>NC_056739.1:511246312-511613812 GCF_019279795.1 Protopterus annectens | reverse complement strand
GGTTCTATTCCAAGACAGGCCAACTGTGTGTGTGTATTCCTGAAAAAGAAGCAATGCTTTTTAGAGTATGCACACACTTTACAATTCACATACTCACCTTTGGCAATCCTGCTGATGTCACCCACCTAGAAATGCACCTCTGGGACTACTGTAACCCAGTAATCTCTGTAGCGTGTGCTGTAACTGTGTAATGCTATAGTGTGATAAACTAGTTTGGTAGGGGTTCTATACCAAGACATGGCAGGTGTGTGTTTGACAGTCAGAGCCTGTCTGTGAGTGTCTAACCACTGGACATGTTGGGGAGCAGTTTTTGTAGTTTTCCTATATGGTGTCCATATTATATGTCACAATGTCCACCTCACGAGGAGTACAGATGTCAATCAGCCAAGGGACTGTGTTGGCAAGCCATACCCCTACATCTGGAAAAAGGCCTGGTGAACAAAGTATGCAACCCTACTATTACCCGGAATATGTTCTGAACCCATGTGTCATACACAAACAAACTTGCCTAGAATATCCCGCTATGTTGCTAGTACCCTGCACATTGATGACAGATAGTAGGCATGGTGTGATTGCAGTGGGCTGCAGAAGGTATGGCACCCTGTCCAGCAGCACAATAGGCACATAATTGTGGACAATGTGCCTTTACTATGTTCCTCACTGGATGCCTGCAACATATGTGGTGCCATCAAATGTGATCCACAAATGTCATATAATGCCTTACACACATGCTCTGTATGGACAGATGCCACTGACACCAGGGAATACCTGTATCATGCTATCAATGCAGGTGCAGGGTCAACCTGCTGTCTATTAGCCGGTCCTGCCACACCAAGCCAGTATTGGCTTATCTGATAACAGTCTGTGTACACAACATGTGCCAGCCAAAGTAGTATGTACATGTCACTGTACATTATTGTGGGATGTGCACATCCCAGGCAATGTCCATGTCAAGGACTATCAAACACAGACATAGCATACATTGCAAAGCAATGGCCATACACAATGGTTACCAGGATGACAGGACAGTTCATACAATACCCATCTGTGTGGGACATTGCTGACCCTACACCCCTGAACCACACTACACATCATTATCAGGTGGCGTGATGCAAAGGATTACCTCTCATCCAGCATTGTACAGCCATTTTGCACAGCCAACCACTAACCACCCATGATGCAATGCACACATGCATGTCAGTACTGGCACCTTGTGTCTGCGTGTGGGGTACGATGCTCCCAACCACAGTAACACCCAGTATAACTCCCATTGGCATACCGACTGATGTCAGACACGTTCACATGCCCTAGACCATAGAACCTCAGGATATCCCCTGTGGTGCATGTAGTACCTGTGCATTACTGCAGTGTGCCAAACTAAGTAGTTAGGAAGTGTATTTGTGAGCCTGGCAAAATGTGGCAATGTGTCTGAGTCCCTTAGAGAGTGTGGTTGTGTTGACAATGACATCCGTTCATGTGGACAGCCATGTGTGTTACACCTAATGCATGTCTACTATATCTCTGTTGCAGATGTCGCTCACCAGCACACATATATCTTCTTACAGCACACCAACATGTCAGCTATGCGGCACATGGAGTAACTGCATATACTTGTAATAGTAATGACTAGTCAGTCAGGGGTTTGAACCCCTGTATTGGTAGGTGTGTGACAGACAATGCTTAGGGTTTAGTCTCCAAGCCCTTCTCTGATGTACTTTGCCTCTGCCTTTCCCTCCCACACATTCTCTGGTGGATGTGGAGTTGTACACCTGCTCAGCAGCAGCTTGTGTTTTGTAAGTAATGGTCATGATCAGGTGATGGCCTCTGCACCTATTGCAGTCCTCCTGTAGCTGATTGCATGTGGAACAGCTGTGGTGATGTTCCCATAGCCAATTGCATGGAAACACAATACAATATCTAGGAACATCATGTTGGTGTTTGCCCATGACAGTCGCTGTGAGTGGAACCTGAATCTGGTGTTTGGTAAATGGCATCACAGATGATATCTGGATATTCCTCAAACAACATACACAGTGGAAAATAGCCTAAAGACAGGATGGTGATGTGCCAGACATGACTACAGCATGTAAGTGTAGCTATGCTTCATTGAGACTACTGCCAGTTTAACAAGTTGTGTGTGGTAATGGCTATTCTGTATGATTTAAAACTGACAAGACAGTGCTCTGTTTGTGAGGGAACCCCGATCTGTAGGGCCATCTGTGGACTGGTCAGTGTGTGGAACCATTTGTTTCTTGTGTTACTCACTGAACACACATCTATGAACTGCAGAAGCATAGTGTGAGGATTGCAGTAAGTACATGGTGATAGTGATCAGAGTTACTGCCATCACATCCCTGATTGGACATATGTCACATGAAACAGTGGTATGACAGTCACTGTCTGAGGTTCTCACAGTGGCATGCCAATAATGGGCCGCTGTTCATAGCTGCAATCACAAGTCTTCAACACTTTGTACAGATGTCATGCAGTATATATGCATGTGTTGTGCTCCCTCTGCAAATGTATGCCATCTGTTGTGTTGGGTTGATGGTCATATCTATGCATGCTGTTATAAGTAATCCTGAATGCTGTTGACTATTACTAAGCAATATCTGTGTTAAAACTGCAACACCATAGGCTGTATGGGATTGGAGGTCCCAGCGGAACCTCCTGTCCCACTTCTGCTGGCCATGGCACCAGGTACCAGCACATCTGGGGCCCAGCCTTGGACCTCCACCTCTGTTGGCTCTGCACCACCTTCTGGTGGAACCACCACTGAGGATGGGGCTTATCCCCGCTGGGAGCAGGTCCGGATAGGAACTTGTCCGCTTTTGTACAGTCTCAGACATGGTGCGTAAGGGGCTCAATAAGGGGTTTTGAGGCTAGATACACCAGCTTGAGGGCAGAGTGTCACATTTAGAGGGTGAGCCTGCCCATCCTAGACAGCCCCCAGCACAGCCACCTTTGCGGCTGTTTTGGTGCAGTGTGCTGCCCATGGGTGGAAACCTCTGTCCCACTGTTTCTATCTGGGGGCTCATAGGCTTTGTGACTGCCAAACACCCCTCCCAGTCCAAGGTGTATCCCCCCATATGTGTCATATACCATCCTGTATGCTGTCTTGTCTGTCATCCTACCCAACCTATCCTCCACGAACATATCTATTCTCCTTCCCCCACATCCCAGTCTCACCCTATGGAAACAAAAGGCCAATCTGTTTTTAGAACAGCATTTGCCCCATACATAGCTGTCCATTTCACACATGTGTCCACTGGACACATGTAACCTTTTTAATTTGCATCACAACATACTCCAGTTGTCCTCACCCCTGTCTCTCAGGCACATGATCCTGGTATGCAAATGATTCCTAAAGGTTCCAGGTACACATGATGCAGACAACCCCATTGTACACACGACACTACTGGTCCCTCTATGGTTACCCCATTTACCTTTTTCATGATGATGATGTCACACAGCAGCTTGCAAGAGTACTGTTCTCAAATAATGATTGGACAGGAACTGTTGTGTTAATGTAACTAACATTCACAGAGTGATGTATTTGGCCAATGTACAAATGTTTGCATGTATTAATGGCATGTCTGTCTGAGGGAGTCTTGATATGACATAGGACAACACCACTACATAATACAGGCATTGCTGGTGTTTCCCTTTTCATTCCTTTGTAATGCTTTGTTGTCACATGGGATGTTCTTGATATATCTATATATATCTGTGTATCTATATCTGGACATAAACACTCACACATACATCTACATGATAGAATACATTTCCTATACTGTTGAATGACTGTGCTAGATGATATGTTTGTGATAACATCCAATGTCTGTATTTCTGCCATGGCTTAGTGGTAAATCACATTGGCTGTGGTGTGTAGGGTCCTGATTTCGAGCTTTGCAGATGCCATTTATTTTGTTGCTGGGCAGAACAAGGCCATTGGATATGGAGTGATTAATACACTATAAAGCAGTTGTGAGCAGGTGTGCATGGGCTTGTGCTGAGCTAAGCAATGCTAACCTCCGGTTACAGTTTCTTACACTCAGTTAGCCTCTACACTGCTTCACCAGTGTGATACTCGTATACCGGCGGCCAAACAGGCTTACACCTGCTTGCTCCTGCACTTGCAAATGCACTGCATTTGGTATTTGCATCTGACACTTACACTCCTGGGTGGGAGTGAGGACTATGATATTACCTTGTGATTCCTATTACATCGGATTACATGCCTACAGTATCAGGAATGCTGGCCATTAGGTGTATGCATGCCGTTTGACTGTACGGAATCCGCGGCCTGTCCAGAGTTTGATTCATACTATTGGTGTGTTCCTCTTACAATCTGCACCTGTCTGGGTAATACATGGGAACTGACACCATTCAATACAAACAAGTAATTGGGTTTTGGATCCCACATCCTTCAGCCGAGTCATGCTACTGCATACCTATTATTCTATCATCTTTCTAAGGTTGTAAGTGGAATATGTGCTTTCTGTCCCTACTACTCCCTATTTGCTCCCCCAATGGTGTATGTCCTGTCCAGTGGATTTGCTCTTAGGGGTTGAGAGGTATGGGCATAAGCTATGCCCATTTCGGAATATTGCTTACATCCCTGGGGCGGTCCTAATATGACAACACCTGCATGCCTAGACCCATAATTGCATACCCATAGTTCCCCACCTGCCCCTCCTCTACAGCACTCATCCTTACTGTGGGTGCAGGTGGGGTATAAACACACCACTACACACTGCCCACTCTCCATGTGTCAGAACACATGTCATACGTTGTGTCGCCCCATGGATTATCAGGCTTGCACAACCTACTGGTCCGTGTACGTCTACAGCCTGGTTTGATGAATGATTACAGGGACTGACTCCAATGATCACTAATTCTTGGGGTGTCCCACAAGGGACATTGATGTCTTTGTTTCAAGATTAGACCTGGCAGGTCTCTCTCACTGTTAATATCCTGCCGGTGGTCTGGGAAGCAGTGGTGTGTATACTTTTATTGTGTGTCTGTATGTCTCACTGGCTTAGCTGGGGGGGATTGATGCTATGTGTTACACGTTTGTTGATTGGACCCCTCACCCCCATATGCACAGCCTGTGAACATATGTAATTCATAACTGCTGTAACATATCTTAGCTATATACATGTGTATATTTACAGTCATATATATATATATATATATATATATATATATATATATATATATATATATATATTACTGTATACAGATATATCTGTATATGTATGCATACATATATATATTTATATATTGCTCTCCCTCTCTCTCTCTCTCTCTATATATATATATATATATATATCTAACAACATATGGGTCTATTGGTGTCTGCATATGTATATCTCTATATGTGGCTATGTATATGTATTCTGTCTCTGTATGTATACATTTGTACTACGGAGAGGGAGAGGTATATCTCTATGTCACTATGGATAGATATACATACACATACCTCTACATATATACATCTACATCTGGTTATTCAATTCCTTGCCATGTAGATTACACTTTGCTGCAGTGGGACTCATAGTGGGTGTGGCTGCTCGTTGGGTGATGCCTCTGCTCAATTAACACTTTTGCTTACATCCCTGGGGCTGTCCATATAGTCCCACATCAGCCAACACCTGCACACCTAGACCCATAACTAGCTACCCATAGTTCCCCCACCCGTACCTCATCTACAGCACCCATCCTTACTCTGGGTCCTGGTCGAGTCTGAACACACCACTACACGCTGCCCACTCTCCACTTCATGGGACTCATGAGTCATCAGGCTTTCCCACACTTGTATTCCGGGTATGTACACACCCCAGCCAGAATGTTCGACGTATCACCTTCTTTTGGTCTTATGTCAATTTTTTGGGGTGTCCCGCAAGGGACTCTCCTGTCTGTGTTCCAAGATTAGATTTCACGGGTGCACTGTGTACCCACCCCAGTTGTATCCTGCCTGTGGTCTGGGGAGCAGTGGACTATTTACATTGTTTGCAGGTTTGTGTGTATGTTTCCTGTGTCTAGCTGAGGGGTGGAAGGTCATGCTACGTGTTTCATGTTTCTTGCTTGGGCCCCTCACTTCCATTGCCATAGCCTGTGAACATATGTCATTCTTGTGTGCTGTTTCCTATCATAGCTGTATATCTGTGTATAGTGTGTATTTTTACGCACACACACACACACACACACACACACACACACACACATATATATATATATATATATATATATATATATATATATATACACACACACACACGGATCCCTATCACAACACCGACACGCCACAAAGCTGACACCCAAAACACCGACACCTAAAGACCGACAACACACAATACCGACAATGCACAAAACAGAACACCATAACACCAACACCCAAAACGTAAACTACACATTACACACAACTATACATGCACTAACCTTAACCAAAACCCTAACCCTAAGGTCTGACACAACCGCACACTTACCCTACCCGCATCCTAACCCTAACTCACTTAACCCACCCCTAAACCTACAGTCCGTCACTATCGCACACATACCCTACCTGCACCCTAACCCTAACTCACTTAACTCACCCTTAAACATATAGTCCATCACTATCGCACACTTACCCTACCGGCACCCTAACCCTAACTCAATTAACCCACCCCTAAAACTACAGTCCCTCACTATCCCACACTTACCTGTCCGCTCCCTAACACTAAATCCCTCACTCTATCGCACACTTACTGAGTCGCGCTCACACCTTCCCATGTCGGTGTTCCGTCCATCAGGATCTCACCTTCAGTACACCGACATGCCAGAAGGCCGACACTCTAAAGAAGTAGACGAGAAGACCGACGACGCAGATGATCGACAAGGTGAGATCCTGACGGACGGAACACCGACATGGGAAGGTGTGAGCGTGACTCGGTAAGTGTGCGATAGACTGAGGGATTTAGTGTTAGGGAGCGGACAGGTAAGTGTGGGATAGTGAGGGACTGTAGTTTTAGGGGCGGGTTAAGTGAGTTA
This sequence comes from Protopterus annectens, assembly GCF_019279795.1. Taxonomy (NCBI): domain Eukaryota; kingdom Metazoa; phylum Chordata; order Ceratodontiformes; family Protopteridae; genus Protopterus; species Protopterus annectens. The sequence continues at coordinate 511,606,777 of NC_056739.1, read as the reverse complement.
GGGTTAGGGTGTGGGTAGGGTGAGTGTGCGATAGTGACAGACTATATGTTTAAGGGTGGGTTAAGTGAGTTAGGGTTAGGGTGCAGGTAGGGTATGTGTGTGATAGTGACGGACTGTAGGTTTAGGGGTGGGTTAAGTGAGTTAGGGTTAGGGTGCAGGTAGGGTAAGTGTGCGGTTGTGTCGGACCTTAGGGTTAGGGTTTTGGTTAAGGTTAGTGCATGTGTAGTTGTGTGTAATGTGTAGTTTACATTTTGGGTGTCGGTGTTATGGTGTTCAGTTTTGTGCGTTGTCGGTCTTTTGGTGTCGGTGTTTTGGGGGTCAGCTTTGTGGCGTGTCGGTGTTGTGATAGGGATCCATATATTTATATATGTACACACACACATATATATATATATATATATATATATATATATATATATATATATAGTTTTATATATATATATATATATATATATATATATATATATATATATGTGTGTGTGTGTGTGTGTGTCTGTAAAGCAATGCATACCCTGTGCAAACGGGCTTACACACGCTTACTGGTGTTTATATATGCTTAAACCTGCTTACTAGTGCCTTATTCATTATGACACTGACACTTCGCTCCAGTTCACTTTTAATTGTTATTTTGCAGGTTATACAGCGGACAGATGTCGAAATATGTTCATGTACAGATTACTGATGAAAAATGGTATGTGCTGCAGTGGGATTCGGAATGGGAATGTCTGTTCATTAGGCGGATGCTCTAACCAATACACTATTGCTGTGCTGCTTCATTTGCATATATACCCATATACCCATGACTGCTTGTTCCCCAAACACCCACCCAAACACTTCAATAACACTGCAGTCATCCATTCTCCAGCTGGATTCGCAGTGTATCCACACCACTACACATTGGCCATTCCCTACTCCTGTAGACCCATCCTATCGATTGACTCACTCCACGTATCCTCAGATATCCCAAACTTTTAGTCCACAAACATTGGTGACATGAGCGACCAAAAGGACACTATTTGCAATTTTTGGGTTGTCCCACATGGGACACGCATGTCTTTATTTCAAGATTAGACTCTATACTTCATTACATCCTTACTCCTGTTAACATGACACTACAATAAATTAATAAGTATGACTATGTGGTAATGCACACGTTACACATGAGAGCCTAATTATTTACGAGTTTGGCGTAATTCTTTTACAAATAGACTGGTTTAGTAATTGGTGTTGACGTAGTGGGCAGATCACAGGAATGATTCCATGTGTGAGAAAGTCCTCACATTTGATTTTGTCAGCACAGCACTGAGTTAGGACATTGTACACACTTCTGTGTTTTAGCAGTTTCATCCCTTCCCTCTTATGCACAATCTATTATTCTATCTACTGTCGAGGTTTGTAAGGGCACATTCATGTTATTTATGTCTGCAAATGGAATGAATGTATTACAGAGAATGTACTTCTACATATATATGTATGCATGTGTGTATGCATAAATACTTATAACGAACTCGCTGACTTCCATGAGGAGGTCCAATTAGAACCAGCCCATCCAACCCTGACACGCCTGGATCCATAATTTCATACCCATAGTTCCTCCACCCCACCCGAGTTCAACATACACACATACCATCCATTGTCCAGTTGCTATCGCAGCCATGACATACCTCCACACATTGCCCTCTCCCGAGCATTAGGGGCCCTACACGTATGTTGTCCCAACTCATGTATTCTCAGGCTCTCCCACCATTTAGTCTTTGAACATACCCGCCCTTGCTTGTGTAATAGTCAGATGGCCAAACATCCTATCAATTTTTGGGTAGTCCCACCATGGACTACCCTCTGATTGTAAAGTAGACTTAGCAGATCAAGAATGTTACTCCCACTGATAATATCCTGCCTGTGGTGTGAGTAGCAGTGCTTTGCTCACTCCTGCCCAGCTTGATATGACATACGCTGACAGGGCTATATAATACTGAGGTAGCTGTTGATTCCCTTCTCATTCCTTTTGCATGCTTTTTATTGTTACATTTGTTCATTCTTTATATATATATATACATATATATATATATATATATATTTATATAAAAAATATATATACATATATATATATATATATATATATATATATAGATATTTATATAAAAATATATACATATCTATATATATATATATATATATATATATATATATATATATATATATATATATCTGTACATACTTATATACATTTCCTATGCTGGGCACTGCTTACACCCGCGCAAGTGCTCTGCCATTTAGTGACTCATAGTCATCCACATTCCCAGAGTGCAATATTGCATTTAGATTGAATATGTATGCCTATGAATGTCTCAAATGGTGGAGTCTATGGTGATCATCTGGGTACTCTACCACCCCCTGCTAGTACATAACACAGGTACCTGGCAGACCACACACACACACACACACACACACACACACACACACACACACACACACACACACACACACACACTACTACTTACCTGGATTGGTAGTCTGTACAGGACAAAACCAAAATAATGGGGGACAGATAAGCAAAATGTGGGACTTGAAAAAAATTATTACTATAATGCAGTCACTTAAAGAAATAGTTCAGGATGCTGTAACATCTGTAAAAACTGCTTCATGCAGCTACCCCCCCCCCCCCACACACACACACACACACTACAGCATAGTAAGATAACTGAAATTATTTTCCATATAATACAGTAAATGCACTCTGCATGTTTGTTATAACAAGAATTAACCAACAGTAGGAGTAAAAAGCAATTTTGCTACAGTCTTCAGCTTATTTCTTGTTCTAGACACAAAATGGGAGGGGACTCAGGTTAAATAGTGCTTATAGCTAAAGAATTGCAGTTTTGTCTTTTGAGATCATAGACTTCAGACATAGAAAGTCTCTGAAGCCATAAGAACAAAACATGCCTTTTCAGAGCAGTAAAAGGCATGAAACTGAAATGTCTGCCATTACTGACTGAATGTAATCCTCAGTGATTTTCTATAAAATAATAAAATATATACGAGAGGCTTAGAAAAAATAAGAGGCAAAATCAGGGGCATTCTGCAAATATTGAGACATATACTCCAACTTAAAATCACATTAATCCTGTAAAGTCAAAATAATGAGCAAGCAAAAGCAGTCAGTCATTTTTCTCTACAGGCTGTACCACATTAATAATAATTAATTTTCTGTGTATGTCATATATGTATGGCTACAGTGACATAAAATAAATAAAAAAAATACAATAACATTAGGGTGACAATGTAATACTGTGTTTTCAACTTTGTTTCATACAACTGGTCACCGGCCATCTGTGACAGGATGTAAAAAAAAAAAAAAACCTCACAGCTTATTGCAGCTGTGGCTCCATTTACTGGTGATGCTGCTTTTACAAACAGACACCGATGTCTAGTTTAAGATATATGTTGCAAGAATATATATTTTGTGCTCTGTCCAACCCAGTATGCACACAGTAAATCAATTTTCCTGGGTGGGGCAGTACAGAAATCCCACAGACTGAGTGGTCAGGATGGTATGGGCAACAAATCCTCTGTAGGATTCTACAGCTGCTGTAACTGAGTGGTGGGTTCTTTATTTATTCATTTATTAATTTACTTATTTATTTAAGATAAATAAATGATGTTAACATTTCTCTACTTTAAATAAATAAATGTTGAGCCATTACTTGGTGAGCTTTAACTCCTCTAGCCTCTCCGATAAATCCCTCAGTGGGTACCTGCAAATATCATCCGTAGTGCTGCCCTTACCTTTCTTCCAAATGATCTTGGGCTTGCATGGCATTTACCTTATAACCCACCTCTCTGTGAGTGAGGGTGGTATGAAACTGGAGGTACTGAGTGTCTTTTGTTAACAAAACAAAATTATTTATATATATAAATAAAACTCTTAATATGCCCAGACCATGATAAGGACACATCTTGTATTTGAGAGTACCTCTTTTTAGCATGGCATTTATTTATTTGTATTTCTTGACCGGGTTGGTGGGCTGGTGCTGTGAACTTTTTCACCTGCAACCAGGGTGCATGACTCAAGTTCAAGCAATAATAACAATATCAGTTTTACTAGTTATACAGTAATACAAAAAATAAATTGATCTTACAAACGCCATACAGTGCAGCACAATTTTGTATACAGTTGATAAGATGTAGAGTATGTACTGTATTGTGGCACTGCATGCCCTGTAATAGGAGTAAAGAGGGAGAGAGATATGTGAAGAAAAGCAAGATGGTGAAAGGTTTACTAAAAGTGTAGCATGTTAAGAAGGAAGAAGATGAAGGAGACAGGAGATGGAGGAAGGGGAAGTTTATAGAGTTGCTAGGAGAAAAAGGTGCATGACTGATATGAACAGGTGGGCATACGATGGCACTGTGATGGTAATGCCCTTACATATATGGTGACATGTCCTTCTTTACCTTCCCCTCTTTACAGCAGTAACAGCTCTTGTTTTAACCTCAGCATCATGAGCAAGGCTCACAAACCATCCATTCCCCAGTATGCCCCCTCACCCTCCACAATGGAAGAGGCACAGATGCTGATGTCTCACTATGCCATACACAATCTCAGGCATGCAGGCCCAGAGATTCCTGGATTTTGTTAAAACAAACACTCTAGAACTGTTAGTCTTCACACCTACCAGGGGTGCAAACATAGGATAACAATGCACTCCCCCCAGTATATTGTCCTCATTGGTCAGGTCGGACCACAAGCCTGCGACTTTTGAAATAAATATTAAGCCTAGGACACCCTGATGGAATTCCAGTATAAATAGGCTGTATAACAAAAGAAAGAAAATTCAAGTCCAAAAACAGGAAGGGCATTGCCCAGCAAGGCAAAAACTCCCTCATCATTCTGAACAAGCACCTCAAGGGGCTAATCAAATCCACTAAAGTCAATTTTGAGTTAACAGTAGTTTCCCAGACTAGGCACAACGACAAAGCTTTCTTCAGCTAGAGCCACAACCTGAAAGTCAACACCTAATGATGTGCCAAACTAATGGTGACTAGAACCATCTATACAAAGCCAGAGGATACAGCAAACCTACTGATTGATAAATGTAGCCCCAGTTTTACCCTTCATCACCTCCATTCATCCATCAGGAATTAGCCCCCACTATTTCTCCACCAGTTATCACTAAGGAGTAGGTCCTCACTGCATTGTCTAAAGTTAAGAACATTGCATTGATGGACCCTGATAATAGCCCAGATGCCTCTGGAAAAGCATGAAACATGAACTGTCAGACCTGCTAAAATTTCAATTTAACCATAGCAGTCAAAAGGCTTCATACACAATAGATGACTGCAATGGTTATCCCTCTGTTCAAAAGGGAGGCCTTCCGCAAACCCTGGGAACTACAGACCCATAAGTCTGACTAATCTCATATGCAAGACCATGGAAAGACTTATTATGGATATACTAAACAATGACAAAAGAAATCTACAGAACTGGACCCTACCCAGGTCAGTTTTGTCAAGGTCAGGTTATGCCTCCTTAACCTGGTGGACTCCTATGAGAAGGTTGGTAAAACTATGGATGAAGACAAGACAGTACACACTTTCTACCTTAACCAGGCCAAGGCTTATGTTACAATACCTCACTCAGGCATTGTGGAAAGACTTTCAAAATTAGGCAGTAACCCATATTTCACCTGATCGATAGCCAGCTGGTTCACTGATAGGACACAAAAAGTTAGGATGGGGGAGTCTACTTCTACAAAGAAACCAGCCAATAGAGGAGTCCCACAGGGATTGATGCTGGGGTCTTTCCTTTTTGGCATCTACTTCTCTGAAGTCAAGGCAAACATCAAGGGCCTCTAGCTGACCAAGTCAGCAGATGACTGCAAACTAGGGATATCATTGAATATCCTAAAGATACAGATACCCTTCAAGAAGGCCTGACACAGACAAACAGCTGATGCCAGACCAAAGGACTAAAATGTAATGTGAAAAATGTATAACAGTAGCCTTTGGAAAGACAGCCTAATTGATAATCACCCCCTAAATATAGACCCACTGGTCAGGGATCTGGAAAAGCATGTTGACAGTAACCTGACCTTTGACCACCATATGCCTAGTGTGATTAGAAAATCATTCCACACTGTACACCTTTTAAGTAAGTGCATGGCATACACATCCAAGTAGGTCATTTTTCCACTGGGATCTCATCAGATCATTCATTGTGTACAATGCATCTTTTGGCATATAACGGACCAGGCACTTTAGAAAATCTTGATAGACCACAGAGGTTCCTCTCAAAAAAAAAATAAAGGGAGTAAACTACAAGTCCTTTGCAGACCACCACAAAGCCCTATCTTTGTACTCAGTCACCTACAGACTGCTGCATGGCTGTCTATCCCTAACCTACAAGGGATTCTCTGATCCCACACTGATGGATCTGTTGCACTTCTGCAAAACAAATAGCTTTAGAAATACCATTTCTAAGGACCTAAACCTCATCTGCAACATAAACAGGAGGGACAGGTATGTGTCTCAAAGGGGTGAGAATTACATGTGTGACACTTGGGAGGTGTTTTGCCATTTGGTGTCATTTTTATACATACTGGTATTCTGCATGCTGACTTTTGAGGAAAGGTTGCAGTGATTTGTACACTTGGACTACCAAGCATTGCGTTTTTAATAGTAAACCATCTCAAAAATTACTCCATCCATGGAACAGACTTCCCATCCATGTGAAGCAAAACTCATCCCTAACTATAAACATAACATGGGCCAATGGATGGGAAATTACAAATTCACTCCGAAACTGTTACCTATGTCCCTAATAGACAGGGGTAGCCTGTAAATGCTTGAAAATATACAAGTCTACATTATAACTCATAAAATACCTTGAGGTATTGACATATGTCAGCAACATATTTGTAAATTTGGGTGAAATTAGCTTAAAACATCTTGGACCAATAGCCTATTAACCATCTATAATCCTATGAACCTATAATAGGTTTTCTTGTGGTATGCCTTCCTGTGCTAATGTTTTATTTAACTTTATTTATTTTTCTTTTATTTATTTTACATTTGTTACCTGAGATGGTCCAACTGGATGAGGGTCATTTACAGCGGAGGCCCGGGGGGGAAAAGCTCCACTTAATTAATACAACAGACAATAATAATAATACATAATGTAAAGTAAAGACTTTGTTATTGAGCAGTATTTTGTGCATAAAAGAACAGTACACAAAGGAAGATCATATCAGCAATATATACAAGTGAACAATAAGTTAGTCATCAAAATATACAGACAGAGATCACAACAACATTTCCAAATGTCAAGGGATACCATTTGTTACTTCCATTTTTACCGAGGGTCTGATAATTGGAGAGAAGAGAGAAAGATGGTGGTAGCATACACTAGGATTAAGTAACACATGGACATAGCCAAGAGCTAATAAGATGAGCCTTAAGAAAGTTTTTGAATTGTTTGGTATTAGGTGCAGAAGTCACTGAGGGAGGGAGATTATTCCAACTTTTTGCTATACCTGCTGTGTTGTCAACTGTGGAGATAGAGAGGAGTGATTTGTTGGCAGAGCGGAGATGTCAATTTGGAATGTAGTTAGTCAGTAGTTCCCTAAGTGCTGGAGTTTTTTCAGGATATTTTAGGGTGTTATAAGCTATGACTAGTTGGTGGTAGGTTAATAACTGTGGGAGCTCAAGCCACTGAAGTTGCCTAAGAGGTATACAATGGTATGTTCTAAAGAGGGAATTTTTTGCAAACTTGGCGATTTTGTTATAACACAACTCAAGTTTCTCCAGGTCAGATTTTCTTACATAGGTGAAAATAGGTGCTGCATACATGAGTGTGGAAAGAAGGTGGGTTTGAGCTAGGATGACCCGAGCTTGATCTGGTAGAAAGTCTTTTTGTCTGTATAGGGACCCCATTTTTTTGTGTACCTTTTTAATAGTTTGAGAGATATGGATGTCAAAGTGTAGGTTGTTATCTATTTCGACGCCAAGCAGCTTGGTGTGGAGAGAGGGTGAAATGACAGTTCCATTACTGGAGGAGATAGAGAAAGAGAGTGAAGTGGTTTTTGATTTGTTTGGGGTAAATAGAAGTAGTTTTGTTTTATTGGTATTTAAGATAAGTTGAATATCTGTAATCCACATTTCTACTGAGGTAAAAGATTCCTGGGGGAGATGTTGTAGGGTGGTGAGATTTGCGGCGGAGCAGATCAGGGTGGGATGGTCTGCATACTGTATGAGTGAAGCCTCTAGGATAGAGGTATGTAGATTGTTGGTAAAGATAGAAAAGAGGAGTGGACAGTTGCAGCTTGTTGCAGAATGGACAACTTACAGAGTGACAGTTCTGGACAATTTTGTATTACAATCTCATCTCTAAGTTACTAAATTACATCTTTTTCTTGGCCTTTCAGTACATATTTATTGAATTTTGGCTGTTTTAAGCTACAGTTTTTAAATTTGCATGTACTGAACTGTACATTTTTACTCTGAGTCTGGATGTATTTCATCTTTGATTGTACTAGTTAATGTATTTAGATTGTTTGTGTTGTGTATTTTGCATGCTTTCTCAAAATTAATCTTCTGGAATACAAGTACTCACTAGATGTGCTATTATCTCATCAGGTTCAACTTACTCATTTTTACATAGCAAATCACTGCAAGTGCAGTTTATATTTATGCATCAGCGGTGGTAAATCTGTGCTTTTTCACTTTTCTTGGTAGTTGTGTGAAGACGGAGTGCATATATTTAGATAACGTGGTGTGTTGTATGTATATGGGGCATATCATCCTGCCAAGATGCTTTTTGTTAATTTTTCTTCCAGTAGAAGGTTTAACATGATATTTTTGTCCTGATGAAGCTTCAGCAGTATTTGAGGAATCGGTGGAAGCCTTTCTCACCTGCCATGTGAAGTAAAACTTTTTTTCCTCTCTTACTCCATTTGCAAGGCTCATTACAGTCAGGTAATTGTTAAATCTTGTAAACTGCATCTGGCCTTTAACCTAGACAATGTGCCTCTATGTCACATGCTGGTAATCTCATTAACCAAAGTGCAATTTATTGTACTTTTTCTTGTACAGATAAACAGCTGTATTCTCTTTTGGTACTGAAGTTTGATAGTTGCAGTGATTCTTATGTGCTTATACAACTTACATCTTAAGGTGAAAATTTCTGTACTTGCTTTAAGTTTCTCTCAATGTCCTACATTTACTTCATGGAGAGCAATCTTTCTGATGGACTTTCTGTTTAAAACAGACAGACAGACACACACACATGCACGCATGTGCGCACACGCGCACACACATATATACATGAACTACAGAGTGAACTGGCACCTCACCTGTGTGCTCTGTTCAATCACAGCCTCACCTCAGGCTTTGTCCCTGCTGAATGGCGCACTGCTACAGTTATCCTTCTCCACAAAGGAGGAGCGACTACAGACCCTGGGAACTATCGCCCCAATAACCTGACGAGTCTGATATGGAAAGCTATGGAATGCATCATCATAGACCTAATAAACAAGGATATAGGGAATCTCCAAACTCTGGAGCCCACACAATTTGGTTTTGTGAAGGGTAGATCATGCCTGCTCAACTTGGTTGACGTCTTTGAATCAGTCACCAGAGCTGTGGATGAAGGCAAGGTGGTTCATACAGCCTACCTTGATCTGGCCAAGGCTTTTGATACCATTCTCCACTCAGGAATCATGGAAAAACTCACTAAGCTTGGCATCAACCCCTATATCACTAGATGGGTTGCAAACTGGCTCACAGATAGAACTCACAGTGTGAAAGTAGCTGACTCCAAGTCAGACTGCTGATTAGTCATGAGTCGAGTCCCACAGGGTTTGGTCTTGGGTCGTCTCCTGTTTGGTATCTACTTCTCTGAAGTCCAGGACAACATGAAGGGACTCTGGCTGACAAAGTTTGCAGATGACTGCAAGTTGGGGTGATTATTAACTCACCAAGTGATGTTGACATCCTACAGAATGGACTCACTGTGACCAATGACTGGTGTCAGAACCATGGCCTTAAGCTCAGTGTCAGAAAATGTGTCTTCATCCCGTTTGGGAAAAACCCGGGTCCCATGAATTACCACACTGATGGTAATCCACTGAACACAGAAGATGTTATAAGAGATCTGGGAACACAGGTTGACAGCAACCTCTCTTTTGATCACCACATTGCCACTGTGGTCAGAAAGTCCTTCTATGTGGCACATCTCAATACTAAGCGTTTTCCATCCAGGAAGAAAGAGGTCATTGTCTCCCTCTACTCTTCCCTCGTTAGGCCAATCATCGAGTACAATGCCCCACTTGGCATGTACCTCACTAAACACCTGCAACAACTGGAGGGGCCATAAAAGTATCTCACAAAGAGGATCTTAGGCCTTAAACACTTGTCCTATACAGACAGACTCAAAAAACTCCAACTATTTTCTGTCTCATATTGCCTACTTAGAGGCGATCTCTGCTTGACTTACAAAGCCATGTTTGACCCAGCTCTGTTAGAAATTCTACATCTAAAGAAATCCCAATCCTTCTGCACCACACGCTCCAGGGACCTCAACCTCATTACCACAATTAACAGAACATGCTTGAGGGGCAGGTTCATAACACAGAGACTGCCCATGCTATGGAACAGACTTCCCATACATGTCAAGCAGAGCACCTTGCTGACCCTCTTCAAGAGAAATCTTGATGAATGGATGCGAAACAGAAAATTCACCCCGGGGATAACACCAGTGGCTCTACTCGACAGAGGCACTGGGAACTAAGGTCAGGTGGCACTATGCCAGGGTAATCCTATGGCTAGGCTTGTAAAGGCCCCAGAGTCATTAGCCTAGTACACACCTATGAACTTCCTAATCCATTATTATATGTCCTAGATTCAGCTGAGACATATCTTATATACTCCAATGTATAAATGCAGTAAGTGATCCAGTTACCAGACAGCACGTTTTTCTACTTACATAGCACAACATGAATCTGTGTAAAGTCAGAAAATACTTCAGTTTCTAATCTTGATCTCTGTTTGCTGGATAAACAGTGAAACTACAGCCCTGCCAACAGCAGGAATTGTTAATGAACATATGCATATTAATTTATTGTACTTAGTGTGAACTATTCAGATTAATTTGCACACGCCCATCTCATATCTACACTCTTGTATGCCTCCCCCATACTCACAAACCAGAGAAAGACTGATTTAGCCAAACTCGATTCTTGCTACAATAAAATAGCCAGGTTTGCCACAGACTCCCCTTTCAGGTTGCATCACTGCTTAGCTCTTAAACAACTTAGTTGGCTTAAGCTTCCCCATCTCCTTCTCTATAACCAAGTGATCTTTGGCCATAAAATACTGCACCAACCTGATAAAATCCCCACCCTCCAAAATGTAATAATTCCATACTCAAATAAATGGTTGCTATGATCAAGTAATACATTATTATTGCAGATAACAACAGTCAACAAAACATCTGGCGACTCCCTCTTTTCTAACATCATATCCAAAAAAATGGAATGCTCTTCCCCTTGACATAGTATCCTAGTCTTCTTTAACAATGTTTAAACAAATGCTGAAAACACATCTGGCAGATACTTGGTTGTGTTCCTGCACCAACCCTGGCTAGACCACCTTGTATCTCTGAACCTATGTAACCTACATGCATTAACTTAACTATCAAACTACTAACCTCAGTATTTCAAGACTCTATTTTCTCAATTTCAGCTCATTCTGCTATACCAAACACCTACCAGGCTAAATACTCTAGTGTATAATGTTTCTCACACCAAAACTTATTATTCAAACTAAAAAGGATTTTTTATTATATCCTTCACAGATGTGTCTATGTATTTTGTTGATACCTCAATCTGCAACATGGGACAATCCCTGACAACTAAATCTAACACCTAAACTGCCTCTGCTGTTAGACATTTTTTATTCACTATACTGTACTGTACATTGTAGATTGTCATCCTTCTTATTTCTTAACTCTACTTGAATTGTTTTGTATTTTGTACTTTGTATCACTGTATTGTACATTGTATGTCTCATAACTGTAACACAAATGGTAATTGTATCTAATTTTGTATCTTGTATGTGGAGCTTTTCTCCCCGGGCCTCCGCTGAAAAATGACCTGTGTCGGACTTTCTCGGTTACCAAATGTAAAATAAATAATAATAAATACATAATACTTTACTGTTTTTCAATGAGACTGCTTAGACTCAATGCTTTAGTAGTAGTTTGTGAAATGATGTGTAGGAATGAATCACTGTAGTTGTGCCAAACATCTGAAGTATATCTGTGGAACATGCATACTGCCTTTCTGTGAAGTCTAGGGATCCACATAATAACCTAAATGGACTCACATTTCTAGAAAAATAATACAGACTTTTTAAATAATGTGAATAATTTTATTTTACAAAATAAACTAACAGCATTACTCTTCTACTTTCTGACTAAATAGCTGCTTTCAGAAATGTTGGATTCTTAAAAATAATATACAGTGAGTTAATAAAATATTTGCTTGTCTACTATTACATTTCTAGGTACTTTACAAGCAAACTTGGAAGTGACCAAAGTTGTGGGAGATTCTGTCACATTCAACTGCTTTTATGAAATACGCTACAAGTCACATGGAAAGTACTGGTGTTTTGGGAATTCTAGATCTTCTTGTGAGACTTTAGTCCACTCTCATAACTTTTGGAAAGATGGCTATCAACACAGAGCAGTATTAACAGAAGAGAAGATGAAAGGAATCTTCTTCTTGACTATAAAAAATGTTCAGTTGTATGATGCAGGATTTTACTACTGCAAGTTGAGCAAGCCTGTTATGGAATTAGTATTAGAAACTGTGCAGCTTCGTGTCTTGGAAGGTGAGTATCAATTTATTTATTATTTTGCTAAACTATTAGGTCTGCCGAAGTGCAAATATACCATTTAGAATGCTGTGTACAGTTCAGATGTCACATAAATGTATATAACACTTGTTACAGCTATCAACAAAAGTGCCAAGTTATAAAATATGACAATTAAAATACTATGAATAGATAACACTAAAGAATACATGCTATATATGCAAAATGACAAATAAATGACAACAGTAAATATTATTAATCATAAAAAACATTTCCAATAAGTGGAGCAAAAATAATAGCATAGCTTAGTTATGAAGAATGTGAACTTTTTGGGGAGAAAACCTAAAGAAACGTTACACAGATTTGACATTAAGAAAGCATGTCTTGCTATTTTTGATTTGCATAAGACATCATTTTAAAAGTAATATTAACCTACTCCAATAACTAAAAATCTTTCTGTTACTCTAATAACTAAAAGTTTGTTAATTATATTTATGTATAATTATGCATGGATGTATGACCATGTATATTTGTTTATTTGGGTAGAAAACTTATCCAAATGGACTGTTTTCAGGTTCAGCTTAAGGACATACAGATTTTAGGTAGACAGACAACAAGAAAATACTCAACAGTATAATTTACCATACACGGTACATGCAAAAACACAATAATTGTATAACAGACATAGAAATGCAATCAGTACAGATTTGTAGGTGAACTAAGCAAGTACACTCTGAGAGCTATATACACATCTTGCTCTATATACAGTATTAATAAAATATTTTGGGGGGGAGATGAAAGGATAGTAGGGAATGGACATTTATAGAGAAGTGGGATAAGATAAGGTACATTCAGCTAGTTATATGACAGGAGACAGAAGATGACAGTTGCAAGAGTGAATAGTATGAAGATGGCTGTTAATACTGTATTTTTAATTTGCTCAGCTGAATGTATAAACATAATAATGTATGAATAATGAATTATGGTGAGATAGTACTGGAAATGGGTGATTGTACTCTTTGTCTACCACTTTATTCAACCTATTTAAAAAGATATATATATATATATATATATATATATATATATATATATATATATTTAATTTGTGTCAGAATTGAATAAGGGATTGTATGCATTTTAAATGTTATGGGAGTGATTCCCTTAATTTTGAGGAATAAATACTCAGAATGAGTGTCGAGTGCATTTCAGCTTAGTTTGGGGTTTAGAAGGTTTGGAGTAGACTGTAAAAGAGAGCTTAAACTATGTGGTAAATACTCTCTGACAGTCAGTTTACAATATTGAGAAATTATTCTAGATTAACAGATTTAATGATTGGGGTCCCCAGGAGGAGAGTTTTCCTTAGGGGTTTGTGTAGCCACTTTGCTGTTCCTAATGTAGGGCAATGGAGGTCTCCGCTTGGTGAAAGGGTTATGTAGCTGAAGGTACGTTTTTTAAGTAGATTGACATACTATTAGATTCTTTCTTTTGACAGAAAGAACAAGTTGATATCCATTTTCTAGTTGTAAAAAAGGCTTCTTTTCTTATAGCTGCTCTACCAATGGGAAATAAAAAAAAATGGATGATATTTTTTAGCTCAAAAAAGGAGCCTGCAGCTTTTTCAAATTTAATATCTCTCTGAAAATTGAGTGAGTAGACTAATCAGATCCTATCTGTAGTGTTGGACTGTTGCTAAGGTCTTGTTGTTGTGGGCAATAGTATAGGCTGAGGAGGTTTAGGAGGGTTGGGGTATAGTGCTTTCTGAATTGAGTATGAAATTGTGCTGTACTAGCCAGTTAGTCCCCCCCTTAGTGCTTCTCTCTTTCCAACCTTACTAGTAGCCCCATCCACTGAGTGCCAGGTCTATCATCTCTGCCTTAAACCCCCAGAGCATTTTTATTAGTGAGCTGGGGCCAGTTTGGATTTTAATGACATTCTAGAGGGTAGTCATGCCAATAACTGCTTCCGATGAGGGAGCATTTTGTATGACCTACCCTCATATCCATGGCCCCTCCTCTGAGCTCTTATACTTGCATCCAAGGTGTACTCTTCTCTATGGACTGCAGCTCTCCTCAGGGAGTGCCTTAGAGTTGCCCCCCCCCAAGATGAACATGCCCATCCCTCCCTACCAGCAGCTCAGACACCTGAGCTGTTAATTGAACCTGGACCACCTGGGCTGTAGTCAGAGGTTTATCCTACTATGCTTTGTACTATCCAGGTATCAAGATGGGTGAGATCTTGCTCTTTTATGCAGGTGGGGGGAGGAGTCCAATGCAGAAAAAACATGTATCTGTAGAGGATGATGGTAAAGAATAGGAGGTCTGTGGGTAGCTTGGTTATGAATGAGGAGAACAGTATGGGGGATTACATGGAGCCTTGCAAGACTCCTTTGATAATGAGTGTAGAGGGACAGAATGTTGTCCCATTTAGAACTTTGAGATGTCTATTAGATGGCAAATCCCTGTAAAACTGAATATCTTTACTGTACCTGAAGGTATTTTGTGTTGTGTTTGTTATACAACTGTTGTTATTTTATATATTATCAATGAGAAAATGTAACGTCAGTTACTTTCTTGATGCCTGTCTGCATAAAATCTGTATGTCCTAAAGATGAACCTGAACATTTTCTGTTGTTTTGCATCTGAAGACAACTGTTTTACCATTTTTACTGTATTTGTTAGTTTGGATACAGCTTAATTGCCTGAGAGGCTATCCCAACAGACATGACATTGTTTAGCACGACAGGGTGAATGACTACGTGAAAAGCATTAATAAAATATTATGAATGCCTGCTAACATTTAATATGATGTATTCAGAAAAAAAAAACTATACTGAAGTCGAAAATAGGGAGATGTAAAGCCATTGTAGTAGTCAATTGGAATAATGCATTCTGTGTTTCTGGAGGAATGATGTTTCCTTATAACAGCTTTGTTGAATTCTGAGATTCAAACATAACAGAAACTTCACAGAGAAACAGACAATTATGAAAATTAACTATTATATTATGTAAAACAGCAATACAATAATCTACAGAATAGTCTGCACACCTTAAAATCTCAGAGAAAATGACATTTTTCTTTTTTGTATTTCAGGTATCCACTACAGGCCTTTATCGTACCTTAACATCCTTATCTGCCATTGTTTGCAATAACCTATTAGAAATGTCCACCACTGTTTCAGTACTTCCTTTTGATTATTACTTCCTATTTCTGTTTAAAAAGTCATCCTATCAAACTAATCACTGAAAATGCCTCTTTCAAAAAAGTAGTCCTGTAATATAGTTCTTTAGTAGCACATGCACTGTGATTGTAAACTATCTACAGATAACAGCTGCTTTATTATTTCTTCCAAAGTTAGTTCCCTTTTAAAACTTACACTGCAACTTAACTATGATTGCTGCTTTCATTACAAGTCAATGATCTGAGAAAGAAAATACATAACATAACTTATAATATCTGGAAAGGATAGAATAACAGTAATGTGTATTGCCTTCACACAGGACTGTTTGATCCATTGACTCTATCCCTAGGAACCAGTCCTGGCCATTTGAAAGTAAATATTACCTTCATTTTTACCACACAAGGTACTATTTCCATATTATGTAAAACCTGGTTAAATCTATTAAAAATTCTAAAGATTAATTATTCTGACAATGATACGATCAAGAGGCAGTCACATTTTAAGAGATACCATTCATTATTTTCTTCCAACATTCTACTAATTTTAGTTTATCTTTAATACTTTTGTAAATGACTCTATAGACTTTTAAGTATTTTGAAGCAACTTCTTGACAGTTTTATTAGCAAGCTGATCACATATTAAGCCAATTGTGAAAATGTAGTATTTATTTAAAGCAAATAATGTTATTAAAGTTCTTAGATCTAAAACGTTTAATCCATCAGGAGAAGTATGAAATATAATAAATTGCAAGTTTCCTGTAATGTGACTGTAGCCTAATTAAGATACATTTGTAATGTGTCCTAAAGAAATTTACAGCAGGAGCAGTACCAAAGGTTGTGTTGCAAATCAATTTTATTCACAGAGCAGGCTTTACAAGATGATAAATGTGTAGGAATAAAGGAGGCTAGTTTTGTTGAAGTCATATAAACGTTATTTATTATCAGTTTTGATATGAAACAATTTCTTAATATGACTGAATTTAGTATTTTAATATGTTGTTTTTTTTATAGTCTGATATCATGTACTAAGGCATTATCGAATTCAACCCTCATAAAAATTGAAGGAAATCATTGAATATGAACATTTGAATCAATTTGTAAGCTTTAAATGTTGCTTTTCCTCTCTGAAAGCATTAATAACCTTTATTTCCTACATTTATTTTATATTTGATAAGGAAGATGTCATTTATTTGCCTTAAAATTGATAAACATCCTTTTTGGTAAGCAAGGGTCTCTTCTCAAACATTTAAGTGAATTTGATTCTTTAGATAAGAATGTAATAAAATCATAAGTACTATATATTTTGTCCAATGTACTCTGAGTGGATTTCTTAATGTCACTCTATCTGCATTAACTTTCCCTATGTTCTGAATTTTACCATGTACTCATTTTGTATATAATATTGTTGTTTGAAAGGCATTAATGCATTTTCTGGTCTTTGAGCTCAGGTTGTGACTGAAAAGGGTCAATAGACCAGTTCAGCTACCTGGTGACCTAATAGTAAATAAACAAATAAATACATGCGTACATACATTTAGTGGGATCAAATAGTGGGAGGTTGTCATAATGGTTAAGATGTTTACCTTCTACACACAAAGTGTAAAGCTTGACTCTCACATGTGGTAATTGGCTAAGCTTTAAATGGCCCATGAAGACAGCTAGCGTAATCCTAATCTAGGAACCTAAATAAATAACTCACATATTTATCTTTCAGAAGAGGGAAAGCAGTTAAATCAATCATTTTGTTATTTAAGTTGCGGTTCAGATTGTAGCTAATAGGTTGAAAGAAGTGATTGTATATTCCTTTTTTCTCATTTATAGACAGTTACTTTTTTTGTAAGCCCTATACTAAAAATGATTTGCACTTAAAATGACAGGCTGATTAATGGTAGCATAAAGATCAAAACTTATTATTAGTGACGACATTGCTTTAAATTTTATCTTGCATTTTCAGATAATGATACTTATGTCTATCAGTGGCACTGCTGTTCATAAATAATAAGCACTAAGCACTAGACTGCACTAACACCTTGTGAAATTGTAAATATAAGGCACTGCTCAGATGACCATGACATTCAGTGCACACAGCTGCAGAAGCAAGGTCTTGCTCATGAATGTGCAGGCCAGCACAAATATGGAGCAGAAAATGAATCCTGTCAGCATCAGTTTTATTTCACCTAACAGTCAGTCTTAGGTACAGCAGCTACTTTTTGGTCATTTTAAGACTGAATTTAATTTTAGTTCTGTGGTTTCTACAGATTCCTACCAGCACAGAAGACTTTCGTGTTTAATAGGTTCTATAACTCAAGGCATCTGATTGGCTGTTAATTGTGTGCTTACTTTATCTTCTCTCATTGGCTGTTAGATATGTGCATACTCCATCTTGCATAGTTCTAAAAAGATATGCAATAAAAAAAACTCATGCATTTCAAACTGTCAACATAAACATGCAATAATAACAGCAAAAGTAGTAGTCATTGTAGTGATGTGATCTGAAATATTATTTATTAATATGACATATAAGTTTAAACATACCTGTTGCTGTCAACTATATTATAAAGCAAAATACAGTGTGATAAACAAACTCAAAGTATTTTTATGCATTTTAATATTCTTGTTTTTTCTTTGTAAAATCAGTTAAGTGAGATGATCCTAACAGACTACTCCCTACCACATTCCAAGCTATTGAACATTATAGCAGTTTTGCACTGCACCCAGTACAATAATAAATATATCAAGCACCAGTGCAGGCATCTAATTAGGGTACAATATCACAAGTATAACACCTAGCTATACTTATAACTGTGCAGTGTTATGTAATTGTAGACTTCCAAAATACAAATATAATGCTGGGATGTGTTTATAATGTGTAGTGTTACATAATTCCTAAAGGTATTTTAAAAGTTTGACTTAAAGCTAGTACATCATGTTGATAATGAAGTTTCAAGTTGAAGGTGTTACTAAATTCCTAGATATCTGGCAGAATAAGTCAATTTCCTACCCTGAACTAGTTGTGCAACAACCAAACAAGTTTATTATCCTGCAGAAAGCGCTACTATCTTTGTTTTCATAAAGTAGTTTTCTAAGTGTTTTCAATAGGAAGAGTATGTACCTAAGAAGCACAAGTCCTAGGAACCCTGAGCATTTCTCTGTTACTGCTTCTGTCTTATGCTAGTGGCTATAAAAAGACTCTGAATATAGTTTCTCTGTTAGGATTGGTACATAATGTTCAAACATGTCCATTTAAAGCTGATCTTTATTTTTTTTGGGGGGGGGGTGCTGCTATATGGTTTCATTTACTTACAGTAATATCCTGTTTAGTTCCAGTATCAGTTCCTGTTATCGCATTTGTGACATCACCTGCTACATCATGCTCTGGCGCCCCAGTAACAGTAATGTGTACCTCTACTGGTGGATCTCATCCAATTCTCTATGAATGGTACAGAAAAGGGACTTCCAGTGACACGTATATTTCTGGATCTAGCAGGCTGGGCTTACATTGTGGACATGGGCCCAGTCAACAGCAAATATACTGCAGGGCTTCTAATCGAAGAAACAGTCAGAAAAGTGCACTGCTTGAAGTTACGCTGCTATGGAATTTGCAGTGGAGCTGTAGCTATTTTCTTCAAATTCAGACACAGAGTGAGTATTGTCTTATGGCATTTCTTCAATGTTTTAAAATTTTTAAATTTAAACTTGTTTTTTCTTATGAACAGATCTACTCCCAAGTCGTATCACTAGGAATAAATGATACAGGTCACTCCCTAAAATTTCCAAGCAATTAATTTTAGAGAAGGACTGCAGTACTGTATTTGTTTGTCTGTTTGTTTGTTAACTAGGACAGTGGGTGGGTTCAGAGATCCCTTCCAACCACATATGGACTGTTGCCTCATTCAGGATTGTTTCTCTCCTTTAGTGGGGTAAGCTTTGGCTCCCTTGTGATCCTGACCATGATAAAATAGATATCAGAAGATGAATGAAAAGCTCAATATGAAGGCTGTTTTTAGATAATATATATCATACCATCTCAATAATAAAAATGATCCCTTCATTGCAACACAACATACTGATTTTAAGAGCATCTTTGATTCAGTTAATTTTGCCCTCCTTTCAACAAGATTACTTCTGCTGAGTTGAGCCATAGTTCTCTCATCCTAATTTTAAAATTTACCTTAGTAAAAGGATGGCCATAGTTGTTACGGATAATATATCCTTTCTTACTGAAATTTATTCACTGTTTTGTTTCTTGAAGATCTGTTTTTGCCTCTTCTGTTCTTATTATTAAATAACACTTTTCTTGTAGACCCTTTATCCTTGAATACAACATTGTACAATATTAGACTTTCCTATTGTCACTCAAGATAAATCATGGCAACCCACTCAAACTGTACTTTGATCTTGTTCTCCTAGTTTTTGATACTAGTTTATAATTATAACAGTTCAGGTTAAGACCTCTGATACATCTTGTGTTTCAGGAAGCAATGAAAGACTACTAAATGCCTATGTGTGTTACTGATAAATCCCACAGAATGTGAAGTCTCCAAGACTTCATAGTTCAACTATCTCAGAGGTTAACTGTACCCCCTCACAAACTTAGTATTCACACAAAGACTTGGTTACACAAAATGTATTCAGACATCCAGCCACAACCCCCTTTCCCATTTTTGCACATGGGGTTAGGGAGTCACTTCAACAGTGGCAGTCATCTAGAACCAAGGTTTACACCGCCATGTGGCTAGCCCTGCTGGGGTTGTTCTTACACACTACACACTTGCACATAAACTCACACCTATGGCCAGTTTAGAGTGTCCAATCCATCTACTGAATGTCTTTGGAATGTTGGAAGAAACCAGAGCACCCAAAGAAACGCATGGGAACACATGGAGTGGATGCACACAGGAGGCATCCCAGCCGAGAATTGAACCAGGGAATCTTTTACTATGAGGGTACAGAAGGCACCATCATCATTTAAGATGGTGTATACAATTAGCAGACTGGTTAGTGGAGGATGTAACTTCTGTTAACAAGAAGGATCTAATGAATAATTGAGATCATACCCGCCGCTTCAAAACCATGGGTCACCAACCAAATAACTGTTTATCATAAACCGTATCAGTAAAGAACAGGACTCTATTATACTTGCAAGAACAATTTCATATTTTTTTATTCATATAGTTCATTTGCTCTTCACTTCTTGAGAAGTTATCATCCCCCTCTTTTAGACTGTTGCAATTCCTAATCTCACTACTCCCTTTCATTACTACAACTAGAGCAATAGTGTGTGTGTGTGTGTGTGTGTGTGTGTGTGTGTGTGTGTGTGTGTGTGTGTGTGTGTGTGCACATGGGTTTGTGTGTTTATGTGTGTGTCTGTGCATTCACATATGTGTATGTGTGTGTATATCTGTGTGGAATGTGACCATGAGCATTTATGTCCTTGAAAAGCCAAGCATTTCTCTTTGCGCAGGTGAGATGAGATTGCTTTTTTTAAAGGGCAGGGATTCAGAGATGTGGACTACTCTGCCTAGGGGAGTATGCCATTCAAGGAAGGCCAATTGACAACTCCCAGTTCAAGGAGAACAGTGAGTAGCTGTTGCAAAAGTTATATGCTGTTCCTGCATATCAAGGAGCATCCAGGTAAGTGTACTGTGTTCACCAGTGTAATACTGTATCAGTCATTTTGGCAGGCTGTACATACCTGTACATGGATGTTAGGTCTATCTGCATGGGGGGGTGGGGGTTAGGGTTTATGCACAGTTGTGCACACATACTCAGAATGTCAGCAATACAGCCAGTACCACAGTAGCCAATGTACATGTGGATATATGCACATATTACCTTGTAGTGCTGCAACATTTGGTGGTGCTGACAATACCTTTTGCTCACCTTTTCATAGGTATGTCAGCAGTGGCCTAAGTCCATGGTCCTGTACCTGGTAAGTATGATACAGTTTTTTACGGTTCACATATACCCTATGAAAGTTAAGGGCTGCCATGTTGCCTTATGTACAAATGTTGTGTTTAGCCAGTGTAGAATATTTGTATGTTCCATTCTGGAACAGATAACTACAGTTCATAGACTGGTTAGTCACAGGTGTGTATTTGAATGACCATTGACATGTCTACACTTATAGTTATGAGCGGCTACATAGCTTGGTACACATGAGGCAATTACTCTAAGATGCTTCAATCACAAAAGGGAGATGCTATATACCAGAGGCAGTGACACTAGTACTGGCATATCTTTCTCAAGATAGGTGTACTGGGTTTTATGTGTAAGTCTAGCATATATAGTGTCATATTTCATACCTTACAGGCAGATTGTACTGGCAATTTTACCTGGATGTGGCTGATGTGCATGTTATAAAGGGCTTGACTTGTCTGTGTATATTGGTGTGAGGTTGTCTGTTGTGGATGGGAGCAGAGATGAGAAGATGTGTGACTGGTAATGCAGTTGAGGATCCTCATTTGTATGAGTCTGTGTGGATTACCATACATAAATGGTGATTGGGGGGTTGGAGTCTGTCCTCCTTACAACCTGATGTCAGTGTCTCCTCAAACTCTGATGATGATGGTGGCCATAGTGAGGCACAGGTGAGGTTGTTGGGGACTGAATCTGTCCCAGAGGTTGACATCCTTGTTCTGCCCCAATTGTTACTGCACACAGTCAGTATGTCCACACATAACCAGTTCCCAGAGGCCACAGATATTGGACAATCAGAGGGGGGTGACATTGAACAGGACAGTGTAGCAACTATAGCATCAGTGAGTGCAGACACTGGCCTTAGCCAGAGAACTAGTGAAGTCCCACACAAGTGGCTTGACAGGGGTGCTCCTAGGAGGATTGCTGTCCATCCACCACCTGTTGCAGGTGTCACATCATGGGTCACTCGGTGCATGTTTCAGGCTGTCATGGAGGCACAGGCATGTTCTGAATGCAACACCAGACAGATGCTAAGAGTTATGCACACAGCACAGTCTGACATCCATGACTGCCTCCACCGCATTTGGGACACCCTGGAATGGTTCACTGATGCAGTGGACAGAAGGTGGGCTGAGACAGTGTCTGTCTTGGACTGCACATTTGTCTGCGATGAAACATTTGGTTGGAGTTGGCCATCAGACACATGGACAAAGGGCAGCAACACCATCTGCTAAGAGTATGTGGCTGTGCACAGCCACTCCCATAGTGGCAGTACCTCCAGCGCTACAGATGGAAGTGTGCTGTTCACACCATGAGGTGGCAAGCCATGGGCACGTGGTCCTGTATGGTCCTGTGGGACCAAGCATTTTGCAGTCACTGTCAGGTACTATCACCGCATCTGACCTTGGGCATGGTGGTGCCAGTGCTACTTCTGGCAGAGCCAGTTCCAGTGTTCATGTCTGGAGATGGTGAACTGTCCACTCTACAATGGATCTACTGGATGGCAGTAAAGTGGAGACAGGGAAGCTATGTAAAACTAAATATATTGGAATGATACATTCGGCACTTACAGCCAGTAAAAAACTAGGCAGAGAAGTGCATATTAGCATATAGCTGAAGTAGGATGGGCCAATTTTAAGTCATAGCTATTGGCTACTTAGTAGTGCAAAGAAAGATTACTGGATATTCTAATAAAAACTAAGAATGAATTGACATGATTGGTTTAGAAGTCAATTGATTTTAAACCTTATTGGTTAGTTGTTAGTATAAATACTAAGCATTGCTACCAAAAGATAACGATCTGAAGAAGGCTAAATAGCTGAAAGCGCTTATCATTTTATCACTATGGAATTTTAATGCTGTTTTTACTTTTTCATTAAATTTGCTTGCTGTTTGACACAGGACTTTATTGTGATGGATTTTTGCTGTGGTTGACTACCAGAGGTCTTTTTCTTCGTATGCCATCAATGTAGGGCAATGCTACTATATGTCTGATGCACAGGGTGTCTATATCACTTAAGATCTACTTGTGAAGTGCAGTACTGTTTTGCCATATCACTTGTGGGCCACTGCAGATACTATATGCTGGCATGGATCATGACTACACAGCACACTTTGTGTATCTTTGTTGCATGATGTTGTATTGGTAGTAGTGTTACAGAATGACAGTTGTGTTACAGACCTGTGTATGTTTCTGTTCCAAGAGTCTGAGGGAATACACTATGGACACATGGTGGTAATACAGTGGCACAGGATGGCATAGCAGCACAGCAGAAATATGACATCAGCAATGTAAGACAGTATATGTGCATGACACCCTAGATGCATATGTGTAAAGCAGTCTATCAGCGATAATGGAGGCAGTCAGCATACTCATGCATTCATAGTTTGTGATAAGGGCTGCTACCCTGTCCACTTGTCACCTGGGTTATCTGAACTTAGAAATCTAGAAGGTGTGGTGATGGAGTTGACACATCCACAAATATCCTTGTCCGGGCCAGACAGGTGGCAGACATCAGTTATGATAATGTATAGGAGGGCAATTTAGGCCCATCAGCTAGTCACAGGGCCAAAAAGTGCATAACCATTGCACAGGGATAGCCCATAAGGCCATGTCTGTAGTGCTGCACAGGGATATCTTTACACACAGTTGATTGATGTGAGATTAGAACCCTTACCAATCTATTGCATATTATAGCTTGCACTACTTATCACATACGCCACAGATTTTATCTGAAACTAGAGTGTCAGCCAGCGCTCTTAAGGTGGATGACATCAGCAGGCCCTGTAGAGGAAAACAATGTAGAGGCCAGCAGCTAGTCACAGAGCCATAAAATGCATAGCCATTGCACAGAGATAGCTCATATGGGCTGTCCATAACGCTGCATGGGGATATATTTACAAACAGACACAGAACTGGCTAATGAGAGATTAGAAACACTACATATCTAGGATTACACCCTATAGCTCACAATATTTAGCACTTGTGCCACAGACTTTATCTGATATTAGACTCTCAGCCAGTGCTCTTAATGTGGATGACATCAGCAGGTCTTGTAGAGGAGGGCAACGTAGAGGCCAGCAGCTAGTCACAGGGCCATAAAATGCATAACCATTGCACAGAGATAGCCATTATGGGCTGTCTGTAGTGCTGTATGGGGATATATTTACAAACACATAAACAGAGTTGGCTGATGTGAGATTAGAACCCCTCCCTATGTAGTATTATACACTACAGCTTGCAATACTTATTGCATGTGCCATGGAATACATCTGTTGTATATGTGATTGCAGGCACAGTACTTGTGGAGTACACAAAGTAGCCTTGTGTTAGACTGCATGTGTGGCCTTCAGAATGATATTGCTTGATACTGTTATTGTATCTAGTGTCCTAGGACTGGGGTACCTCTCACTATCCCTGATATATGTGTACAGTTAGCAGTATTGCCATATGTGTCTAGTTGCAGTTAGATAGGCAAACATGTGGCCAGGAACAAGATAGCCTGTCGATGGCATGCGTTGAACCATTGTATAGTATAACACCTGCTTACCTGTGTCTGTCTACAAGGTAACATTCCACAGACACAGGGATCTGTGGGTGAGTGGATTATGTACTGTTGTGGCCTTGGATTGGTTCCTTTGGGCAACTGTTTTGATGAGTGAGTACAGATACCCTCAGCATTCTGAGGGTATGTGGGGAAATCCATACATCCTCACACACACACACACACACACATATATATATATATATATAGATATATATATATATATATATATATATATATATAAATATATCTCTTAAGGTGTATAACAAGGATGTCTCTATAAAAGTTGCTGTGTGTGTACATTATGTATATGACATCTGTAGATGAGAGAGACCGGTAGCGGCCGGATGATGGGACCGATACCCTGAGTTAGTCGACACACCAAAAGGATCGGCCAAAGGTATCCGAGTAGCCCCAGAGTGACGACAATTCAGAAGACTGACGGATGTGTGATGAAAACACTGATGGGGGAGGAGGCCGGGGAGGTAGGGTGTTAGGGGTGGTAGTATAGGTAGTAAAGTGTGTGTGGGTGGGTGTGGGTTCAGATAGAGTTAAGTGTTAAGGGGGTTAGGCGGGTCAGGCAGGGTGTGTGGTAGTGATTGTGTTTGGGTTAGGTTAGGAGGAAGTTAGTTAGAGTTAGTAGAGGGGGTGTGTGCTGCAGTGGTTGTGTGTTTTTTGTGGTTAAGGGGTTAGGCCGTAAGGAGTGAGTTGGAGTTAGAGGCAGGTCCAGGTAAGTGTCAGGTAGTATGATTGGGTTTGGATGGGGTAGTAAGTGTGAGTTAGTGAGAGGCGGGGGGCAGGTAGGTATAAGGAGAGTGATAGTAGTAGTGTTGTTTGTAGGTTAAGTGGCGGAAGGTAGTGAGTTAGATTTTGGGGAGTAGGTTAGGTGCTACTGAGGCGGACCTTAAGGTTTAGGGTTTAGGTTAGGGGTTAGTAGAGGTGATTGTATATGAGGAGGGAGGGTTAGTGTGCGTAGGGGTTTGATTGTGTGTTGTTTGTGTGTGTTTTGGACAGGGAATATGTTGTGTTTTTTATTTGTTGTTGTGTGGTGTGTGCAGTGTATATGATTATCGTTTTTTGTGTTCGTCACCAGTTATTCGTTGTCGGGCAGGGGTTTTTCTGTTGTTTTACTATAGGTTATGTGGTTGGTTGTGTGATTGCGTTGTCAGTGTTTGGGGGTTTGATTATATCAGGTAGAACCCTGTAGATATGTTGAAATTGATGCATCATTGTACTATATATATATATATATATATATATATATATATATATATATATATATATATATATATATGTCAATATTATATGTATATGGGGTACATACTGATAGACACTAGGTATGTGGGAGGGGGATAGGGTTGGACAGATATGTAGAGGTAGCTGCCTGTATGTACAGATGTATTTCCACATAGCAGGTCTTTGTGAAGAAGAGGCAACAGAATTGCACTCAAGTTAGCTAAGTGAAGGAGCATGCTCAGTGAGACTGTCAGTACTTACAAGGTGACTCCAGGCCAGAGCTATCTGCATTCCATGCTGGGATGTTATGTGCTACAGTCATTAGCAGCTGCACCTGTTTCTGCAGTACATCACTTCCCTGACATTGTCCACGGCATTCCCAGGGTGTCTGTTGTAATTAATATATGACTGGGGTACATGATGTAACACCTCATACAGGATGACAGTCTGCACACCTCTCACCATACCTTTCAACTTCTTACAGCAAGACATCTGGACAAAGCCATTAATAAAAGTGGGACAAAGGCCAAAAATAGGGACATTTTTTAATATTGCACTTACAAACTTAGACAGGTGATAGAGTAACAGGTTTTGCTTTAGCATGAATTTTCTGAAGGCTATGAAGTCTGAAATTCAAATGCCTGTCATTATTTCCTAACTTCAGTGTTAAATGATTTGGCACTAATTTGCCAAAAAGCCACAATTTAATGAAAAATGGACCAAATATATATGAGGCAAAAGTCTGTACATTTGAGAGGTATGCCTCTTACTGTACATGTTTTTTTCACAATGCCCAGCATTTCACCCCATATGTCTGGCCTGTTCCTCATACATTTGTGGTGGTCCAGTAAAATGTTGTATAAGGAAGTCAGTGAATAGTACTAACTACAGACAAACATTTGACTGTTGGACTTTATATCTTTTATATATGCTGTACTGATGCAACCTGCTTTCATTTTAGCCACCTTCTAGGTGAATCAGAGCATCTGAATGTCTGTCTCTAGTTTTGTCCCTGTGTCCCCATTCTCTCTGGCTTTGTCCAGCTTTCATGCAGTAACAGATTGATGGGTATGACAGAGTGTGGGGGACACACCATACAACTACCTCACATGCAAAAGTTATTGAATCAGTGTAGGGAGTGTGTTTGAAGAGTAACACACCCCCTGCACTGTCAAAGTGTCAGATAGCAATGTATGCAAGTGTAATAAAGTTTTATTATGTTAATTGCTTTAATTTTTTTTACTACGATTTAGACCATCAGCACCATTGCCCTTACTAGCCTACTGAGCCACACAGAGCTGTGTCATTCATCACACAGTCAACAGCAAACAAACATACATCATCAACCTTGAGTTACATGAGACATAGAATGTGTGGCCAGGTTCTGTGTCACAGTCCTAGAATTGGCTGGTCTGCTGAGATGTCATTGCAGATTTACTATTACAGCAGTTGTATGGGTACACTGATGTGTTGGTGATGGGGGCACCCAGCCCATGGTCTGCTGGCATAGACAGTTGTTCAACTGTCATGTGACTCCACTGTTTGCCATCTCCCTTGAATAATGTAATGGACTTTTCAGCCATGTGGCCTAGTGCGTATTATGGAGCACATACTATTGAACAGTGTACCTGTTGTCCCACATGGCTGTTAGATCCAAATAGCCCAGTAGTCCACTATATTCCCTAACATACATGCGGCAGGTCCATACATCTGCTACCATATGTTAGTACACCTTACAAGTGGTGAATAAGTGTGTGACTTATTTTGCGAATGCAGCAGTAGGCAGACCTGTAGCTCAGGACTGACTCTATCTGATGCACACAGTACACAGCCAATATATGGTTAAGTACAGGTTGGGTGGGCTGGCTGGCATAATTTTTACTAGTATGCATGTGATTCAGAGTAAGGTGTCAGTCCCTAAGGCTCTAGACTGTCAGTACATGTGCTATGCATTGTCTTATGGCCAAGGCCAGGTCATACTGGACATGCCTACATCTGCCTACAGGGACAACTTCAGGGGTTTCCTCCTCGGAGTCCCCCTGTGGGTGTGGCTGTGGTGATCTAGGTACTGGTGGGGGGGCTGTGTATCCCTTCCCTGTGATGATTCTGCTGAAATTATTTCCACAGTATCATATTATGTAGCATAGCACTTACTGTGAACATGTGTGCACATGTGGCTGGAGAGTACTACAGGGCTCCACCAGATATATTGAGGCACTGAAACCATGACTTTAGCAGCCCAAACTCATGCGTTTGTAGTTTGTTTGTGTGCCTCATTATGGTTTTCTTTGGCATGTGTGTGTGTGCATTTCTGATGGGTGTCATCATCCACAGTTCCAGTGCTTAGTCAGCATCCCCCAGTAACTGGCCATGTGGGATGTCCCCCGAGCAAACATCTGG
This sequence comes from Protopterus annectens, assembly GCF_019279795.1. NCBI lineage: Eukaryota > Metazoa > Chordata > Ceratodontiformes > Protopteridae > Protopterus > Protopterus annectens. Next base: position 511,577,633 of record NC_056739.1, on the reverse strand, counting down.
TACAGCTCTGATGCATGCCAGATGTGGGAGTCATGATAAATGCCAGGGCTGACAGCACACACATTCATGATAATTCCCTTGGCATTACACATAACTTGACAGTTGTGCTATTCAGTAACCCCAGCTCATTTGCACAGGAATCAGTGGAAACAACCTGGAAGCAACACAGTTCCAGGCATTGCCTCCTTAGCAACAGAACCATTTCACCATTGTAGATACATAAAAGTATGTTTGCTTACTGCTGCGTGCCATACAAACATACCCAGATTATTAAAAAAAACTTTATTTTAAATTATTTTCCGGGTCTATATTACATAAATGAAGTTTCAGAACTTCGATTACCATATGGTCGACACCATATGATCGAAGCTGTAAAACTTCAAAACTATTAAAAAAACCTCCTAAACAGACAAAACTAAATGCTTTAAGCAGGGGGGGCAAGCTCCCCTGCCCCCCACACCCACGCTATGTAAATTTACCAACTCCGAGATCACGCTACAGTGTAGGAAAGGGAAATCTTCCATTTCCGTGCCATTCTCCATCAAAGTGCGATCTCGGAGTTGGTATATTTAAGTAGCAGGGGAGTCTGAGGGGTGCAGGGGGGCTTGCCCCCTTGCTATAACACTTTAACTTTACTTTGTTTTTTTGTTTTTTTATTGTTTCAAAGTTTCAGAACTTTGATCATATGGTGTCGACCATATGGTATTCGAACTTATGAAACTTTGTTTATGTAATATAGACCCTTATTTTCCATACAGTTTGCACGCACATTGGATAGGTTTGCACATATCTGTGTGTGCTATACTATTTTTGCCCATCTACCTGCCCTTTTATGGCCCTTGTTTGTTTTACATCCTGTACATGGAACACTACTAACACTAACACAGGGTCTGCAGGACTGCCTATCTGCTTCCTGGATCACTCTAACTACCTCATTTGCATGCAATTCACCTGCTTATGAGGTGATTTGCATGCCGCAGATACTTCCACGTAGGCATGCTTGTGCATGTCACTCAGCACTGCTTACTGGATTGCACACCTGCTTACTTTCATGTAAGCAGTGTGCCACTATGCCTACATGGAATAAAAGTCTGTGTAGGCTTTATTAAATTCCCAAACCAAACACCAAATGAAACTGGGAAAATCAAAACCAGCAGCAGCAACTGCAAGAAACCAAAAATAGCGTAACACAACTTTATTTTCCGCTTTCGTCCGTAGACTTCATCAGAATGAAGAAAACTTTACAAAATCACGCCTTAAATACAGCCCCTTAAATTGATCATTAGTAATCATTGATCAATTAACCATGTAATGATTTATACATACAAAAATAAATGTCAACTTTTTTGTTAAAAAATTGTTATAAAAATGTGTATACATATAAAAAAACTTGTCTATGTCATTTTATGTAATATGCAAACAAATAAAATCATTACTTTTATCTACTTTCAACTTTTGATGTTTCAAAAAACATTTCACATTAATGGACTCATTAAGCCCGGGGGGGTTGTCTGATCTTAATTTAATCTGCCATTGGGTTTCCCTCTCTAACAAAAAGTTCTTAAAATCCCCCTCCCTCATATCTTTGTAACACACTTCTAAAATAGAAAATAAAAATTTATTGAAATTCTTACATACAATACTGTGTTTAAAGAGAGCATTTTTATCATCCTTCATTTTAATACAATACAAATGCTCCCTAATACGAGTTCTTAGCTCCCTCGTCGACATTCCTACATAAAATGCAGTGCAAGAAGAACACAAAGCTATGTATACTATGCCGGAGGACAATTCACATAGCCCGGTACTGAAAAAACTCTATCAGAGGTGGTAACAGCAATGTAAGGTCCAACAGAAATATATCTACACATGTTGCACCCATTGCAACAGTGCATCCCTTTTTTAACTGTTAAGATGTTATTATTGGAAACCCTACGTTGTGTCAGAATACTTTTTAAATTGCAATCATTTCTCTGAACAACCAATGGTTTGTCACCTAAAATCCTGCACATTTCTGAATTACCTCTGATAACCCTCCAATTTTTGTTTAAAATGTCCCTAATATATTTTGTGTCGGAGTTCATTCCCAAGCTGCACACTGTGCCAGTGGTCAATATGCTATTAGTTTTAGCTGGCTTTGTGTTGATCTTATTGTTCGTTAAACACAATATTGGTGCAAAATCAGTATTGCGTCTACGGAAAACGTCTGTAGCAATGTCAATAAGCTCTGCCGATGGAAAACCTCTATCTGTAAACAGGGAAATGATGAAACCAAATTCATTTAAGGCATCAGAATCTTTGGACGTCAAGCGACTAGCTCTAATGAACTGACCTTTGGGAATATTTGAAATCACGTGTTTTGGGTGCCCACTGCTGTAATGAAGGTACCCATTATTGAAAGTTTGTTTTCTATGGATGGTACTATGTAATCTCCTCTCATCATAGTCCCACATTAAATTGACGTCCAAAAAATCTATGTTGACACCATTGCCGCCTATAATGAATTTGATAAAAGTTGAATAAGAATTCATGTCTTTAAGAAAAAAGTCTAAATTCAAATCCTTACGATCCATGATAAAAAATAAATCGTCTATGAACAGACAATGGAACATGATATGATACTTCTTAGTTAATACAGGCATGAAATCATGCTCCCACATGGCCATAACTATATTGGCATATGCAGGAGCAGCTGGGGAACCCATAGCTGCTCCTTTCTTTTGCCTGTAATAGGTCTGTTCAAATACGAAAAAATTATTTTCTAAAATCATCTCTAAAAACCTGCATATTAAAGAGACTGTCCTTTGTGAAAACCCATTATAATGTCTCAATAAATAATTACTCACTGCTTCTATTCCTAATTCATGAGGAATACAGGAATACAGTGAAACTACATCTGCTGTAACCATCACATGTGACATGGGATCAAAACAAAATGTTGTTAAAAATGCATTTAATTTTGCTAAAAAATGCCAAGAATCTTTTAAAAAAGACATTTCTTCTTGAATGGTAGAACCAAGTAGTGCATCAATGACAAGAGCCAAACCTTCAGTGATAGAATGTGGTGAAGACACGATCGGTCTCAAAGGGGGATTCAATAAAGATTTATGGGATATGGGAATTCCAAAAAAAACCCCAATACGTGGATGTTCGATAATGCAAAAATCGTACAATTCACCACTGATGTCACCTTCCATGAGGGCTTCATATAAATATGAATATATAGCCCCTTGTCGTTTATGTATCTCAAAAAGGGAAATTAATTCATATTCTTCTGTGTTGTTAAGAACTTTCAAAATCCCCTCTCTATAGGATTCCGTTGTCATAACCACAATGTTATTACCTTTATCACTTTTCATAAATCTCATCCTGTCACATAATGCTTTCAAATTATGCAGGGCCTTCATCTCACTACCTGTAAGGATGTGGTCTATTTGTCGTTTCCTATCTAACAAATGTGCAATGTCTTGTAAACAAAATTCCTCAAAGGTGTTTAATGTATGATGTAACCTAGGACTATAAGTAGATGGTTTCAAAAAAACCTTGTTAGTTTTAGATACATCATGCAACAAATACTGCAGGTTAAGTTTTCTCACATACTTTTTTATATCTACAGTAGTCTTGACATATTCAGCCTTAAATCTAGGTACAAAGTTCAACCCCAGTTTTAAAACATTCAGCTCTACAGAAGAAAAAACATGGTCAGTCAAATTTATAACACTAAAAGAAGTGCTAGAATGATCTAAGTTTCGTCCCCCGACGACTGGGAATTCAAAAAAGTCCGGCTTCTGGTGATGACAGTCTTTAATGTCTGTTGTTTTTTATTAATGTTATTAGACACTGTGGAAGAAGCTCCCAAGGAACTGTTTGCACTGTTTGCATTAGAACTGACATTTAACTTATTGCCAATAGAGTTATCATTAACATGGTTAATGATACCAGTTCCCAAACCTAAATCAGTATCGTTTTCGACAGATGCTGTACGTTCTCCATTCCCCCTAGAACCATGTATTTCATTGTCAACTCTCTTACCCGGTGCCCCAAACACAACTGCTGGTTTGAATACTAAAGCGCTTTTGGCAATGTGTCCTGTCGGTTTATAATAGCTGGTAGAACCGACTTTCTTTGTCACATAACCGTTTGGTTGCCCAGTATTCTGACGGCCGTTATTATGGACCCTAATGTTTTTATTTTTATCAAACGGGCCAAAATTGACGAACACGGCATTTGATTCATATGCCTGAATGTCCCGTGTTAATTTGTTGTGCTTTCTATTGACATTTTCATTGAAAGACTGGTCTAAATCACGTAACAAACTGTCGAAAAATTCACCAAATTCTGAATCATCAAACTCTTCCCTGAAAAATAATTCCAGAGAAAGAATTTCCTCCTTTATCAATGATAACTTTTTAACATTGTTATCAACTAACAGGTTCAAAAATTTTAAACCTGCTTCATTGAAGAACCCAGTCAAAGTCTGAAAAAACGGATCATCCGTTTGTACTCCATTGGGGCACTTGAAAAACCTTAGCCCCTTTGGAACTATCTGCAGTTCTAAACATCTCATGAAATAACAATTTTCAAGATGAATTGAATTGTACCTTTGAAGCAGTTTATAAAAGTGTTCCCGTTTCTCAGGAAAATTCGAATGCCACGTTGTATTCCTATTAGTTCCTTCTTGTCTGCCCAAGGACACGAAAGGATTTTCCGCACGGTCAAAGAAATGTTTCAGCGTCGCCTGACCAATGATGCGTTGCTCCCTCATACCTGGGACCGTAACACCGGTGGTACTATTCACAGCCTTTGGTGGATTGTCTAAACATATGACAGTATCCAGTTCCTGGAACGAACCTGCCGGGCTGGATGCTTTCATTGTAAGTTCTTTACCATTGGCATTTGAAATAAGGATCTGCAATGAACCCTTTATATCAGACAAAGTACTTAACAATAAAGCGCCAAAACTTATGTTGTCGGTTGACGGTGTAGGATGGATGCTCAAGTTGAGTAAAGGATCCTCTGCCGCTTCCGCCATGGTGAACTGCAACTAATAAAAAAACCAAACACCAAACGAAACTGGGAAAATCAAAACCAGCAGCAGCAACTGCAAGAAACCAAAAATAGCGTAACACAACTTTATTTTCTGCTTTCGTCCGTAGACTTCATCAGAATGAAGAAAACTTTACAAAATCACGCCTTAAATACAGCCCCTTAAATTGATCATTAGTAATCATTGATCAATTAACCATGTAATGATTTATACATACAAAAATAAATGTCAACTTTTTTGTTAAAAAATTGTTATAAAAATGTGTATACATATAAAAAAACTTGTCTATGTCATTTTATGTAATAAGCAAACAAATAAAATCATTACTTTTATCTACTTTCAACTTTTGATGTTTCAAAAAACATTTCACATTAATGGACTCATTAAGCCCGGGGGGGGGGTATGGGTACACTGATGTGTTGGTGATGGGGGCACCCAGCCCATGGTCTGCTGGCATAGACAGTTGTTCAACTGTCATGTGACTCCACTGTTTGCCATCTCCCTTGAATAATGTAATGGACTTTTCAGCCATGTGGCCTAGTGCGTATTATGGAGCACATACTATTGAACAGTGTACCTGTTGTCCCACATGGCTGTTAGATCCACATAGCCCAGTAGTCCATTATATTCCCTAACATACATGCAGCAGGTCCATACATCTGCTACCATATGTTAGTACACCTTACAAGTGGTGAATAAGTGTGTGACTTACTTTGCGAATGCAGCAGTAGGCAGACCTGTAGCTCAGGACTGACTCTATCTGATGCACACAGTACACAGCCAATATATGGTTAAGTACAGGTTGGGTGGGCTGGCTGGCATCATTTTTACTAGTATGCATGTGAGTCAGAGTAAGGTGTCAGTCCCTAAGGCTCTAGACTGTCAGTACATGTGCTATACATTGTCTTATGGCCAAGGCCAGGTCATACTGGACATGCCTACATCTGCCTACAGGGACAACTTCAGGGGTTTTCTCCTCGGAGTCCCCCTGTGGGTGTGGCTGTGGTGACCTAGGTACTGGTGGGGGGGCTGTGTATCCCTTCCCTGTGATGATTCTGCTGAAATTATTTCCACAGTATCATATTATGTAGCATAGCACTTACTGTGAACATGTGTGCACATGTGGCTGGAGAGTACTACAGGGCTCCACCAGATATATCGAGGCACTGAAACCATGACTTTAGCAGCCCAAACTCATGCGTTTGTAGTTTGTTTGTGTGCCTCATTATGGTTTTCTTTGGCATGTGTGTGTGTGCATTTCTGATGGGTGTCATCATCCACAGTTCCAGTGCTTAGTCAGCATCCCCCAGTAAATGGCCATGTGGGATGTCCCCCGAGCAAACATCTGGTACAGCTCTGATGCATGCCAGATGTGGGAGTCATGATAAATGCCAGGGCTGACAGCACACACATTCATGATAATTGCCTTGGCATTACACATAACTTGACAGTTGTGCTATTCAGTAACCCCAGCTCATTTGCACAGGAATCAGTGGAAACAACCTGGAAGCAACACAGTTCCAGGCATTGCCTCCTTAGCAACAGAACCATTTCACCATTGTAGATACATAAAAGTATGTTTGCTTACTGCTGCGTGCCATACAAACATACCCAGATTATTAAAAAAAACTTTATTTTAAATTATTTTCCGGGTCTATATTACATAAATGAAGTTTCAGAACTTCGATTACCATATGGTCGACACCATATGATCGAAGCTGTAAAACTTCAAAACTATTAAAAAAACCTCCTAAACAGACAAAACTAAATGCTTTAAGCAGGGGGGGCAAGCTCCCCTGCCCCCCACACCCACGCTATGTAAATTTACCAACTCCGAGATCACGCTACAGTGTAGGAAAGGGAAATCTTCCATTTCCGTGCCATTCTCCATCAAAGTGCGATCTCGGGGTTGGTATATTTAAGTAGCAGGGGGGTCTGAGGGGTGCAGGGGGGCTTGCCCCCTTGCTATAACACTTTAACTTTACTTTGTTTTTTTTTGTTTTTTTATTGTTTCGAAGTTTCAGAACTTTGATCATATGGTGTCGACCATATGGTATTTGAACTTCTGAAACTTCGTTTATGTAATATAGACCCTTATTTTCCATACAGTTTGCACACACATTGGATAGTTTTGCACATATCTGTGTGTGCTATACTATTTTTGCCCATCTACCTGCCCTTTTATGGCCCTTGTTTGTTTTACATCCTGTACATGGAACACTACTAACACCAACACAGGGTCTGCAGGACTGCCTATCTGCTTCCTGGATCACTCTAACTACCTCATTTGCATGCAATTCACCTGCTTATGAGGTGATTTGCATGCCGCAGATACTTCCACGTAGGCATGCTTGTGCATGTCACTCAGCACTGCTTACTGGATTGCACACCTGCTTACTTTCATGTAAGCAGTGTGCCACTATGCCTACATGGAATAAAAGTCTGTGTAGGCTTTATTAAATTCCCCCCTGAATATTTTATCAAGATGTTCCTCAAGTACAGCATGTATATTCAAATTCTTCATGTCATAACACTTACTAATAAAGTAAGCAAGAAACCACAGAAAAAAGAGTATAAACAGTAATAATGCTCATATAACATATGAATCTTAGACAAGGAGTACATACAGACAATATTAAAACATATTGGGGGTATTTAATAAAATCCATGTAGGCATAGCGTAAAGCCTACATGGAAGGTACCATGTCTATGTACAGGGTACCCTCTCGGTAGTGCGCCATGCATATTAATGTTGGCACATTACTGAGGGAAAGCCATGTAACATAGTTATTGAATCAGTGTAGGGAGTGTGTTTGAAGAGTAACACACCCCATGCACTGTCAAAGTGTCAGATAGCAATGCATGCAAGTGTAATAAAGTTTTATTATGTTAATTGCTTTAATTTTTTTTTTTTTTTTTGTGTTTGCATGGTGCAGCATGGCTTGCAGCACTGGACACATGCCAGCTATCTAAAATAGACATTTAATTACGAAGGAAAGGTCAAGTTTAGACATAGCTGAGCATGTTTGCATGGCTCGCCCCAGTGCTTAGTAGTACTTAAACGTAGATGACAGGTATATGTAAAAGTATAGCAGCATTCCACATGGCTAGCTACCCAAATGGTTAGAGTGACAGCCATAGGTGTAGTAGATGCAGGGTTCGAATACAGGGAAGGGTTTGGAAGCTTTTATGTTGCAAGAGAACATTACACAAACTATTTTTAAATGTGAGTTTGCTGCACTCAGCTAAGCTCTGCCAAGCACTGCTAAGCCATGCCAAGCACTGCTGAAACAAGAGACATTTTAGCACTGCTTGGCATCACACAGCTCAGCTTAGCTGGTTTGTGTACTGCCCAGCCGAACTTGTTTAAGCATCATTAAGCTCTGCTGAGCATGTTTGCACACTGCTAAGCAGTGCTAAGCATTTGCCAGTTAAAGTACTGCTCGGCTGATCTCAGTGGGTTTGCACAATGCTAAGCAACGTGTCACATATTTGAAAATTGCCCAATGGCGGTAAAGGGCAAGAAGCCAGGCTTATTTAAGTGCAACAAGCGGGAATTCAGCAGAACCAGTTGGAGTTTGAACCTGGCAGGAGCTATGGCAGGTGTTAGAGAGGGTGTGTGCTTCCAGGCACAGATGTGGAGCATTCTGGAGTCCACGGTGATGTTTGGACTCCTTGTAAAATACCATGATGTCCAGCTGCTGCAAGGTCAGTATCAGGGATCACAGCACAAGTCTGAAGCCTTGGACTGGCTGGCACATGTTCTCACCAGTGCTACAGGTATCCACGCAGAGCTGAGCAAGTCTGTCATCATTATGATGATCTGAAGTGATGGAACAGGGACTTCTGGGCACCTGGGTCTAGGATGCTTAAGATAGGAATGCCCCCCAAGTTTGTAAGTACTGTTTGCATTGTTTTACCACTACCTTATCTGAATGTGTGATAGTCAGGTACGCATTATGGTGTGCTTCTCTCTCTAGAGCTTCAGTGGAGAGATTGTGCAACCTAGAGGCCCATGCAGAGCACCTGGCCAGTTTGCACCATGAGTGTGGTGAGTACAGATTATCCTGCAATGTATAGTCATATAAGCAAAAAATAGTAAGATATTAACTGCCATTAGGTATATTCAGTCTTGATTGTACTGCAATGAATGTTATCATAGACCTGGACTGCAATAAGTGAGTGATGCCAGGTATAGTTCAATAAAGATAAAAGCATGAAACCTGATAATGTTAAGGAAATAAAGTGTCTACAGCATTAATTGTGGAATTACAGCTGTATTGCAACACCTGCATTATATGATCTGCTCTGCAATATCGACTGGAAAAATATGAAAATTACTGCATGAAGTCACCCCTAATAAAGCTGTGTTGTGCAATATGTGTGTATTTTGGGCTGTTGTTCATGAAATTGAGTATTACATCTCCTGCGAACGAAAAACACAAAGAATGCCACTAAGTGACTGAAGGTTAGCTAATAAAGAGTGTTCTGCTAAACTGTAGATTTGGAGCTGTACTAAAATGTATAATGCAATATGATATTTGTTCTGCACTAAGATCTGAAGCAATAATAGGAATGCCCAGGGTATATTGTGTATATTAGTATTGTCTTGCATTAACCACTGCATTTCAGCTAGATGCATTCCTGATCTAAGTTACACTGCTGCAGGCAAGTATAAAACTGTAATAGCAGTAGACTGCAAATATACTATCTTCAACTGTATATGGGTCAGGTAGCCAACCCAACACTCCGATATGGTTTGTATACATCACAGATATTTCCACCCACTAAGGGTATATTGTGTACACCTGCATTCTGTGTATTAATGTACAGGTCACCTACTATCCCTGTCAGGCATGAATCTCATGCATGTGTATTCAACTGTCAGTGCAGTCTTGTATAACACCCTACTTCTGTTACCAGGTCATATTTTGTTAGCAGGTGAGCTCTAGGCAAATATCAGTCAATCAATATGCAGCAGTAGTTCAGTTGATAAATGCTAAGTCTGATGTACATTTTGTCACACACAGACCAGGGTTCAAGTCCAGTGACAAGTACTAGTAAATATTATTGAATCAGTTATGTGTTATTAACAGATGTTCTCCCCACAGGAATTACAGGTAAATACATGGTAGCAGAAGCCCTTAGAATGGGTTAATAATTTGTGTGTTCATATGTAATAGAGTGTTAACAGCATTGCTCAGCAATGTGATAAGACTTCAGAAAATAAAGACAAGTATAATACTAATAAAAGTTAATACAATAAGTAAAATGTGTAATCTTGATATGGCTGTATGTCTGGTGTGTCTGTGAATGGCTGCTGATAGTCTAACTCTCATGTCTGCCAAGGATGGCATAATAGTCATAAACTCTCTGTACTGTGCACGATGCATGTCTCTCACGTGTCACACTGTCACAGACTGTGATCACTGTTGCCTAATCCCTCTGTCACAGATCTGTCATGGACATGATTTATATCAATTGCACAGTCATACAACATCAGTCTACAGTACACCTTGGTTGTCATATCTGTCCCCCTTACATGTAATAGTCCTCTATAGTTGTGTACCTATAGATGTTACAGCTTGGCTCATACTGTCCCATGTTGATAGCTTGAGAGGTATGTATGTGCTACAGAAGCTATAGGGCACTTGCATACATAAAGGAAGAGCAGATCTGTAGAGTATATAAGAGTACTGTTGCAAACAATAGAGCCTATACTTTTATTAATAGACTGTATTTCTCTCTCCCCCCACCGCTTATCTGCATCATAATTTATTATTGTTATACATCGGTTATGGTTTACTATTAACATATGTTCTTCTCAAAATGTTATGTTGCGACTTGTATTTTATTATTGTTATGTATTACAATGGTTGCATAATAAAATACCTTGTTGAATTACCTGTGTTGTTGGCCTTATGCCGTAACTGTTACTGGCTTGCTGTCACTATACTGACTGTTATCTCACTTATTGTTGTGCTCCATATAGTATGAAATGTTATGTTACTGGGTTATTTGCAACATTCTGGCATGCTGCTATAACTAACTAAATGTTATGTTCATTACTAACCTATACACTTTGACATACCTCAACACAATAGCTCGACTGGATAGGCTTGTTCCTGGCAATCTGCCTACCCTACCTCAGCCGGCCATAGCACCTGGTCCCAGTATCACTGGCCCTGCACCACCTAGATGGAACTGCCTCAGAGGATGGGGGCCATCCCCTTTTGGGAGTGAGGGTGGAGGGCATTGTCACTCTAGATCAGCTACCAGTGATGGTACACAGGATAGTCCATCGGGTCTATTAGAACAGCCTGCACCAGATTAAGGGCAGACTCACCAACCAGGAGGGGCCTGGTGGCCCAGGCACCCAGACTCCAGCACAGCCACCTTTGGGGCAGTGAAGGAGCAGTGCCAACTGCCCATGGGTGGGGAGCTCAGTCACACTGCTGCTGTCTGGGGTCACATGGATCTCTGATTCCACAACACCCTCCCCATCCAAGGTGTTTACCCCTTATGTGTCACACACTGTCCCTCTATGCTGTCTTGTTTGTCTTGTCTATCTGCAAATGCAACCTCTCCTATCCAACTTACCTTCCCACATGTATCTATATCCCTTCCCCAACATTCCACTCTCATCTTAATAAAAAAAGGGCACCTGTTCCACAAAAAAATATTGTCCCATACATAGCTCTCCATTTTGCATGTGTCCACTGGACATAACTAATCATTACATTAATTAATCAACACATTTATGTTGCCCTCAGCTCTCTCTCTCTGGGGTGTGAGCCTCCAAATTCCAAATTCTCTACAACCTGCACAGCTTTTGCTGAAATGGAGAGCTATGGTCTTTTCCTACACCTGTCCTGCACATCACTACCTGCCTTTCAGTATGTTCCCCCCCCCCCTGCTTGCCCCCATTTCACCAATTTCCTATCACCCCTTTTTTTCTTTTCTTTTTTATATTCAGCGCAGGTTTAAGCGGAGCTAAGCAGCTCGCCGCTCAAACCCTCACAAAACTACTTAAAAGTGCCTTAATCACCTTCTGTGTTTCTGACACTGTTAGGTACATCTGCAAAATAATTAGCTTTGCCAAGTCTGAAAGCCAGACCCCTGTCAACTACAGCATAGTGCATTAGGCCACTAGACCACTCAGCTCTGAAGTAAAACAGGTATTTCCATAAACATATCCTGATTGCCAATTATATACTGCATGTACATATAATGGGAAATTTGGCAGTGTACTTGGGACTGTGATGCAGACACCAAAGCAGTACACAGCCAAATAAATAATGATGTATGTATGGGAGCCCTGGGATACCAGGTACAGTTGTGCCACCTACCTTTGGCATGGTTTTCACAAAACCTTTTCTGTGCACTAATGTACTGGCAGGTCAGTACAGATTGAGGTTAGAAAATCATGACAGACAGTTCAGTTTCACAAGTCAAACCCATCTGCACACACATGCTAATGCAAATCCTGTGTAACAGACTGTATGCATGCACATATATATTTCAAATACACCTGCTCCGGTATTGACTCAGTAGCTCAGTCTGTTAAATTCCTAGCATGCTGTACATTTTGCCATCTACAGTCCTGGGCTCGAGTTCAGTGTGTTGCTCTTCAATTACATGCTTGTAAATACAACAAATAATAACCGAGTCCTGCAGTTTTAACCAAAACAGGTTGCTGCTACTGTATTCACTGCTACCCATGTTAGCACGTCAAAGGCCTCTATGTAGGGACACACTGCACAAATATGTATAGGCTACCTATATGTTTCCTAACACTTTTCGATTGGCACTATTACATAACAACAAGCCTCACCTGGACTGTTATGGGTACCCTCACCCTGGCTTTGCTGTAACAACAAAGCTGACACTGCTCCCTCACTGACACATACAGCTTGCTGTCCTCCAGTGTTTTCACACTCCCCAGTATGAATCCTGGGCAAAAAGCAGCAGCTGCAGCCTGCAGCATATGTAGCAGTATGTTCAGCTACCTGCTACAGACCTACTGTATCTCACAAGCCCCTAGAAGAAGGGATCCACAGTACACCCATACATGAAGGGGTGGGGGGCAAAGGTCAAGCGACAGGGACATGTGTCACAGTCTGCCTATACAAACATACACAGCTGATAGATCAGCATCTACTGCAGCAGCATGCTTATTCTGATGTGTATGACTTATGACACTCACATCTTTATGTCCCCTTACTGACCTCAACCCACAGTGTTTAACACTGAATTGCCACATAACCACAAAGTAATTTGACAATGGCCAAACATAGCATGCAAAACTGTGGACATACCACATAAATCCCAACAGTGGAGAGTATTTGTACCTACCCTCTGTGATGCTGTAGTCTGCATACCTCAGTAATGTCCATCTCAAAGAATAGAAAAGGGAGCAAGGCCTACATGAAGGCCTATATTGTACTGATGTACCTAGTCATTGGCTAATGAAAGTGCAACCCAGCTGTTCTGGATGCAGTTAGTAAGTCTGAACCATGGACTACTGCACAGGCAATTACCTGTTATTGAGTATCACTTACAAAAGGCAAGCAGTTGCCTATGATAAACAAGTCTGTAACTTGCTTTACCAAGACAGAATGTGATTTTGGAAGCATGTTTCTTCAGGATTTCTGCAGAAAATGATTACAGCACTCTACCAGGTATATAATAAAAGTCCCCATATAATGGGATGCAGATTGGAGGATGCAGTTATGGAGAATAGGGATTACAACAGTAGGCATCTAGTACATCTCTGGGAATGGCATGTTGGTGATAGTCTGCTGTCCAACAGCTACAGTCATGCCTTTCAACTCTGCCTGCTGTGACTTTGATCACAGCTCTGGCCCTCTCCCTCCCTCCTACAATGGTTGGCTCCTGTACAAATGCTGCTGGACTGTGTTATACATAGTGACACTAAGCAATGGTGGACACAGCTGGCATATCACATTATATACTATCATTCAGCTCCTCTCAGTCTGTGAATGTCACACAGGAGTAGTTCAGATATTGTACAGGTGTTCCTGACTGTCTCTCATGTACTCTGGCTAGGTCACTGTTTTGTCGACATTCATATCTCATCACTTGATAGCTATGGCTAGCATACCTGGCAACCCCATACAGCAGGACTGAGGTCATAGCCATTAGTGGTGGGAGAACACAGGACCAACCTCAGTGACAAAGTATACATAATGATCATACAAAGTAAGAGTATGAATACAATAACAGATATTACTGTAGCATAACTGTTTTCTGAGGTTTCTGGCGTGTGACAGCCAGATTCACCACAGTCTAAGAACAACCATCAATCATTGTCCAGCTGTTTGCCAGACATCCACATGTTTCTGGCAAAGGGACCACATATATCAGGCACACATACACATTCCACAAATATCTGTGTACTGGAGAAGTAGGACACCTACAGGGAAGATACCTTACAGCACGCTTGCATTGCTGTCATTGTGGCACATGGATGTTGCCTGACTGTCCCCATAAACTTGTAATAACACACACCTATTTGTCGAACAGTGGCTGTCTGACATGGTACTGGGATGTTGCCCATAAGGGACACACCACAGTAGATGGCACTGATGGGAATGGAGACATACAGCACACTCCATCACAGCACACAGGGACATAACCGGTATTGCTACTATGTTGCTGATAGCCACATACATACTGTGTTGATTGACAGCAGGTATGATGGGAGATAGCAATGGATAGTGCAGGCCAATTTGGATGTGCAGGGTCTGTACATAGTGGAGAGCAACATATGTGGTCCTGTGGTGTGTTGCCCTATTCTTGTCTTTCAGAAAGGATGTATAGATGGAGGGACATGCCATTTTCAGCTGCGGAAAATGGTGTTATCCTGGATGGCCTCAGACTGCATCACAACTTTCTGCCATCCAGGGCTCACCAGAATTGTGAGCAATATGCAGCAGTGTGGGCTAACCTCATCACAGCAGTCAACTGCATAGGGATACAGGACAGAAGCTATGAGTAGGTCCAACACAGGGCAATAGACATGATAAATGCTGCATGGCAAAGGGCCACTGCTGTGGCCAGGGACCGTGCTGCCACTGGTGGGGGGCCTGCAGCAGTAGAACCACTATCAGCCACAGATGAATTCATGGTAAACCTGGGATCAATCACCAGCTCCCAAGCATCCATCACCCCATACATTGTGGAGGTGTGTGCCACAGCATCCACAGCAGAGGAGTATCCAGGTAAGCCTCGTGCGTTCATCACAGTAATACTGTATCAGTTATTGTGGCAGTCTCTGCATACCAGTACACTGATGTCAGGTGAATCTGCATTGGGGGGGGTTGTTTATGATGCACACTTCTGCACACATACTCAGAATGTCATCAATGTAGGCAGTATCACAGTACCTACTGTACATGTTGATATACATACATATTATTCTGTAACAATTCCACATTTGGTATTGCTGACAATACCTCTCTCTCATATTTCCATAGGTACGTCAAGTGTGGCCTGAGTCCAACATTCTGTATCCAGTGAGTGTGATACTGCTTTTGTATGGATCATATATACCCTAAAAAATGTTAAGGGCTGCCATTTTGCTGTACGAGCAACTGATATGCTTAGCCAGAATACACTAGTGTTCATTTTCGAAGGGGTTAACTGAAGAGCATTGAATTGGTAATCCCATAGTAATGTGCAGGAGCTGTAACATATTTGCACTTATTTTTATGAAGGTCTATGCAGTTTGCTATATATGGGGCAATAGCATGCTCAAGAAGGGTGCACTGTGTTTTAGGTGTAGGTCTATCACATACACTGACATATCGCGTATCTCAGAGTTGTATAGTACTGGCAACATTAACAGGACGTAACTTTAGTGCATGTGGTTTAATTGGCCTATGTTGTCTATGTGTGTTGTAGTCTGCTTATGTGTTGTGCATGGGATCAGAAATAAGATGTGCTATGTGTGATGCAGCTGTGGCACCTCACCTTTATGTGTGTGTGTGTGTGTGTGTGTGTGTGTGTGTGTGTGTGTGTGTGTGTGTGTGTATCACCATGCATAATAGTGCTGGTAGTAATGTATTTATTTTGTCTTCCTCCTCACAGGTGACCATTGGGTTTGGAGTCTGTCCCCCTCACAACCTGATGTCAGTGTCTCATCAGACTCTGATGATGATGGTGGCCATAGGGAGGCACAGGTGGGGCTGTTGGGGGCTGAATCTGTCCAATGGGTTGACATCCCACTTTCTTCCACATTTTTCCTGCACACAGTCAGTATGCCCACACATACCCAGCCCCCTGGAGCCACAGATATCAGACACTCAGAGTGTGGCAGCATCAAACAGGAGAGTGAGGCAACAATGACATCAGTGAGTGTAGACACTAGCCATAGCCAGACAGCTGGTGAGGTCCCACACAGGCAGATTGACATGGGTTCTCGAAGGAGGACTGCTGCCCATCCACCACCTGTCACAGGTGTCACATCATAAGTCACTCAACGCATGTTTTGGTCCATCATGGAGGCACAGGCACATTCCGAATGCAACACCAGATGGATGCCTAGGATCATGGATGCATCCCTGTCTGGCATCCGTGACTCCCTCCACCACATTGGTTATGCCATGCATCGTTTCACTGATGTAGTGGATAGGCAGTGGGCTGAGACATTGTCAGTCCTTGACCGCACATTGTCTGTGCTAGAACATGTGGTGGAAGTAGGGCATCGAACACGTGGCCTTAGGTCAGCAACAACATCTGCTGAGAGTCCACGTGACCATGCACACTCACGATCCCATAGTGGCAGTACCTGCAGCACTACAGAAGGGAGGGTGCTGTCTACATCATGATGTGGAAGGCCATGGGCACATGGTTCTGGGTGGTCCCATGAGGGACATGGGCCCAACAGACACCAGTTACCATCAGTAACTAGTACCGCATCTGACCCTGGGCATGGTGGTGCCAGTGCCACTCTTGGTAGAGACAGTTCCTGTGTTCGTGGCTAGAGACTGTTCAGTCTGCAATGTACGGTCCACAGCTGTCCAATATACCCAAGTGTAGGGCTAGCACATTGCTTGACTGTGTACATGCATACCTTCATACATCACTGTCAGATGCAGGTCACCAACAGACACACACAGCACCTCTCTATGGCCCAGCTGATCAGCACCCCTTTCTGACTCCCACACACAATGTCAACTGCTTGGAGCAGCCTAGGCCTCTGGCATCCCCACACCACACCCTGTGCATGTGATGATACCTGTGCCACATCCTTGCCATCCATACCATCAATGCAGGGTCATGCAAATATGTGTCTGATGCACAGGGTGACTATAGTACATTACATGATATTTTGTAGTGTGGTTGTGTTATGCCATGACAGGTGCTATATGCTGGCGTATGTCATGGGTACACATCAAAGTGTTTGTACCTTTGTTGCATGATGTTAGATTGGTGATAGTGTTACAGACTGACAGGTGTCTCTCAGAACTTTGTCTATTTCTGTTGCAGGGGTGTGAGTCACTATGCTGTGGAGACTTGGTGACAATACAGTGGCTCAGGATGGCATGGTAACAAAGCAGAAATATGACATCAGCAAGGTATGGCTATATATGTGCATAATTACCTAGGTGTGTATGTGTAGAACAGTGTGTCAGGGGCAATGGGGGCAGACTGTGTAATCCTGCATGCATACCCCATGACAAGGCATGCTACTCCTGATACGTGTCACTTGGATGTTCTGATAGCATTTATGTCTAGGTAGAGGTGGGCTATTTAGGACCAGCAGCTAGTCACAGGGCCTTAAAATTTATAACCATTGCACAAACATAGGCAAGACAGACACACTGCTGCAAGGGGATATATTTGCACAAACACTCACAGAGTTGCCATTTTTGAGATCAGAACGCCTATCTATCTAGTAGCATATATTATAGTACTACATACTTATTGCATGCACCACAGAGCTTATGTGTTTTGAGAGTGTCTGCCAGTGCTGTTAAGGTGGATGACATCAGCAGGCCCTGTAAAGGAGGCCAATGGGGGGGTTGACAGGGCCTGAACATGTTTGACCATTGCACATAGATAGGTGAGACAGACAAATTGCTACAAAGGGGTATAGTTATATACACACACACACAGTTGCTGCTGTGACATTAGAACCCCTACCTACCTACCTACTATTACATACTACAGCTTAGGGTACTAGTTGCACCCCACCGGTTACATTTGGTGTACAAGTGGCTGCAGGACTACATCACTCTACACCTTTATGTGGCTATCTCTCTCTCCATATATATATATATATATATATATATATATATATATATATATATATATATATATATATATATATATATACATATATATATCTATATCTATATATATATATATATGGGTCACCTTCATTTCATCGACAGTTCATTTCACTGACAACCAAGTCAGCAGGCCCAATTCACTGAAATGCATGTCACTGACACTTCATTTCACCGATACTAATTTCGTAGAAATTGAGATATGGCCCATTCCCCACTGTAGAGAAGCCCTGGAGTTAGAATATATTGTAAGGGGGGTGTGGGGGCAAAACCCCCCACATATCATAAACTTTTTACACTATACAGATGCATTCTTACAAGTGCAGTGAATAACTATTACCAAAAAAGCATTGTAGAACCCTAGTATGTGCCCCCCACACCCCCATTGTGGGGGGATGTGTCCCCCACACTCCCCTTACCATATATTCTAACTATAGGGTAGCTCTACCGTGGGGTATGGGCCATATCTCATTTTCGACTAAATGAGTGTCAGTGAAATGAAGTGTCAGTGACATGCATTTTTGGTGAATTGGGCCTGCTGACTTGGTTGTCAGTGAAATAAACTGTCGATGAAATTAAGGTGACCCATATATATATATATATATATATATATATATATATATATATATATATATATATATATATATCATCTCTATATATATGTATATATATATATATATATATATCTGTATGTATGTATATATATATATATATATATATATATATATATATATATATATGTGTGTGTGTGTGTGTGTGTGTGTGTGTGTGTGTGTGTGCCACATACTGATAGATAAGGGTGAACATGTCTGAGGGGGATAGGGAGAGACAGATACATATACAAACCTGTCTGTATGATCAGAGATGTATATATTCACATATACCTTCTTAAAAGGAAAGGTTTACAGATTCAATGATATACAGATGATACTCAGATATGTTTCTACTATTCTGAGAAACATTTCTGTGATTTAAAATCAGTGGAAGTTTGTCTGAAAGGCAACCTGTGTTAGATGGCAGTCAGATGACTTAAATTCAGTCATTTGAAAATAAAGGCAGTATCATTACATGCCATGTTGAAGTCTTCAGATTCATATGTTTGTCATTTTAAATTTATGATAAATGACAATTGGGATATTCTGCAGTTTGATGCCGGTGTAGGGTCAAAGGTAGGGAATAACCCAAAATATGTTTTTAGGAGAGACAAGTGCATCAAGAATATTTTGGAGGGAATAAGACCTACTTTCAAGACCAATAGGAAAGTGAGGAATTTCCAATGTAATTCTTGTTCTTTTTGTCAATATATAATGGAAACTGAGGGTCATTTTAGGGTAAATGGTCAAACATTGAACATCAGAGGCCATTATAATTGTAACAGCAATAGAGTCATATGTATGACCAAGTGTCTAGAATGTCCCATTTTCTACATAGGGAAAACTTGTAGGAAATTAAAAATAAAAATAGGTGAACATTTAGGGGACATTAGACATGGTAGGTTAACGAGTGCTTCATTTAGGCACACCAAAGAAAATCAAACACATAATTTTAAATTCTTGGTTTTACTGCAGTTAGTGAAGGATGAAAAAGGGGGTATTTTAGATTTACATTTAGATTTAATGGAACTGAGATGGTAGTTGTTTATGAACGCCTCTCGATATCCAGTCAATGAGACTATTAGTATAGCCAGTGTTTTAAAACTCGATCAAATTTCAGGATAGTTTAAGTGGTAAAAGTAAGACAAATATATATGTATAACTATTCATTGATTGAGTTTTGTTCTACATAGTGTGTTTAAATTAATTTATAATGGTTTTAAACGTGTTTTAAGTATTGTTTTTAACATTTTTACATTTTTTGTGAATATTGCTTTTAATCTTAATGATCATAGATAATTGATTAATTAAGGGGGTATTTAATATGGTTGGGTGACTGTGATTTTTCTTTGTTCTGAGGAAGTCTCTGTAGTAGAGAGGAAAGTGCTTAACATTTGTCAATAAACTTTGGTGTCTTTTGAATTGTTCACATCCTTCTGGTCGTTTATTCATTTTAAATTTATGAAAGGTATGTAGACTGGAATGTCTATTCTTGGTGAGAAGCTCGGAAGTTTTCTATGTAGTGTGGTGCTAATGAAGAACCAAATGGCAGCTGTATTGAGTGGATTGTTTTTCCATTTTAGGAACATCTTCACAATTAAAAATTGCTTAATTTCTTTTTTAATTTCTCCCAATGTTTAAGGTTTCTAATACCATGACAGGAATGGATCTCATTCCTGTATATTGGTGCAGTTAAATTTCATGAAATTAGTATTGCTTTGTTCTTTGTTGTTTACCAAGAATGTGCTTCTCAGCACCTGCAGTGTATCCAGATTTGCCTCATTCTTAAATTCATTTGGCATTACTTGCATTTGCAATATATTTAAGCATGCATGTAAATGCTTCTTTATTAGCGTTAGTGTTTCTACTATTATTGGAATTATGTGTGCATCTTTATTCTATATAGCTCTAGTATATGATTATATATGCTATTTTATATCTTAGTACACAGGATAGTATAATTGCTAGTTGAAGCTATTTCTATAATTAATGCTACTTTTTTATTACAGTATCTGGTTTTCTTATTTCTGTTTCTGGGATGCTGTTATTGAATAATCCTATGAGAACAGAACTTCTTAGCATACAGTAATTCTTTGTGGTTTATGTTCCCAGTGCTTCAGAGCGACCTGTATGTTGTCATGTTTACACCATCCACAATGTAACAATCTTGCCACATTAGTGTGCATTTCAACATACTATTCCTCCTCCATGAGTAAATCACAATCAACAAGATGTACAATTGTTTCTAGATCAGTGTTATTAAACCTACATTTGTCTGTATCTGCTGTTTATTTTTCTTGGGATTTTATCCTCACACAATCACCCATCTCTTTCTTTATTCATCTTTTCTACTTTTAGCAAGGTTAGTAAAGCAATTTAACATTGTGTTAGTTCTCTGGATTTGTTTCTTTTCAGCATTGCATATATTATTGTATTTGGAAGCTGTACTTACCAACATTTTCTGACTGGGATCCACTGTTCTTCATTACCCTACCCCCAATTCCCACCTTCCATCTCTTATTCTACTGTTATATACTGTGTACCATTAATCCTGTGTTACTTTACATAATTCATGTCTTTTTCACTAAAACTATCTTTCTCAGGCTTTTCTCTCCACACCATCCTCCACATTTTTTGTTATTTTTCATTTCTACTTTTAGCCATGGCCGTACGGTAATTCTGCATTTTATGGATATACTGCGGTGGTGGTGCTGTGGTAGCGTTGTCGCCTCACAGTAAGACTTTGTCCTGTTCGATTCTCAGCTAAAGCGTCTTCTGTGTGGAGACATGCGTGAATGGGCATACCTTCGTTGAAGGTTGTGCGTCAGGGCAGGCAACTCGGTACGTAAAAATCTACTGCCAATCATTAGCGGACCGGAGTTCTGCTGTGCCGACCCCTAATCGGGAAAATCCAAAAGATACAACATTCATTTTCTGGATATGTTTATTTTCAGCATTACATAGATTGTTGTAGTTGGAAATCATACTTACCAACATTTTAAGCATTGACCCTTCTATGCTTCCTTACATTACCCCCATTTCCCACCCTCGCCCTCTTAGTCTACATTTATATTCTAGGTAATATCACCCGATACATTGCTTTACTCAATCCAGTTTATTTCTCATTAAAACTATACTCACCCTGTTACATTTTGTCCTGTAATAGACAACATTGCCAAAAAATAAACAATTACAAACTATAAACAAACCTCATTTCCCATACATTAATACCCCTTACACAAGCCCACACTCAGTAGACTCACATACCTGCATTTACTTCTATACCAGCAGTTTCCAACCCAACTCAATAACTATAACCTGACCACTTTCTTCCATTTATGTCATAATTAGACACAGTCCCACTTTCTGTTTTGGAATCATCTTTTCTAATCCACTTAGTCTTCTATCTGCTCTGGTATCTGCAGCAAGCCCTTACTTACTGAAATCACAGGAACAAGCCCACTTTGTCTCTTCTTTTCTCTCTCCTACTTGCTGTCCTCTTTTCTTCCTCTCCTTTGCACTATTTGTATAGTACACTAACACATCCTTATAATGTAGATTCATGAGTAAGTGCTTGACTAGCTGCCCTTATAGGCCATTTTAAGCCTTACCAATTTCCTTGTTTGTGCTCAAATTAACCTATCCCATTTGCTTAGAGATTGGTCTTATCCCATCCCATTGTCAATAATTACATGTTACCCCTAATGAGAATAACTGGAATCATAGCACAGATAATTTGAGGGGACCCATGCATGGAATAATTAGTAGTACAGGGGTCAGTCCTGGGGTAAATTTTCTGTTTCCCATTCATAGAACCAAGTTGCACCTGAATATGGACAGTGATGAACTGTGGATGGGGAGTCTATTCCAGAGCAGCAGTGTCCTATAAGAGATATAACTATCCCTCCAAACCATTCTATTGATGTTGCAGGAGGGGTTTAGATCCCTAGACTGAGACTTTCTGATGTCCTTTGACTAGCAGATGTCCTGAACAACTGGGTCAACTCTTATGGGCCTGTTATGAATGTGGTAGTTCCATGGGGTAGATGACTTCCTGACATGATCTTAACATCAGTTATTTATTTGAGACAAACCTTCCTGTAGGATATCTAACTCATTTGGGGATTCAGTGACTGCTCCTAGCTTCAGTCATCTACAAACTTAGTCAGCCAGAGCCCTTTGGTATTGGCTTTTACTTCAAAAAAGTAGAAACCAAAAAGGAGAGGTCCCAGCACAAAACCATGGGGGACTTCACTAGTGACCAATCTCATTGTGGAAGTAACGTCCACTATTTTGATTTCCTGCATCCCGTCTGTGAGCTAGTTGACAATCCAGTGGGTGACAAAGGGGTTTATTCCCAATTTATTCAGCCTTTCTACTTTGCCTGAGTGGGGAATTGTGTCAAAAGCTTTGGTTAGGTGGAGGTATGCGGTGTGTACTATTTTGCCTTCATTCATTGCTTTGGTGACCTTTTCAAAAAAATCCACCACACTGAGTAAGCATGACAGTACGACCTACACTTGATTAATCCATACTAAGATGGGCTCGGTGTTTGGATGTTCCTTTTGTCCTGATTGATTAGTTCCATGATAAGTCTTTTCACGGCTTTGCATATGAAGCTTGTCAGGCTTATGGGTCTGTAATTGTCTGTATCTATGGAACACCTTCCCTTATGCATGGAAATGACTGTAGATGTTCTCTATTTACTTTGTACAAAACCTGTATGGGGGTGACATTGAATAGTGCTGTTAGGGATGTGGCTAAATTGTGCTTCATGCTACTCAAGATGCATCCAGAGATATTGTCAGCACTAATCAATGCAGTATTTTTAGCTTTTAATAGCACTTTTAGGACTGTATAAGATAAACACATTATCATAGGTGTTGGAACCATAGAGCAATGGGGAGGGGGCACCCCCCCCTGCTTTTACAGCTGTAAGACCTGTTTTAGGACCCACACATAAATTTTAAACTCAGATGTGTGTGGGTTCCCAATCACATCATTGCTGCCACATTTATTTATTGTGAAACTGCTGCCTGGCTTGTCCGTATGGTAAGCACTGCTCAATTTATTTATTGTGAAACTGCTGCCTGGCTCATCTGTATGGTAAGCACTGCTTCATTTATTTATTTATTGTGAAACTGCTGCCTGGCTCGTCCGTATGGTAAGCACTGCTCCTCCATTTATGTATTGTGAAATTGCTGCCTGGCTTGTTCGTATTTATGCTGTGAAACTGCTGCCTGGCTTGTTCATATTTATGCTATGAAACTGCTGCCTGGCTCGTATTTATGCTGTGAACTGCTGCCTGGCTCATATTTATGCTGTGAAACTACTGCTTGGCTTGTAGTTTTTGTTTGTGTGTGTGTGTGTGTGTGTGTGTGTGTGTGTGTGTGTGTGTGTGTGTGTGTGTCTATCTCTGTGATGTTGTTCTAACAGAATATTCAAGGATTTCTACTGTGATGTATGCATGTTTACCTGAGCTGAATGCAGTGTTAGCTTTATTGAACTTACATCGCATTCTGTTGACCTTTAGCCAACAGAACATCATGCTGGGTTTGAATAAAGTAAAAAGTGATAATACATTTTCTGAGGGTTAATTTTCTTCACTAGTTTGCATCTACCTTTTTAGAGATACTAATTTCAATTGATTAATTGTGCATTTATATTGCTAGTTGTGCTTTGGATATAGAGATAGGAATCTTATGCAAACACCATACATTTATAATCTCTCTGAAGCCCTTTTATCCAGGCAGTGAAGAAGTGTGAGAGATCCCTTTAATGTGGAATTATTTAGATGACTGACTTCTGCAGACATTTTGCATATTTACTGATATTGGTGGTGGATTGTAATGACAGATGTTTGAGTGGCCTTTTATCGTTGAAATTTTCTGAAATGGGTAGTTTTGTCATTATTGTTTTATACATGTTGTTTCATTGCTTACTAGAAGACTGTTCAAAACTACAAATTTAAAACACATTCTAACAACTAGGAAGATCTGACCATAAATTGATCACGTTGGATGTACATATCCCACCCCCACCCCAGAACAAAAGACTACAGTGAAAAACTTTTCAAAAGCTGACTTTACGCTCCTTAAGTCAGAAATGGTATCCTTTAAGCCTACTGGGTTAATGGAAACCACTTCCCAAAATGCTGAATCCTACACAAAAGCCTTCTACGGACATCTCCAAGAATGCATGGATCAAGCAATCCCAACTAAAACCAAAACCCTCTCCACCAAGGGAAAACGCCCGGTTTGGTGGACCCCGGCTATAAACAAACTGTACAACAAAAGAAGGAAGCTACTGCAGGAGAAAGCCAAATCCCACAAGGGAAAGGCTTCCCTGATCAGCACAAGTAAAAAACTACGTTCTCTCATAAAAACATCTAAAGCCAACTTTGAGAGAAAGATTGCCAAGGATACCAAGGACAATCACAAAGCCTTCTTCAATTATGTCAGAACCTTGGGAGGAAACTCTCAGATATGCTCTGAGTTGGTACACAACGACAAAAAATTCACTGACCCTACCAACATTGCCAATATTCTGGCAGATAGGTTCAGTGCAAATTTCTCCCCTCCCTCCCCCCTGAAAGGTGAAATAATTATCCCTGCTGAATGTAACCTACCTGTCATCTCAGATGTACAGGTAAAATCAGCACTCAACAAAGCAAAAAATACAGCATCTATGGGACCCGATGGTATCCCCGGTTGCATGTTACGTGAACTTCAAGATGAACTAAACCCACACCTAAAAACGCTATTCAATCTTAGCCTCACTACAGGATATGTACCAGAACACTGGCGCACAGCAACAGTGGTCCCACTACACAAAGGGGGAAATTCCACAGACCCTGAAAACTACCGACCCATAAGTCTGACCAGCCTGGTCTGCAAGGCGATGGAAAGAATCATCATGGAACTCATAAATGGTGACATTAGGGATCTGCAGACCCTTGATCCCACCCAGTTCGGTTTTGTAAAAGGCAGATCCTGCCTCTTAAACCTGGTTGACTTCTTCGAGTCAGTCACTAGTGCCATCGACGAGGGCAAGGCTGTCCACACTGCCTACTTGGACTTGGCTAAAGCCTTTGACACAATACCACATTCTGGCATCATAGATAAGCTCAGCAGCCTAAATGTAAATCCATATGTCACAAGATGGGTAGCAAACTGGCTAAAAAACAGAACCCATAAGGTCAAAATTGCTGGAGCCATGTCAGACTCAAAACCAGTCACGAGTGGTGTCCCACAGGGCTCAGTCCTGGGACTGCTCTTATTCGGCATTTACTTCTCAGATGTGAAAGCAAATATGGAAGGATTATGGCTGACGAAGTTTGCAGATGACTGTAAACTGGGTTCCATAGTCGATTCACCTGCCGACCACACATCCTACAGAAAGGTCTCACTGAAACGGACAACTGGTGCCGGAATCATGGCCTCAAACTTAACGCCAAAAAATGCATAGTCATCCCCTTTGGGAAAAACAAAGTACCCACAAATTATCACATAGACAATAACCCATTGAGTACGGAAAAAGTAATCAGAGACCTGGGGACTCAAGTTGATAGTGACCTCTCTTTTGACAACAATGTTGCCAAAGTGGTCAGAAAGACTTTCTACCTTGCCCATCTCATCATGAAGGGATTCTCATCCAGATCAAAGGAGGTCATTGCACCTCTATATTCCTCCCTTATCAGGCCCATGATTGAATATAATGCTCCATTTGGGATGTACCTCACCTGGCACATACAACAACTGGAAAGACCCCAGAAGTACCTCACCAAGAGGATCATGGGACTCAAACATATGCCTTATCCAGCTAGATTAAAGAAACTCCAGCTCTATTCAGTAGCATACTGCCTGCTCAGAGGTGATTTGTGCTTAACATATAAGGCCGTGTCCAACCAAGAACTGATGGACATGCTCCATCTCAAAAAATCCAGATCCACCAGAACCACGCGAGCTAAGGATTTCAACCTCTGCACAAATATAAATAAGACATGCTGGAGGGATAGATTCATAACACAGAGGTTACCAGTACTCTGGAACAAAATCCCAGTTCATGTGAGACAGAGCCCTTCATTGGCACTGTTCAAGAAAAATCTTGATGCATGGATGGGAGATCGCAAGTTTACCCCGGGAGTCACCTCAGTGTCACTACTAGACAGAGGTATAGTATACTAAATAATGGGGTCCCACATGCATCACTACTAGAGAGGCACAGCTATATAATACGGGGTGGCTAAAGCCACATCACTATTGGCTAGGCTTGTAAATTCCCCAGGGCAGATAGCCTAGTACACTACTATGAAACACTACTATGAATACAATCAGGAAGGTGAATCAAAGAATGCATACATGTATGCATGGCCCTAAAATGTGTTTGAAAACAGCCCAGAGGAAAGTGTGAAAGGCTCAAAAACATGGGCAAATTTTAAGCTTTACTCTTGTTACCAAAGCAATGGATGAAGGTAAAACAGTTCACGCTACATTACCTTGATCTGGCCAAGCCTTTTGACACTATCCCCTACTCAGGTGTAGTACAAAAGATGAATAATGTAGGAACATACACTTGAATCTCTAGCTGGATTGCCAACTTGCTCACAGGATGCAGGAAATTAAAATAGGGGAAGTGACCAATCACCAATGGAGTCCCCCCAGGGTTCGGTGCTGAGACTTTCTGTTTGGCATATCCATCTCAAAAGTAAAAGAAAATACCAAAGGGCTTTGACCAGCTAAGTTTGAGATGACTGCAAGCTAGAAGCAGTTATTAAATCTCTAAATGACTTAACCATCATGCAGGAAGGCTTGTCCCAAATAATAACTGGTGTCAAAATCATGACAATGCCCTCTGAGGACTGAACCAATTGTTTGGCATTTAGGAACTTGTGTGTACAGTGACCTAACTTTTGACCAACATGTGCCCAGAGTCATAAGAAAGCCTTTCTATATTGCACAACTTATAAACAAATTGATTGACTATTTCTAGAGATGTTGTTATCCCCCTTTGACCTAATGAGAGCTTTGTAATCATTTTGTATGATGCCCACTTTTGCATATATCTGTCCAGCCCCATGCAACAATTGAAATACCTTCAGAGATACCTTACTAAAAAGATACAAGTCCTAAAAAATAGGTTTTGCATGGACCACCTCAAAGATTTATTACTATACTCAGTATCCTACAGAGTGATTAGCAGTGTAATGTCTGGCATACAGGGCATCCTTCGACCTAATACAGATGGACCAACTGAACATCAGCAAGTCAAATGGCATCAGAAATACTCAGTCCCGGATTCTAAACTGAATGTTGTGGAGGGATGGATATATATCACAGTGGCTACTACTGTTCCAGGACAGACTATCCATAAAAATAAACAAAGCTCATCCGTCCATATTCAAATGCAACTTGGATCTAAGGATGGGAAATAGAAAATGTACTCCAGGATTGCCCCTCATGCCACTAATGGATAGAGGCAGTTCCTAAATGCTGCATCTGTGACATGGGTCCCCTCAAATTATCTATGGTATGATCACAGTTATTCTCACTAGGGCTAATATGCAATTATCAGCCATGGGATAGGTAAGGCCAATCATAAAATGTTAATTCAAGCACCAAAAGGGAATTAGCTAAGCTTAAAATGTCCTCCAAGTGCACCTATGTTGTGGTACTAAATAGTTATAAAAAAATTCCCTTTTTTAGATCACTAAGTGCCCCCTCTCACCCTCCACCCCCCGTCTTCAACAGTTTCTGGCACCTATGCACATTATTAATAATGTCTATCTCCCTATTAGCCCTTAGAAACTTCACATCTTACAATACTCTACTTTCAATAGATGATATACCATCCCCAAACAAAACTCCTCCTAACTAGTTCACCATCTGTACATTTCTTAGTCTATCACCAAACCTCTAAATTACATCTCACCTTCATCTCTTGAGATTTAAATATCTAAACTGCTCACTCACCCTTCTCAAAACCAAAATGAAAGATTAAAATTGAAGATGTTGCATGCAACATTGCTCTTTCTACCGAGACTACATCCTATATGGTGATATTAACCTTAATCCCAGATCAGTTAAAGTGAACAACCCAATCACTAACTCAGAAAACACCAACTAACACCAGTGGCTCTACAACCAAAACTCCATCTCATCAAACTCTTGCTTACATTACTGTCTGAAACTAGTTAATACCAATATCCAAAGCATTTGCAATAAACTAGCAAAAGTCCACGCTAGGCTAAGCCAGCACTCCTTTGATATAGTAGTAAACATGAAACTTGGTTAAAGCCACACAATAAAATTAAGACATTCTTCCCCAATGCTGTAATATAGTTAGGGCTGATAGAATTTAGAGAAATTGTTTTGTCACTATTATCTATTCCAAATATACTGCGGTGGCACATTACCTACATAGTATCCCAAAATGTAACAATGCCGAGCTCCCCATCAACTTCTACAAACTTAATAAATAGAAAAACCTATGCATAATTTTCCTCACATCCCACCTAGGCATAATATCCCCACAGTTGAAGAGATCTTAGCATGGATATCTTGTACCTTCCCCATGAAAATGTTATTCTAAGTTATGTAAATATTGATTGGCAACCTTTCACAATGTAATTCCCCCAAAAATCTATAAATCGTTATGGATTTATCCAACTCATTAATGCCCCAAAAAGATATAACAAAGCAATAAAACTTCAGTATTAGACTGGATATTTACTTTCACCCCTGGCAGTTTTTCATCTTCAGACACCCTTCCAGATAGCATCAGTGATTATTGTCCTGCATTTGCTAACAGATTAAACACCCATACATCTAAGCCTTATAGTTACAGCATGGTACACAATTAAATCCACTTTACAAAGATATAATTGGTCCAGTCTGAAATCACCCATACTTGATGATGCCATTGCAAAATTCAATACAATGTGCCTCAGCATATTTAATGAGCAGGGTCCTATTAGAAAAACCCTGCTCATGGCTCAGCAAATCAACCAAAAACGTATACATAACAGGAATGAGGCTTAGAAAACTCTGGTCTCAACATAAAACAAGTGTGCAAGCCTACAAAAAACTTCTGCAACCTTATCCAAACCAAAGCTAGAGCTGACAAGAAACAGTACTAGATTACACTCCAGAACATCCATTAAACAATCCAAAGATTTTTTTGTCATATTTTAAGCATTTTTTACCCCCTGGTACAAATTACCAACTAAGGTCATCACTTAATAGCACCGCTTCAGAAATTACATCAAACTTTTATTCCTACTTCATTGATACTATATCCACTCTAATAAAAAATAATTCATCCACTGATTCAAATACCTGTCAACAAGCAAACAACTACTCTGCCTCTCTCATATTACAAGATGTATTGACCTACTCTCAAATTATTTCTTATTGGCCACAAGTGCTATAGCCTACACTCTGTCAAAATTAATAAATAGATCCATCTATGAGCCCTAACCCTTTGGGAAAAAAATACATTCTCCCATTACATAAGGTAGGAAACTCCAATGATTTCTCAAAATATTCTAGGAATATGTGCCCACACATAACTTCCCCCAACACCTTCATAACCATCAGCCCAATAATGTTCAATGTGATAGGCATTGTATGGAAATAGCAGACCACTTAGGAGATTTGTGATGTCCAGTGGTGCAGGCATAGGACATCGTCATTACTAGAAGGTTCATTTGTTTCACTGTAATGTCCAACCTCCATGACATTATTGCACTTACAAACTGGCCCTTGTATTTGTGTTTTTGAATTATGTCCTTAAATCCTGAATGAGAAGAATACTGAATGCAAAAACTCAAGCCCGTTTTGCTTAATCACAAATGAAGGAAACAACAAATTGGGCTGTACCATGGGTCCTGCAGGGGGTAATTAGTTTTCCTTTGGTGTTTAGCAGTCAAATAAATGGGATTCAGTCAAATCTATTAACTCAATTATGTGTCAAGCAAACTTTGTTCAACATTTTTCACTACATCTGTTTGTTGATTTGTTGAACTATAGTAAGGTTATTTGGCAACTTCTGCAGTTCCCCAATCTGGCACCCACCTCAACTCTAAGTTAAGGATCAAAAAAGTGCATCTTGGGGGAGTGGCTCCAGGGCAAACAAAAAACTAAGATTCTACCCTTATCCACTTTTGTGAGTACTTATTGCAGAGTCACCAATAATGAGATAATTTCAAGTATGCTATTTTGTTTTAAAGATGGATTTAGCAGTTGTTATTAACTTGTTTCCTTATGATTGGTGTGCATGTGTGTGTGTGTGTGTGTGTGTGTGTGTGTGTGTGTGTGTGTGTGTGTGTGGTGACTAGAAGTACATGTTCAGTACAACTAGCTTACCTTTTCAAGACTGACACAACCATTGTTTTAGTTAACCTGAAATTTGTGGATGTAGTTCTGTGAATGAATATTTGAAAAACTGCATATTGGCACTCTATAAATGAGTATTTGATGGCACATGTCAGTAAATTACAAACTCATAGACTACTAGGAGATATGGTTATACTTAAAAGCAGTAGAAATATAAATGCATAGTAAAGGAAAATGAAGAATAAAATTGCCAAGAAGTTAACAATAGTTATCACTGATGTCATAGGTTATCACAATGCTCTTTCTTTAGTAGATAAAGCACTAACGTGCTACATATTTGCCTTTTACTCATGCACAACAGTTAAAATAAACAAGCTCTGTAACATCATTCACATCATCACTGTGCCTGGGAACCATTAGTATATATAGAAATACATTTGGTTGTTGAAAACCATTTGTAGGCAAAACTTTAACAAGTTGATCTGGATAATCCTGACTATTTATTTTCACATTTCACATTCTGAAGATACGTATGTCTGATTTCTGTTCAATAATTAAAATTGTGAGCATCCTGGTCTTTGGCATGAAGTTCTTTGGTTATTAGTTTTAGTTTTCTGCACTTTACAAGCACTCATTTGGTTATAAAATTGTGAGATGCTAAAAACCTAAATTTAAAATCAGTTGACCCCAACAAACAAATATTATAGATGCAGAAGCATTACATCATGGAACCCAAAGAAGCTATTTTTTGTGGTTTTACACCAACAGATGGGTGTTACTCAGAAGCATAGCGGTTATTTGATCTCAATTCTTTTCAAGCAGTTCTTTAAAAAGTAAGTACAGTTGTGTAATAGAAGAAATCAAAATGCAAATTCAGTTTTTTTTTCATTCTAAATTTTCACTTTAATCTAACTGCTACATATTGGTGACAGTGTAATTATTTCTCAGTTTTCTGTCGGGGTATATAGGACAGCAGTAAGACAGAGTGATTGTCTCTCCCTTAAGTGATTTTCTTTTCCTTTAGTCTAATCTTTGGATGCTGTATATAATGTAAGTGTTAATTTATGCCTGGCTTTCCTGTTTGCTCCTGACCTATTTTGGTTTTGTATAAACATTTCATATGGTTTCTTTTGGGAATTTTTTAATTCAGTATGGTATATTGTTTGACCATGGTAGCAGAATGTGTCCTTGTAAGCTACCCCCCCCCCCCCTGATGAGTATCACTACAGGCCTGGAATAACAAGAGATGTGTTTGGCCGGGACATTGGTTGTGTACATAAGTAAGTGTGTTAGTGAGTGACTAGCGGTACTACCTGCCAGTCTTCTCTACTAGTAGTTGAGTGTACAGTGGACAAGGATGTGGCTTGTTGGTCACAGCTGGATGTTGTGCCTTGTCACCCTCGTTTCCTTATAGAGAATTATTGCTGCCATCCTTTCTACTGTAACACTGGTAATTATTCAGTTTCATACTTTTCCCTTTACTCAGCTTTTGTGCGACCATGTAGATAACATATATAAGAAGGGATGGGGGTGGCAAAGTCTTTCATATGGGTAGCACAGTGGCCATACCTGCTTACATAAAAAAAAATCATATTTTACATCTGGATGAAGCTACAATCAGCTGTGGTTGCCCAGTTGTGGCTTCATCTACTTCTAAAACAACAAATCATATTGGAACCCCACAATAACATTGAAACAAAACTTGGTAATCTGGCGATCCGTGAGAAACATACCTGTCCCTCCAAATGTTTTGTTATGTCACAGACAAGGTTTAGATCCTTAGATAGGGTAATTCTATGTGCTGTTTGTTTTGTGAATGTGTAACATATCAATCAGGGCACTGTTTCATCCCTTCACTGGAAAAAAAGACCACAAAAGCTGTTTAAGAGCTTGCAAATTATTAAAAACAGAATAGGTGATAAGGTATATTCACCTTATCCCCAGAGAAGCTGAAATCATTAATTCAATGTACTTTTATTTAAACTGAGTGGAAATAGTGAACTAAAGGAAAAATAAAGAAGGAAAGACAACATGATGTTATAGTTTGGGGGCAAAAGTGCAGTCTAGAAAGACGGAGCCTAGACTTAGTATATCTGTTCTATGCTTATGAGCAAATCTGGTAAGAATAATTACCTACAGTAATGCAGCAATGCAATGTACAGCATAGAAAGTCAACATATGATCAAAACTTGTTTTTTTTTTTTTTTTCAATTTCTGCCTGTTGTTCGTTATCATAGCTCCAAGAAGTTAAGATTTTTTGCTTGTTTATTCAATTGATCTAAGCAGGAAGTGTATGCTGATCTCAGGTCTAGAAGATATGTATTAATCAAATTAATTAAATGGTGAACAATTTACATTTTGTCAAAATATAAGACAGAGCTTTCTCAAATTTAAGGCAAGCAAATCTTTTAAACTCATAAAATTATTTGCAGATGACATTTCCCAAAGACACACACACACACACACACACACACACACACACACACACACACACACACACACACACACACACACACGTACACATCCAAGCACACACATGCACACATATGCTTACATAGGTTCATAAGTATATAGGTTTATAGGAGATTAGTAGGCTAATGTCTCAGCAGCCCTTTCAAGCCTAGCCATTATTACCTGGATTTACCCAGATTTTTGCTACATTAGCGCTAGATGATGCCTAAGGTTTGTGTGTATGCCTTTGGGTACTTTACAGAATGCGTCTGTTCATTAGGAACACAGACACCACACCAGGAGTGGATTTATGATTCCACATCCATTAATCCAAAGTTATTTTTGATAAAAGTCAGGGAAGGGCTCTGCTTTACATGAATAGGTGGCCTGTTCCAGAGAAGAGGTAATCTCTGCGACACATATCTTTCCATCCAACATGTTTGTTCACATCACAGGCCAGGTTTAGATCCTTGGATCAGGTAATCCTCATGCTGTCTGTTTTGTGAATGCCTAACAGTTCCATCAGGACTAGATTTCAGAATGCCTTGTAGGGTAGGCACAGATCTCCTCTTAATAGCTGGTAGGAGACAGAGTAAAGGGATAAGGCTTTTATGCAATCCACATAGGACATGTTTACATCCTGTATTTTTTGTAAAGAACCTCTGAGGCTGCTCCAGTTGTTGTAAGTGTCTGGTCAGGTATATGCTGAATGGTGCATTATACTCAATTACTGGTCTGATGGGGGATGAGTAATAGTGGGATTATAACCTCATTTGATATGGATATCATGTCCTTACTTATAAACTGCTCCATATAGAGGAACTTCCTCACCTCCATGGACACATAGTGGTCAAAGTTCAGGTTACTGTCTGTCAGTGTCCCTAGATCTCCCACTACTTGTCCACTCTTAGGGGTGTGCTATTAATGTTGTAATTTGCAGAGGTATTTGACTTCCCAGAGGGGATAATTATAGGAATGCATGCAGAGGTGGTTATGTGCTACTAACAGCTGTAGAGCTTGTAGATTTTGATGTCATTACTGAAGGAACACTTGCAATACAAAAGTACTTGTTAACAGAACCATTAAGTATGTGTGTGCTTGTCTAAATGCTTTTACTTAATACCTAGCAGGTTTTAACAAAGACTTTAAAAGTTGTTTGCCTTTGCTACACTCAGCTTCTGGGTTTAAGTGCTAATTGGTAACTGATAACTGAATTATAAACCTTGCATCTTGAAATTAATCCTCCCCTTGTTATTTGGTATTTTATTTGTTTCTAGATGTAGTTTAAAGGTGACGAGTCATGCTCTAATGATGTGATCTTCACAAAATGCCTAATGTTCTTCTTTCGGCTTTTCCCAGTTAGGGGTCGCCACAGCGGAACTCCGGTCCGCTAATGATTGGCAGTAGATTTTTTATGGGTGCCGAAGTACCAGCTCGACGCCCAACCTTCAATGAAGGCACGCCCATTCTATGCATGTCTTTCGAACGCCACTTGACAACAAACAAATTAACAAGCAAACAGTTCATGCACTGACTGACTGAGGTTGAGTAAGATGGCTGCTGCCTAATTAACTTAAAAAACAAACATGTCAGAATTTGTCTTTAGCCAATGAAGTTTTGCCATAGGATAAATATTATGCACAACTGTTTCTCAAAACATACTTAGAGATTGTGAAATCCTGTCCATTGAAGTGAATAAATTACTTCTTATCTGTAAATTTTTGAATTTTGCAGCTCACTTTTTTAAATGTGTTGTAAAATGCACAGAAATGAAAACAAAAATCATGTTTATGGTGAAAATGAGGGTACTCATTATGTGTTTAAAGGAATTACATACATGAGCAGATAGAAAAATAAAGATCCCATAAAACAGTCTTTAGCTGGAATAATGATTAGAGGATTAGATTGGTACACATTCCATTTGCATTCTTGATCCATTTTAAACTAAATTGCTCCTGCTTTTGAACAAAAAAGAATAATTTTTAACTCTGCTGGCATTGGTACTAGATCTCTGCGTGTGTGTCAGCTCACTTTCTGATGACATATCATCACACTGCTCTTTTTGATGATGCAGCTAGGTGGGCACTGTCATTTCTGTGGTTACACATGTTTGCTTGCAATATGCAGCTAAATAAATAAAAATAATTATTTTTGCTTCTGTTTTATTTTGTGATTAAACACACAAAGTCCAGTAATATGAATCTAATTCTACTTAAAGTCCACAGGGTCTATCCACATCATCATCTAACGAAAGCTAACTACTTTCTGATAATTGTATACTACCTTCAAAGCACTGCAGACAACACATATAGGTTGAATGTTTTGGGCAGTAGTGATTTGAATTCAAATTAATTTAGAATGCAGTTGGGATGTCTGCACAGGCAAAGTAATTGAAAATAAATGACTGTTATTTCAAGTTAGTATTTCAACTGCAAAAAAAAATCAATGGATGAACTTAGATTCTAATTTTGCTGCCACCAAAATCTACCTACACAGGTCAGCAAGGTGAGGGGTGTTCCTAAAATCAAAAACAGCAGCCATCAGGATGCAACTATTCAGAAATTATTTGTTAGCAGTTTACAATAATTGTACATCTTCTACACAGCTTATTATGGGGAGTGTTTGTTTCTGCAATTGCACTGAAAATAAAGATGTATGCAGATCTGCTTTTTATCCCTTTGCATATGATCTTTCAGTAATAAGGTGTTATCCAGTTAGTAGCTTTGCACTTATTTTTATCTGTTCTTCAATACATTGAAGAACTGAACTATAACCTTCAATATTTTATAGTGATTTACTAACACACTTTCTTTTATTCCCAATGTAATAATCTTGTTATATTAGTGTGCCTTGCAGTGTACAGACCCTCCCTCACACGAGTATATCACATTCAGTACCGAGATCTACAACATTGTCTAGTTCTGTCCTGCAGATCCTCAGTTTGTTTATATTTGTCTCTTTTTCTATGGACTTTGTGAACAAATGTTTATGAAATCTTTCCAGATGAGGGCCTTGCTTTTTGTAGTGTATACCATACCTCTCAACTATTCAGATTTTTGCAGAATGTCTAGATTTTTGCCTCATATTTTTGGTCTGTTCCTCATAAAGTTTTGGTTTTCTAGCAAATAATTGGCAAAACATTGATGACAAGAGGTCAGAAAATAATGACAAGTGTTTGAGTTTCAGACTTCACACCCTTCAGAAAATTCATGATAATGGAAAACCTGTTGTTTTATCAACTTTTTTACGTTTCTGAGAACAATATTTAAAAATTATCCCTATTTTATTTATTTATTATTTTATTTATTTTACATTTGTTGACCGGGTTAGTCCAACTGAACTTAGTGGCCCATTTTCAGCGGAGACCCGGGTAGAAAGGCTACACAGTGAGATACAATTTACTTGCAAAAGAAATTAGATTATATGCAATCATTATTATTCACCAGATACATACAGTGTATGTATAGTTTTACACTAGTAGTTGGTAAAGATGTGCCAAAAGTAAAACATTATAACAATACAGATGAAATACATACATTGATATATATCAATGTTACAAACAATAATTTGTGACATTTTGGCTTGTATATTTACAATATAGGAGAGAGAATGGCAGCAGAGTTGAGAGGAAGGGAGATGCCTAAAGGAGGTGGAAAGGCTAAGATAAGATTGTAAGTTTCTCAAGGAAAGGGGGCTACTGAGATTATACAGGAAAAGGGAGCTAGTGAAACTATACAGGGAGAGAGTGTAAGTGGGAGGGGAGGATGTGATAGGAGTCTTTGATGCATACGAAAGTAGTTTAGGGAGAATGAGTGCAGTGGCAAGACCAGTTAGGTTTTAAGTATTCTCTAGTGGCTGTTTTGAATTGATTAGGGTGTTTAAGGGATCTAATTTCTAAGGGAAGTTTGTTCTAAGATATGGCAGGTTTGTAGCTATAGAGGTTAAAACCAGTTTTTGTCTTGGGTTTATATATTTGTAGCAGGTCTTGGTCAGAGCTACACAGAGGCCTAGTCGAGGAATATTTAGAGATAATAGGAGTACGGCTGGGACAGAAAGAGTGTTGGTATAGGATTCCATTAATTATTTGTAGTTAAGAGAGGAGGAGCTGGTGGAATAATTTTAGCCAGTCTAATTGTTTTAGGGAAAGATGGTGGTGAGACTATAAGTATGGTTTGCAGCAAATCTAGCCACTTTGTTGTAGGTTAATTTGAGTTTTGTTAGGAGTGAGGAGTTCAGATTAGTAAGAATGTGACAGCTATACAATAGGCTAGGAAGAAGGTAGGCATGTGATAGAGTTATTTTTACCTTGCTTGTTAAGAACTTTTTGTTGCAGTAAAGGATTCCAAGTTTTAGGAGTGTCTTTTTAATGCAATTAGACACATGTAAGTCAAACTTAAGTTGGTCATCGATTGTGACTCCTAGGAGTTTAGTGCTAGATTCGACTGTGATAGAAGTGTTATTGGAGGACAGTATAGTAAAAGTAGTTCTGAGATTAGTGAGGTTTTTGGGAAGAAAGAGTAAGAGCTTAGTTTTCTTAGGGTTGAGAATTAGTTTGTTGTCACAGAGCCAGGATTCAATGGAGTTAAAGGATGCTTGGGTGGCAGAGTTGAGGTCAGAGGGAGTGTCAGTGATGACGGTTGAGTCATCAGCATATTGTATAAGGGATGACTGGGGACAAGAGGTATGTAGTAAATTAGTGAAAATATTTAAGAGTAGTGGACCAAGGATAGACCCTTGGGGGACTCCCATTTTCACTGGGAGGGGAGGGGATAGAGCAGAGAGCCATTTGACAGATTGCAGATGATCAGATAGATAGCTGGAAAACCAGGAAATAGTAGAAGAAGAGAAATTAAGGTTTGATAGTTTGGCCAGAAGAAGGGGGTGGAGACTGTATCAAATGCCTTGGAAATGTCCAGGAATAGGCCGGAGACCAGTTTATTGTTATCACTAGCAAGATATATCGTATTTATGAAGGATATTAGTGCAGTTGTGGTAGAGTGTTTGGGGCAAAAGCCATGTTGGCTGGGTGAAAATAGGTTTTTCTGAAGTAGTTGTTGCATAACTTGTTTGTGGATACATTTTTTCAATTTTTTTGAGAGAGGAGGCAAGATTGTGATTGTTCTGAAATTAGAGATGTCAGTGGAGTTACCTCCTTTATGTATAGGTAGGCTGTAGATTTTTTTCCATAAGGAGGGGACATAAGATTCGGAGATGGAGCAATTGATTAAGATAGATAGAGGGAAAGTAAGGGATCCTGCTGCAATCTGCAGGAAATAGGGGGGTAGGTTGTCAGCAGAAGAATAGCAGGGTTTAAGTTTTGGGAGTAAAGATTTTATATAATTAGTAGGTACTGTTTTAAGGGTAAAATAGTTTGGAGGATTTGGTGAAGAAGTAGACTTGGAGATGTTGTTAGCATTGTTTGTAGAGGGAAAAGAGTCAATCATCTTAGAAATAGATTCGATAAAGTGGGTATTGAATAAGCCTGCTGTTTCTTCTGGTGTGTTGTTTGGGCATGTGATAGGAGGGAAGAGTTTCAAGGATGCAATATGTGATTGATAGAGTTTCAGAATTTTTTGGGGTCTGACCTTTGGGAAGAAGGGTGTTGGTATAGAAATCCTATTTGTCTTTGTAGATATGTTTTTGACCCGGTTTCTGAGTTCCTTATAGTTTTGTAAATGAGTAGGGATCTTGGTTTTTATCCATAATTTCCGCATTCTGTCTCTGTTTTTCATAAGGGTACGGGTAGGATTAGTTAGACAGGGAGATATATTAGATTTGATTCTGACTGTGCTGAGAGGAGCAAGAGAGTTTTGGAAGGTAGAGGTGAATGAATGGACAGCTTCGTCAAGGGGGGGGTTACATGTGACCAGTTTATTCTGGAGGGATGGTATTTGAAGGTCTCTGGGCAGAAGTTGGAAAGTTTGCGGGAGGTTAAGTACCTGTGGGACCTAGTGAAGTGAGGGGTATATCTGATGACTCTTACAGGGGAGTGATCACTAAGGGTATTAGGTAGGGTCACAGAATTATGGTATTTGTGGGGGCGGGAGACTAAGATCCAATCTAGGAGAGAGCTAGGGAGATGGGATTTGTTGGCATGAGTGGGTGTAGAGATTAGTTACACAAAGCCGTGCAGGTTGATGAATGAAGTAGAGTTGGATGCTTGAAGAGTAAGCCAGTTAATATTGACATCTCCAAGGAGGATGGTTTCATTGTGAATATTTTGAGAGAGGTGGGAGAGGATATTTTCCAGGATGGTAATTTTGTCTCCAGGGAGAATATAGATAGCTACAATGGTAATAGTGGTGTAGCTGTTAAGTTTAAAGTTGGCTATTAGAAGTTCAGCTGGTGTGAAGGAGGGAGTAGGTTTGTTTGGGCTAAAGGGAGTGAGATGATTAGAATAGACAATCTCCACACCTTCACCCTTTTTCTTATATCTATCAAGTCTAAGGATATTATATCCAGGTGGGAGGCTATCACTGTCTTGGTTGTGTGGTTTTAGCCATGTTTCGGTTAGGGTGATTATATCAGTGGTGTAACTGGCCATCCAGGCATGGAATTCACTAACCTTGTTAAGAATACTTCTAAGATTCCGAGAATAGAGGGCTACCTGTTTTTGAGAAGAAATGTAGTTGGAAGGGTTTGGGGGATTGATATTACCGACTGGGGAGGTGGCGCAGGAACCAGGGTTAGGATGAATATCACCTGACAGAAGTAGAGATCTTTGGAGGAGGAATTGTTTGAATAGCAGGTGCTTTATTTTTTCATCTAATGAGGTAGAATGAAAGGGAGGTACCTTGATTTTTGGGAAGGGATTGTTTAGAGGAAAGATGGATGAGCATATGGGGAAATATTGTTGGGGTGTTATGGAAGAATTGATGTTTGTATTAGCTGGGTGGAAATGTGGTGGTGTTAGATGTGAGTGATAGGAAGTGAGAGTGTAGAGAAGGAGTAATAGAGGTTACAAGAGAAAGGCGTGGGTTTTGAAAAGCATTGTGGGAGGAGAAAACAGAGGATAAGAGGGAGATGTGTGTTAAGGTAAAAGTGAGAGAGTGAGAGGGATGGGGGGGGTATATGGGTTTGATGTATCAAAAGTCTAATGCAGATGTAAGGTAAGAATGGGAGTGTTAGGGAGGGAGGTGTATCCGGGAAAGATGAAGGGGAGGTGTTAGGGAGGTGGGGTTTGCAGGGTGGGTAGGTAGAAAGGAAATGATGTGGGCATGGGTGGGAATGGGTTTGGGAGGTGAGCGAATGGAGCAGGGCTGCACCCAGGTCACAGATACCATGTTAGAAAGGAAAAAAAAAACAATCAGGCAGATGCTGCTTTAGCAGTGAGTTTTAACAGGGCAACTGTTAAGCATGAAAACTCAATTTTACAAGTGGGAAAACAGTCAGGATTGGATAAACTGATCTGGGGGGTGTAATAGTGGACAGACAGGGACTTAGTAGTGCAGGCCTATGGAATTTAGGAATAGTTAGCATTCCAGGTAATGTGCTCACAGGGAGGTGTCAGCTATAATGCTTAATTCAGCTAATCTAGCAGCAAAAAAATAGTTAGCATACTTTTTCAATAAGTCTTCTTTCAGCTGGTTCTTATTTGGGAGGAAAGGGACCCGTTTTGCCGATAGACCCCTTTTGCTAAGTCTCAGAGAGAATGCAGCTGGGAGATGACCAGGTAGGGGGTCCCCATTATTTATGGCTTTGTGCAGATTCTTTGCTCTAAGAGGTTGAGAGGTATGGTGTATACTGTGATTTGCTTCAGGCTTGATTGCATAAATTCCTTTCCCTTTGGCTGAGGGAAGCAAACCTTAAATGCTTGCAGTGATTGCAGAATTTGGCAGCTAGGTTGTTGACCTGTATTCCTCAATATTATTTTGTGACTGAAAAATGAACAGGACCAGGAAGTAGATAAACCAATGACCAGGAAGCAGACCAATTCGTAGTGAATTAATGAACACAAAATCCTTTAATCCAGCCAAGCAAGATGTTGAACACGAAAAATTCCTTTAATCCAGTAAAACAGAGTTGAAACACACAAGCGCTTTCGCTCAGAAAATTTCTGAGCTTTATCAAGTGACACCATGTTGTTACACCAGGTGTCTTTTATAGCATGAGAATCCTTCTGTTAATTAACAAAATGCTGTTAATCTTACTGGATTAAAGGAATTTTTCGTGTTCAACATCTTGCTTGGCTGGATTAAAGGATTTTGTGTTCATTAATTCACTACGAATTGGTCTGCTTCCTGGTCATTGGTTTATCTACTTCCTGGTCCTATTATTTTGTGACTCCTATTCTGTTGAGACTGGCTGCCAGTTTTACTGAGAACTGAATGTAAGATCTAGGGCAAAGTTTTATTACATATATCCTCTTTAACTTTGTACTGCAAATTCTGTTTTGCAAAAAAAAAAAAAAAGCTTTGCAGAACTCAGAACATTAGCGAGCTTACATTTTACTAGTCAAGGTAAGGGGAATGTTCTGAAGGTAAAGTAAAACATTACCATCAGGGGGCTCTGTGCCCACATACCTGGACAATAAATATACTGCCTCTGAGATATTACAAACATGGAAAATGTATAGGGCATCTTCCCAGAAATTCCTATTATGCAATGCAAGGTAGTGTTAGGTAAGTATAGTGAAACATCTCCAGATGTTGATATTGACTTACTGTGATTTTTATGACTCAAGCACTGACTATAGCAAGGGACTACTGGTTGCCTATGGTCCTATCCAATCA
This sequence comes from Protopterus annectens, assembly GCF_019279795.1. Classification (NCBI taxonomy): domain Eukaryota; kingdom Metazoa; phylum Chordata; order Ceratodontiformes; family Protopteridae; genus Protopterus; species Protopterus annectens. Next base: position 511,535,159 of record NC_056739.1, on the reverse strand, counting down.
GTCAGTTCATCCAGACTGGGGTTTCTAGTAGTTCACAGGACATGCTTATAGAGGTAAAGCAGACATTCTTAGCTTATCAATATGTTCATTGGTGTGTGCTAGGTTACCAACCAGACTAGGGCCTTTTTTAAGCCTAACCATGCATCCCACATCTCTGACAAGTTCGGTTACCTTTGGTAAGTGTAAGCAGGGACTTGGGAGATGAAACATTTACAAACAAGGGCCTGGGAGATGAACAGTTTACAGGCAGCCTTTGTCCATTTGAGGCAAGTGTCAAATCAGGGATGAATTTCCTAGTCCCCATTCAGGTGTCCAAGTTGAACTTGAATTGGGTTAGGGAGGAACTCTGTTTCAAATGGAAGAGGAGCCTGTTTCAGAAAAGGGGAATCTCTGCAACCCTGTTAGAAACTGTGATTTGGAACCCCTTTTAAGTAGGTTTCTAAAGGCCTATCTATTCCATCATGCATATTAACTGATTATGTTGAATCTAACAGCATGTATTTCAAACTGTATTTTTAGGAATCTAGAAGATTGCTAGGTTAATGGCCCTAGAGCCTTTTTAAGCCTAGACATTCATGCTGCAAGTTTCCTATTTCTCAATGCACAGAGACTAGAATGGCTTTGTTATATGCCTATGCCTTAAGGTATTTACAAGTTGCCCCTTTCCATAAAGGACATATGAAAAGGGGTGAGTTTGCAATTTAACATCCATTGGTCCAAACTGCATTTGAATAGGCTTAAGGAAGAGCTCTGCTTCACATGAATGGTGAGTCTGTTTCAGACAAGGGGCGATCCGTGAGAAACATACCTGTCCCTCTAAATGTTTTGTTATGTCACAGACAAGGTTTAGATCCTTAGATAGGGTAATTCTATGTGCTGTTTATTTTGTGAATGTGTAACATATTAATCAGGGCTGGATCAGAGAATGCCTTGTAGGTTAGGCATCGATCACCCCTCAGTAATCTGTAGGAGACTGAGCACAGGGATTGGGCTTTGAGGTTGTCCACATAGGACATGTTATTTACACCCTGTATCATTTTAGTGAGGAACCTCTGTGGCCACTCCAGGTGCTGCAAATACCTGGTCAGTACATGTCAAAGGATGCATTGTACTCAGTTACTGGCCAAATTAGGGCTGAGTATAGTGGGATTAAGATTTTCTTAGAGCTGGTTGCCATGCTGTTACTTATAAGGTGTGCCATATAGAAGGATGTTCTCACTACCATCGATACATGTTGATCAAAGTTCAGGTTACTGTCAGCCTGAGTTGTCAAGCACCTTACCGTGGGGTCTACTCTTAAGAAGTGTTATCAGTGTTGTAATTTGCAGGGATGGGCATCTTCCCAAAGGGTATAATTATGCATTTTTTTTGCATTGAGTTTTAGGCTATGACTCTGGCATCAGTTATTTGTCTGTGTCAGACCCTCCTGGATGATATCTACATTTTTCAGGGATTAGTGATTGTACCCATCTTGCAGTTGTCAGTAAATTTGATCAGCCAATGGCCTTCTACATTTGCTTTGACTTCAGAGAAATATATTCCAAACAAGAGCTATCCCAGTACCATGCCTTGTGGAACAGTACTAATAGGCCTCCTGGTGGAGGTGGATTCTCCCATTCTCTAGTGATGAAGCCACTTTGAAGGCTGTGGTTGAACAGAGATTCTAGTGTGCCTGACAGGTCATGTTTCAATCTGATTAGGAGGCATCTTGAGATATTATTAGGACCCATTAATACAGTGATTTCAGCTTTGGAGAGTGCATTGAGGACCTGTTCTTTATTGATAATTGGGGAAAAATGGTAGAAAGTATTTCCTGGGTGGGTAACTGGGAATGATAAGGGGGTGAAACTGGAACTAAATTTATTGGACATGAAATTTGCTATATCCTCCAGTTTTGTAGAGGGAGTTCAATTTTCTATTAGTTCAGTACACTACTCAGTGTTCCCCTTAATGCTGCATGCATAACTGAAAAATGCCTTATGGTTATCCTTAGCATAGGAGGCTATTTTTGCCTTAAAGTTGGCTTTGGTGAACTTGATCAGTCCCCTCAGTTGCTTGTTGACACTGATAAGAGAGGTTTTTTTTTTGTCTGTTGGACATAGCACTTCCTATTTTTGGACAGGATTTTCTTTTGTTTTGCAACCAATTTATACTGGAAGTCCACCAAAGGGGTTTACTTTTGGAATTTATCCCAAGTTTATTTTAGGTTTTGTACTGTTGTTTCTATGCAGTTATAAACATGCTTGTACTTGGTTTCCTTAAACACTTCCTCATAGGCCACGTTATTCTTTGAGTTTGGCAGGGCTTGGAATTTAGCTATGGCATTGCTTAATTGGAGTTAATTAGCCTTGGAAAATTTCTTAAAGGTTCTGTGGTTTGCAGGGAGTTTGGGCTTTATATTTAATTCAGGAGTGTCTGCTTTGTGATCTGATCTGATTAGTGAGAACTTTACACTAGGAGATGTGCAATGTTCCTTCATATTTGTGAGTACTGGATCCAGGATATTTTGACCCCAGTAGGTGTGCACACTAGCTGTTCCTGGGTGTTTGCATTGAGAAAATTCAAGACTCATTGACCCTGCATGTTAGTGGTTGTGTATGCTTCCCAGTTTATGGTGGGATATCTGAAATTAGCCACGGATATGGTGTTTTGCTGAATGGTGATTGACTCCAGTACATTCATATATTTATCCTGGGTCATAGATGAGGATCTAGAGCTAGCAAGGATATAGTATCAGACTACCTAAAGTTAGTTGGACATTGAGTAGCTCAAGCATGTCATATTGTTTGACCAGTTATGAGGTGTGCTTACTTTTTATGTAAATTGATACAACTCCACCTCTTATCCCTTCTTGTGTGATAGCTGATTTAAATGTGTAGAAGATACTATAGCCTTGCACTGCTGGGGTGCCTTCTGCAGCTTTTATCTTTGTCTCAGTAATTGAACAGACATCAACTCTTTCCAGGGTGAGGAGTGCTTCCAAGGAATGGAACATCTTATTGAGACTCCTAGCATTAAGTAGTAACACCATTAGTTTACCTTGAGTAGAATTTACTATGTCAGCAGGTTTATCAGGTTGGCATTGCCTAAAAAGGCCTAATAGGGGTGGATAATGTATTGGCCAATATCCAAAAGCCTAGTGGGGAAAGGTGATCCCTTGCAAAGCAGAGTGGTCTGTTGATCATGTCTGCCTATGCTGCCAAATATTGACACCAGTAACAAAGCCAATTGTTAAAGTCAGTCATCTTCTGTTTACATTGTGGTATCATCCTTGGAGAAGGTAAAATGCTGCTCAGTGCTAGGCTCATATCTGCCTGTCACACATAATCTGAAATATCTATAATGCCTCTCTTCATATAGTCCAGGGAGATATGTCTCAGGTCATTAGCACCCACATGGACTATGACAGAGTCATACCAGTAATTGTGGTTCAGTGTCCTGACTGCGTATGTGATTTGGTGGATCCTTGCTCCATTAGGCAACAGACTGTGACTGTCTCCTTGCTTAGTCTGGTGAGTGGGGCACTCAGCTAGATACTTGAGAAAATAGCAAAGGAAGTTTTATATGAAGAAACTACAACTCTAAGTGCCTGTGTTTATGCTGGACAATGCAAGCCACTGCTGCACAGCTCAGCACAGGTTATAGGAGGAGAGCTAGAAAGGAATCCAATCAATAAACTGTAAAAATGCAGAATAAATGTATATATAAGACCCTGTTTCTGCAACAGTTCACAATTCTCTCACTACTGTGAGTGATAGTACAAGGCTAAGGCTCCAAACCAAGTGAAATACAAAGAGTAAAATTTAGAATTTAAATATACGAGACTCAGATCCTGTAGCAACTCACGATTTTGCCACTGGTGTGAAGGATACTACAATACTAAGGTCCCAAACCAAGTTAAAAATGCAAACAGTTGACTTTTGGTTAAAGCAAAAAAATGCAGAAAAAAACAATATACAGTTCAGACTAACACTCTGAATATTGCAGTGTGCGCTCATTGAAATGGGATGATACAAAACAAAGGCTAACGTAAGCTTTAAAAGTCAAATGGTAGTACCTTAGCAGTCTGTGCTATCAATGCGCAGTAGACTTAGTAGTGGGAGGGGCTTCCAAAGTCTAATTTATATTAGGGGTGGGCAGCTAAAAAACACTAATTTTTTTTTTCCAAAACACACTTTATTAGTTTTGATAAGTACAAAAGGCAGAATAAAGAAAAACACATTGTTACAACAATAAGTGGATTGATCTTGAACATTAATACATAAGTGATCTACACTACCTCATAAATGTAGCATTTGGAAAAAAAACACTCAATTTAAAAGCCCTACAAGAATTGAGTGGGTGGGTGTGGAAAAAATCCAAAAATCATTGCACACACATGTACTCGCATAGTATATTTTTGCCATCTACTGGTTCTCTTCACACCATCATGACATGTTGCTGTCATCGCTCAGATGACTACACAGGGAACATCTTTCTAACACATTTTAGCTCAGACTGCTTGGCTGTACAACAAAAGATTAGTTGCAAACTGCAGAAACTATCACTAGACAATAGGCTCTACTTTTTACTTCTAACCTTTATAGGATAGTTTTCCTGTGGTAATGGTTTCTGTAATGTTTTAATACCCTCCATATATACAATTGTTGTTCAGCCTCCTTGACTATAGAGCAAGGTTATAGGGACAATCTCCAGTCCCTGTTAACTCTACTTGCAATATATTTTTTCTTTCTTTTGTTTTTATTCAGTTTTATTTTAACCCATCTTTTCTGACTGCTTGTAACTTCACTGATACCCTTTATTTTTATGTTTCCTTTACAGTTTTAAATGTGATATTCGCTGTCTTTTACAGTTCTTTCATCTTTACTGGCATAGGTGATATATTTATGTATAGGTGCTTTAATATAAGCTATGGTAGACTTGATTTTGTAATCTTCAGTGCCACCATCATGAAACACTAAGGGCGGTATTCATAGTTCAGCCCTACATATTTTTGTAGTAGTAATATGTGAAGAGTGGTGCTACATGCTTATGCAAATCATGTCTTTAGGATGACTATGAAAATGCGGAGGTGATTTGGTAAACACACCTCCCTATCACAAAACCCTAACATGCTTAAGGCATAAACAATAGGGAGATAACTAATACTCAGATAAGGGGCATTACATATTTGTGTATTAGTAGGATTCATAGAGTTGAACCTAAAAGGATTTAATTTGCATACTATTTGGTGGAATTCAATAATGCCTACACGATAATTTTTACCATGTTGCATCACGATGCGTACATGGCCGCGGCAAGTTTTAGATTCAGTAAACTTCGTGTAGAGGCGCACATTCACACGCACTCATGTACAAACATGGAAACGTTCATGGCATGCAAATTTCAGCATAAGTAGCTGAATTTTATGCTAATGAAGGATCCAACAACCTGTAATGAAACTGTGTATTTTTCATGTTTGTGTTGGCCGTGTATTCAGAATATTTCCATATACAGGAGTCTGCATGAAAACGAAAGCAACTAAAAGCTGTTAAATATGTACAGAACTGACTCTAACAGTTAACAGCACACATATTATGCCCTAAGTACACTCTTTGGATACTAAAAAATTAGTCACCCCCCCAAAAAAAATTTTAACTGCCATTACATAAATGCACCTTTGCTCCCCCACCCCAAAATGAGGAATAAACATGTACATAATGCAGGCTGCTAAAATGTTTAAAACTCATGACAGAGTATTCTAATGTAGTGTAAGCATAATGTAGTATGTATCACATATATAGGAAACGTAGTAACCTGCCTTGTGTTTACAACATTGTGCTCCCGTGCAGTTTCCCTGTTTACACAGCTACTAACCATGTGGATTCCAGGCTGTCAACATGGTGACGATACAAATGAACTCAAAACTCATTAGATTTATTGAAGTGCAAAAAAGAGTAACTGTGTGGGGAAGTTCACTTTGTGTAGTCACTTCCAGAGTGTTTTTGTTTCCAATGGATGTCAATAGTGAGGCAGTTTTTTTTTTTTAATCATGTTTGTGAGATGGTCTGCTTAGTGCACCTATTGAAAATGGAGTAATAAAAGGCAGGTTTTAGTTTGCTTGTTATGTAACTATTCCTGTGGCAGCACACGTATGTGTAGGGCTACAGTCTCAATGGTCCTGTGTTTGAGTTTAGGATATGCAGCCTTTTCTTCACTTTTTATGTTCCATGTTTGCGTGATATCAGGAGAACAGACACACAGATATTATTTTTGCTTATGATTACCTTATTTATGTGACAGTGTGCAGAGCTACTCAAAGGTGCACATAGTGCACTACTGAGCACTCAGCAGGTGTGTTAAATTCATACTAATTAGAGCCTAGGCAGGTGAATTGCAATTTAATTAGCCAATCCAACATGATGGACCTATTCAAGAAATGTATAAAGTATCCATGTAGTCTACATTCTTGTTTTTCTTCAATACTTCAATATCATTGGAGTAGAGACAAGGAAATTCTAACTAAGATAATGCTAGGGGCTGTTGCAGCTATTCTACATCTGTATGTGCTTTTGGTTGACGTCAGTGCTGCTGGTGCTGCTGACAAAAGGCCTAGGCTGAGAAGGAGAAGAGTGTACAGGCCCAGGGTAACTTTCCAGGTGCTACATGAGCTGGAGAATGTAGAAGGCCACAGGGAGGACAGGGACACATTACAAGAACTCTGTGAGCTCTGCCACCTTCAACTCAGAGCCAGAGCCAACTGAGGGGAACCCATCTCAGTGGAAACTAAGGTATGTGTAGCCCTTAGAATATTAACTACTGGTACTTTTCAAAGACCAGCTGGGGACATGATGGGTGTGTTACAGGCATCAGCATCCAAGATCCTCCATTTCCTGGATGCTATGCTCATACATGACAGTGAGCACATATATTTTCATCCTTCTTCTGAGGAGAGGGCCAGCAATATACAACACTTCTACCATGTAGTGCACTACCCTGAAGTACTGGGTGCCATAGATTGCACTCATGTACTCATCAAGGCACCACCTGGTGAGCAGGGTAGAATCTACATTAACCACAAGAGATAGCACTCCATCAGCTGCCAAGTCATGTGTAATGCCCAGGGAATTATCTTGAATGTGTGTGCTGGCAACCCTGACAGTTATCTGGCGTGATTGTTTGCAGTTATCCTGACTCCCATACCTGGGTCACATCACAGGTGTGCCAGATGTTTGCTAGGTGGGACATCCCCCAGGGCCATTTACTGGGGGATGCTGGTTATGCCCTGGAACTGTGGATGACACCCATCAGAAGTATACCCACACTCACAGAAGAACGCCATAATAATGCATACATTCAAACTAGAAACATCATAGAGTGTGTGTTTAGGCTGCTGAAGTCACGGTTCCAGTGCCTAGATATATCTGGTGGGGTATTGCAGTATAATCCACGCACACATACACAGATATTCACAGTATGTGCTATGCTCCACAATCTAATCCTGTGGAAACAGCTGCAGCAGGATCAGCAAGGGGAAGGGGCACACATCCCCCCAGCAATGCCTAGGTCACCACAGCTACCCTGTTACATTTTGTCCTGTAAGTAATAGACAACATTGCCAAAAAATAAACAATTACAAACTATAAACAAACCTCATTTCCCATACATTAATACCCCTTACACAAGCCCACACTCAGTAGACTCACATACCTGCATTTACTTCTATACCAGCAGTTTCCAACCCAACTCAATAACTATAACCTGACCACTTTCTTCCATTTATGTCATAATTAGACACAGTCCCACTTTCTGTTTTGGAATCATCTTTTCTAATCCACTCAGTCTTCTATCTGCTCTGGTATCTGCAGCAAGCCCTTACTTACTGAAATCACAGGAACAAGCCCACTTTGTCTCTTCTTTTCTCTCTCCTACTTGCTGTCCTCTTTTCTTCCTCTCCTTTGCACTATTTGTATACTACACTAACACATCCTTATTATGTAGATTCATGAGTAAGTGCTTGACTAGCTGCCCTTATAGGCCATTTTAAGCCTTACCAATTTACTTGTTTGTGCTCAAATTAACCTATCCCATTTGCTTAGAGATTGGTCTTATCCCATCCCATTGTCAATAATTACATGTTACCCCTAATGAGAATAACTGGAATCATAGCACAGATAATTTGAGGGGACCCATGCATGGAATAATTAGTAGTACAGGGGTCAGTCCTGGGGTAAATTTTCTGTTTCCCATTCACAGAACCAAGTTGCACCTGAATATGGACAGTCATGAACTGTGGATGGGGAGTCTATTCCAGAGCAGCAGTGTCCTATAAGAGATATAACTATCCCTCCAAACCATTCTATTGATGTTGCAGGAGGGGTTTAGATCCCTAGACTGAGACTTTCTGATGTCCTTTGACTAGCAGATGTCCTGAACAACTGGGTCAACTCTTATGGGCCTGTTATGAATGTGGTAGTTCCATGGGGTAGATAACTTCCTGACATGATCTTAACATCAGTTATTTGAGACAAACCTTCCTGTAGGATATCTAACTCATTTGGGGATTCAATGACTGCTCCTAGCTTCAGTCATCTACAAACTTAGTCAGCCATTGCCCTTTGGTACTGGCTTTTACTTCAAAAAAGTAGAAACCAAAAAGGAGAGGTCCCAGCACAAAACCATGGGGGACTTCACTAGTGACCAATCTCATTGTAGAAGTAACTCCACTATTTTGATTTCCTGCATCCCGTCTGTGAGCTAGTTGACAATCCAGTGGGTGACAAAGGGGTTTATTCCCAATTTATTCAGCCTTTCTACTTTGCCTGAGTGGGGAATTGTGTCAAAAGCTTTGGTTAGGTGGAGGTATGCGGTGTGTACTATTTTGCCTTCATTCATTGCTTTGGTGACCTTTTCAAAAAAATCCACCACACTGAGTAAGCATGACAGTACGACCTACACTTGATTAATCCATACTAAGATGGGCTCGGTGTTTGGATGTTCCTTTTGTCCTGATTGATTAGTTCCATGATAAGTCTTTCCATGGCTTTGCATATGAAGCTTGTCAGGCTTATGGGTCTGTAATTGTCTGTATCTATGGAACACCTTCCCTTATGCATGGAAATGACTGTAGATGTTCTCTATTTACTTTGTACAAAACCTGTATGGGGGTGACATTGAATAGTGCTGTTAGGGATGTGGCTAAATTGTGCTTCGTGCTACTTAAGATGCATCCAGAGATATTGTCAGCACTAATCAATGCAGTATTTTTAGCTTTTAATAGCACTTTTAGGACTGTATAAGATAAACACATTATCACAGGTGTCGGAACCATAGAGCAATGGGGAGGGGGCACCCCCCCTGCTTTTACAGCTGTAAGACCTGTTTTAGGACCCACACATAAATTTTAAACTCAGATGTGCGTGGGTTCCCAATCACATCATTGCTGCCACATTTATTTATTGTGAAACTGCTGCCTGGCTTGTCCGTATGGTAAGCACTGCTCCTCCATTTATGTATTGTGAAATTGCTGCCTGGCTTGTTCGTATTTATGCTGTGAAACTGCTGCCTGGCTTGTTCATATTTATGCTATGAAACTGCTGCCTGGTTCATATTTATGCTGTGAACTGCTGCCTGGCTCATATTTATGCTGTGAAACTACTGCTTGGCTTGTAGTTTTTGTGTGTGTGTGTGTGTGTGTGTGTGTGTGTGTGTGTGTGTGTGTGTGTGTGTGTGTGTGTGTGTGTCTATCTATGTGATGTTGTTCTAACAGAATATTCAAGGATTTCTACTGTGATGTATGCATGTTTACCTGAGCTGAATGCAGTGTTAGCTTTATTGAACTTACATCGCATTCTGTTGACCTTTAGCCAGCAGAACATCATGCTGGGTTTGAATAAAGTAAAAAGTGATAATACATTTTCTGAAGGTTAATTTTCTTCACTAGTTTGCATCTACCTTTTTAGAGAAACTAATTTCAATTGATTAATTGTGCATTTATATTGCTAGTTGTGCTTTGGATATAGAGATAGGAATCTTATGCAAACACCATACATTTATAATCTCTCTGAAGCCCTTTTATCCAGGCAGTGAAGAAGTGTGAGAGATCCCTTTAATGTGGAATTATTTAGATGACTGACTTCTGCAGACATTTTGCATATTTACTGATATTGGTGGTGGATTGTAATGACAGATGTTTGAGTGGCCTTTTATGGTTGAAATTTTCTGAAATGGGTAGTTTTGTCATTATTGTTTTATACATGTTGTTTCATTGCTTACTAGAAGACTGTTCAAAACTACAAATTTAAAACACATTCTAACAACTAGTAAGATCTGACCATAAATTGATCACGTTGGATGTACATATCCCACCCCCACCCCCAGAACAAAAGACTACAGTGAAAAACTTTTCAAAAGCTGACTTTACGCTCCTTAAGTCAGAAATGGTATCCTTTAAGCCTACTGGGTTAATGGAAACCACTTCCCAAAATGCTGAATCCTACACAAAAGCCTTCTACGGACATCTCCAAGAATGCATGGATCAAGCAATCCCAACTAAAACCAAAACCCTCTCCACCAAGGGAAAATGCCCGGTTTGGTGGACCCCGGCTATAAACAAACTGTACAACAAAAGAAGGAAGCTACTGCAGGACAAAGCCAAATCCCACAAGGGAAAGGCTTCCCTGATCAGCACAAGTAAAAAACTACGTTCTCTCATAAAAACATCTAAAGCCAACTTTGAGAGAAAGATTGCCAAGGATACCAAGGACAATCACAAAGCCTTCTTCAATTATGTCAGAACCTTGGGAGGAAACTCTCAGATATGCTCTGAGTTGGTACACAATGACAAAAAATTCACTGACCCTACCGACATTGCCAATATTCTGGCAGATAGGTTCAGTGCACATTTCTCCCCTCCCTCCCCCCCGAAAGGTGAAATAATTATCCCTGCTGAATGTAACCTACCTGTCATCTCAGACGTACAGGTAAAATCAGCACTCAACAAAGCAAAAAACACAGCATCTATGGGACCCGATGGTATCCCCGGTTGCATGTTACGTGAACTTCAAGATGAACTAAACCCGCACCTAAAAACGCTATTCAATCTTAGCCTCACTACAGGATATGTACCAGAACACTGGCGCACAGCAACAGTGGTCCCACTACACAAAGGGGGAAAATTCCACAGACCCTGAAAACTACTGACCCATAAGTCTGACCAGCCTGGTCTGCAAGGCTATGAAAAGAATCATCATGGAACTCATAAATGGTGACATTAGGGATCTGCAGACCCTTGATCCCACCCAGTTCGGTTTTGTAAAAGGCAGATCCTGCCTCTTAAACCTGGTTGACTTCTTCGAGTCAGTCACTAGTGCCATCGACGAGGGCAAGGCTGTCCACACTGCCTACTTGGACTTGGCTAAAGCCTTTGACACAATACCACATTCTGGCATCATAGATAAGCTCAGCAGCCTAAATGTAAATCCATATGTCACAAGATGGGTAGCAAACTGGCTAAAAAACAGAACCCATAAGGTCAAAATTGCTGGAGCCATGTCAGACTCAAAACCAGTCACGAGTGGTGTCCCACAGGGCTCAGTCCTGGGACCGCTCTTATTTGGCATTTACTTCTCAGATGTGAAAGAAAATATGGGGGGATTATGGCTGACAAAGTTTGCAGATGACTGCAAACTGGGTGCCATAGTCGATTCACCTGCCGACACACACATCCTACAGAAAGGTCTCACTGAAACGGACAACTGGTGCTGGAATCATGGCCTCAAACTTAACGCCAAAAAATGCATAGTCATCCCCTTTGGGAAAAACAAAGTACCCACAAATTATCACATAGACAATAACCCATTGAGTACGGAAAAAGTAATCAGAGACCTGGGGACTCAAGTTGATAGTGACCTCTCCTTTGACAACCATGTTGCCAAAGTGGTCAGAAAGACTTTCTACCTTGCCCATCTCATCATGAAGGGATTCTCATCCAGATCAAAGGAGGTCATTGCACCTCTATATTCCTCCCTTATCAGGCCCATGATTGAATATAATGCCCCATTTGGGATGTACCTCACCCGGCACATACAACAACTGGAAAGACCCCAGAAGTACCTCACCAAGAGGATCATGGGACTCAAACATATGCCTTATCCAGCTAGATTAAAGAAACTCCAGCTCTATTCAGTAGCATACTGCCTGCTCAGAGGTGATTTGTGCTTAACATATAAGGCCGTGTCCAACCAAGAACTAATGGACATGCTCCATCTCAAAAAATCCAGATCCACCAGAACCACGCGAGCTAAGGATTTCAACCTCTGCACAAATATAAATAAGACATGCTGGAGGGATAGATTCATAACACAGAGGTTACCAGTACTCTGGAACAAAATCCCAGTTCATGTGAGACAGAGCCCTTCATTGGCACTGTTCAAGAAAAATCTTGATGCATGGATGGGAGATCGCAAGTTTACCCCGGGAGTCACCTCAGTGTCACTACTAGACAGAGGTATAGTATACTAAATAATGGGGTCCCACATGTGTCACTACTAGAGAGGCACAGCTATATAATATGGGGTGGCTAAAGCCACATCACTATTGGCTAGGCTTGTAAATGCCCCAGGGCAGATAGCCTAGTACACTACTATGAAACACTACTATGAATACAATCAGGAAGGTGAATCAAAGAATGCATACATGTATGCATGGCCCTAAAATGTGTTTGAAAACAGCCCAGAGGAAAGTGTGAAAGGCTCAAAATCATGGGCAAATTTTAAGCTTTACTCTTGTTACCAAAGCAATGGATGAAGGTAAAACAGTTCACGCTACATTACCTTGATCTGGCCAAGCCTTTTGACACTATCCCCTACTCAGGTGTAGTACAAAAGATGAATAATGTAGGAGCAAACACTTGAATCTCTAGCTGGATTGCCAACTTGCTCACAGGATGCAGGAAATTTAAATAGGGGAAGAGACCAATCACCAATGGAGTCCCCCCAGGGTTCGGTGCTGAGACTTTCTGTTTGGCATATCCATCTCAAAAGTAAAAGGAAATACCAAAGGGCTTTGACCAGCTAAGTTTGAGATGACTGCAAGCTAGAAGCAGTTATTAAATCTCTAAATGACTTAACCATCATGCAGGAAGGCTTGTCCCAAATAATAACTGGTGTCAAAATCATGACAATGCCCTCTGAGGACTGAACCAATTGTTTGGCATTTGGGAACTTGTGTGTACAGTGACCTAACTTTTGACCAACATGTGCCCAGAGTCATAAGAAAGCCTTTCTATATTGCACAACTTATAAACAAATTGATTGACTATTTCTAGAGATGTTGTTATCCCCCTTTGACCTAATGAGAGCTTTGTAATCATTTTGTATGATGCCCACTTTTGCATATATCTGTCCAGCCCCATGCAACAATTGAAATACCTTCAGAGATACCTTACTAAAAAGATACAAGTCCTAAAAAATAGGTCTTGCATGGACCACCTCAAAGATTTATTACTATACTCAGTATCCTACAGAGTGATTAGCGGTGTAATGTCTGGCATACAAGGCATCCTTCGTCCTAATACAGATGGACCTACTGAACATCAGCAAGTCATATGGCATCAGAAATACTCAGTCCAGGATTCTAAACTGAATGTTGTGGAGGGATGGATATATATCACAGTGGCTACTACTGTTCCAGGACAGACTATCCATAAAAATAAACAAAGCTCATCCGTCCATATTCAAATGCAACTTGGATCTAAGGATGGGAAATAGAAAATGTACTCCAGGATTGCCCCTCATGCCACTAATGGATAGAGGCAGTTCCTAAATGCTGCATCCGTGACATGGGTCCCCTCAAATTATCTATGGTATGATCACAGTTATTCTCACTAGGCTAATATGCAATTATCAGCCATGGGATAGGTAAGGCCAATCATAAAATGTTAATTCAAGCACCAAAAGGGAATTAGCTAAGCTTAAAATGTCCTCCAAGTGCATCTATGTTGTGGTACTAAATAGTTATAAAAAAATTCCCTTTTTTAGATCACTAAGTGCCCCCTCTCACCCTCCACCCCCCGTCTTCAACAGCTTCCGGCACCTATGCACATTATTAATAATGTCTATCTCCCTATTAGCCCTTAGAAACTTCACATCTTACAATACTCTACTTTCAATAGATGATATACCATCCCCAAACAAAACTCCTCTTAACTAGTTCACCATCTGTACATTTCTTAGTCTATCACCAAACCTCTAAATTACATCTCACCTTCATCTCTTGAGATTTAAATATCTAAACTGCTCACTCACCCTTCTCAAAACCAAAATGAAAGATTAAAATTGAAGATGTTGCATGCAACATTGCTCTTTCTACCGAGAGTACATCCTATATGGTGATATTAACCTTAATCCCAGATCAGCTAAAGTGAACAACCCAATCACTAACTCAGAAAACACCAACTAACAGCAGTGGCTCTACAACCAAAACTCCATCTCATCAAACTCTTGCTTACATTACTGTCTGAAACTAGTTAATACCAATATCCAAAGCATTTGCAATAAACTAGCAAAAGACCACGCTAGGCTAGGCCAGCACTCCTTTGATATAGTAGTAAACATGAAACTTGGTTAAAGCCACACAATAAAATGAAGACATTCTTCCCCAATGCTGTAATATAGTTAGGGCTGATAGAATTTAGAGAAATTGTTTTGTCACTATTATCTATTCCAAATATACTGAGGTGGCACATTACCTACATAGTATCCCAAAATGTAACAATGCTGAGCTCCTCATCAACTTCTACAAACTTAATAAATAGAAAAACCTATGCATAATTTTCCTCACATCCCACCTAGGCATAATATCACCACAGTTGAAGAGATCTTAGCATGGATATCTTGTACCTTCCCCATGAAAATGTTATTCTAAGTTATGTAAATATTGATTGGCAACCTTTCACAATGTAATTCCCCCAAAAAACTATAAACCGTTATGGATTTATCCAACTCATTAATGCCCCAAAAAGATATAACAAAGTAATAAAACTTCAGTATTAGACTGGATATTTACTTTCACCCCTGGCAGTTTTTCATCTTCAGACACCCTTCCAGATAGCATCAGTGATTATTGTCCTGCATTTGCTAACAGATTGAACACCCATACATCTAAGCCTTATAGTTACAGCATGGTACACAATTAAATCCACTTTACAAAGATATAATTGGTCCAGTCTGAAATCACCCATACTTGATGATGCCATTGCAAAATTCAATACAATGTGCCTCAGCATATTTAATGAGCAGGGTCCTATTAGAAAAACCCTGCTCATGGCTCAGCAAATCAACCAAAAACGTATACATAACAGGAATGAGGCTTAGAAAACTCTGGTCTCAACATAAAACAAGTGTGCAAGCCTACAAAAAACTTCTGCAACCTTATCCAAACCAAAGCTAGAGCTGACAAGAAACAGTACTAGATTACACTCCAGAACATCCATTAAACAATCCAAAGATTTTTTTGTCATATTTTAAGCATTTTTTACCCCCTGGTACAAATTACCAACTAAGGTCATCACTTAATAGCACCGCTTCAGAAATTACATCAAACTTTTATTCCTACTTCATTGCTACTATATCCACTCTAATAAAAAATAATTAATCCACTGATTCAAATACCTGTCAACAAGCAAACAACTACTCTGCCTCTCTCATATTACAAGATGTATTGACCTACTCTCAAATTATTTCTTATTGGCCACAAGTGCTATAGCCTACACTCTGTCAAAATTAATAAATAGATCCATCTCTGAGCCCTAACCCTTTGGGAAAAAAAATACATTCTCTCATTACATAAGGTAGGAAACTCCAATGATTTCTCAAAATATACTAGGAATATGTGCCCACACATAACTTCCCCCAACACCTTCATAACCATCAGCCCAATAATGTTCAATGTAATAGGCATTGTATGGAAATAGCAGACCACTTAGGAGATTTGTGATGTCTAGTGGTGCAGGCATAGGACATTGTCATTACTAGAAGGTTCATTTGTTTCACTGTAATGTCCAACCTCCATGACATTATTGCACTTACAAACTGGCCCTTGTATTTGTGTTTTTGAATTATGTCCCTAAATCCTGAATGAGAAGAATACTGAATGCAAAAACTCAAGCCCGTTTTGCTTAATCACAAATGAAGAAAACAACAAATTGGGCTGTAGCATGGGTCCTGCAGGGGGTAATTAGTTTTCCTTTGGTGTTTAGCAGTCAAATACATGTGATTCAGTCAAATCTATTAACTCAATTATGTGTCAAGCAAACTTTGTTCAACATTTTTCACTACATCTGTTTGTTGATTTGTTGAACTATAGTAAGGTTATTTGGCAACTTCTGCAGTTCCCCAATCTGGCACCCACCTCAACTCTAAGTTAATGATCAAAAAAGTGCATCTTGGGGGAGTGGCTCCAGGGCAAACAAAAAACTAAGATTCTACCCTTATCCACTTTTGTGAGTACTTATTGCGGAGTCACCAATAATGAGATAATTTCAAGTATGCTGTTTTGTTTTAAAGATGGATTTAGCAGTTGTTATTAACTTGTTTCCTTGTGATTGGTGTGCGCGCGTGTGTGTGTGTGTGTGTGTGTGTGTGTGTGTGTGTGTGGTGACTAGAAGTACATGTTCAGTACAACTAGCTTACCTTTTCAAGACTGACACAACCATTGTTTTAGTTAACCTGAAATTTGTGGATGTAGTTCTGTGAATGAATATTTGAAAAACTGCATCTTGGCACTCTATAAATGAGTATTTGATGGCACATGTCAGTAAATTACAAACTCATAGACTACTAGGAGATATGGTTATACTTAAAAGCAGTAGAAATATAAATGCATAGTAAAGGAAAATGAAGAATAAAATTGCCAAGAAGTTAACAATAGTTATCACTGATGTCACAGGTTATCACAATGCTCTTTTTTTAGTAGATAAAGCACTAACGTGCTACATATTTGCCTTTTACTCATGCACAACAGTTAAAATAAACAAGCTCTGTAACATCATTCACATCATCACTGTGCCTGGGAACCATTAGTATATATAGAAATACATTTGGTTGTTGAAAACCATTTGTAGGCAAAACTTTAACAAGTTGATCTGGATAATCCTGACAGTATTTATTTTCACATTTCACATTCTGAAGCTACGTATGTCTGATTTCTGTTCAATAATTAAAATTGTGAGCATCCTGGTCTTTGGCATGAAGTTCTTTGGTTATTAGTTTTAGTTTTCTGCACTTTACAAGCACTCATTTGGTTATAAAATTGTGAGATGCTAAAAACCTAAATTTAAAATCAGTTGACCCCAACAAACAAATATTATAGATGCAGAAGCATTACATCATGGAACCCAAAGAAGCTATTTTTTGTGGTTTTACACCCACAGATGGGTGTTACTCAGAAGCATAGCGGTTATTTGATCTCAATTCTTTTCAAGCAGTTCTTTAAAAAGTAAGTACAGTTGTGTAATAGAAGAAATCAAAATGCAAATTCAGTTTTTTTTTTCATTCTAAATTTTCACTTTAATCTAACTGCCTACATATTGGTGACACAGTGTAATTATTTCTCAGTTTTCTGTCGGGGTATATAGGACAGCAGTAAGACAGAGTGATTGTCTCTCCCTTAAGTGATTTTCTTTTCCTTTAGTCTAATCTTTGGATGCTGTATATAATGTAAGTGTTAATTTATGCCTGGCTTTCCTGTTTGCTCCTGACCTATTTTGATTTTGTATAAACATTTCATATGGTTTCTTTTGGGAATTTTTTTAATTCAGTATGGTATATTGTTTGACCATGGTAGCAGGATGTGTCCTTGTAAGCTACCCCCCCCCCCCCGATGAGTATCACTACAGGCCTGGAATAACAAGAGATGTGTTTGGCCGGGACATTGGCTGTGTACATAAGTAAGTGTGTTAGTGAGTGACTAGCGGTACTACCTGCCAGTCTTCTCTACTAGTAGTTGAGTGTACAGTGGACAAGGATGTGGCTTGTTGGTCACAGCTGGATAAGTTGTACCTTGTCACCCTCGTTTCCTTATAGAGAATTATTGCTGCCATCCTTTCTACTGTAACACTGGTAATTATTCAGTTTCATACTTTTCCCTTTACTCAGCTTTTGTGCGACCATGTAGATAACATATATAAGAAGGGATGGGGGTGGCAAAGTCTTTCATATGGGTAGCACAGTGGCCATACCTGCTTACATAAAAACAATCATGTTTTACATCTGGATGAAGCTACAATCAGCTGTGGTTGCCCAGTTGTGGCTTCATCTACTTCTAAAACAACAAATCATATTGGAACCCCACAATAACATTGAAACAAAACTTGCTAATCTGGCGATCCGTGAGAAACATACCTGTCCCTCCAAATGTTTTGTTATATCACAGACAAGGTTTAGATCCTTAGATAGGGTAATTCTATGTGCTGTTTGTTTTGTGAATGTGTAACATATCAATCAGGGCACTGTTTCATCCCTTCACTGGAAAAAAAGACCACAAAAGCTGTTTAAGAGCTTGCAACTAATTAAAAACAGAATGGGTGATAAGGTATATTCACCTTATCCCCAGAGAAGCTGAAATCATTAATTCAATGTACTTTTATTTAAACTGAGTGGAAATAGTGAACTAAAGGAAAAATAAAGAAGGAAAGACAACATGATGTTATAGTTTGGGGGCAAAAGTGCAGTCTAGAAAGACGGAGCCTAGACTTAGTATATCTGTTCTATGCTTATGAGCAAATCTGGTAAGAATAATTACCTACAGTAATGCAGCAATGCAATGTACAGCATAGAAAGTCAACATATGATCAAAACTTGTTTTTTTTTTTTCAATTTCTGCCTGTTGTTCGTTATCATAGCTCCAAGAAGTTAAGATTTTTTGCTTGTTAATTCAATTGATCTAAGCAGGAAGTGTATGCTGATCTCAGGTCTAGAAGATATGTATTAATCAAATTAATTAAATGGTGAACAATTTACATTTTGTCAAAATATAAGACAGAGCTTTCTCAAATTTAAGGCAAGCAAATCTTTTAAACTCATAAAATTATTTGCAGATGACATTTCCCAAAGACACACACACACACACACACACACACACACACATGCACACATGTGCTTACATAGGTTCATAAGTATATAGGTTTATAGGAGATTAGTAGGCTAATGTCTCAGCAGCCTTTCAAGCCTAGCCATTATTACCTGGATTTACTCAGATTTTTGCTACATTAGCGCTAGATGATGCCTAAGGTTTGTGTGTATGCCTTTGGGTACTTTACAGAATGCGTCTGTTCATTAGGAACATAGACACCACACCAGGAGTGGATTTATGATTCCACATCCATTAATCCAAAGTTATTTTTGATAAAAGTCAGGGAAGGGCTCTGCTTTACATGAATAGGTGGCCTGTTCCAGAGAAGAGGTAATCTCTGCGACACATATCTTTCCCTCCAACATGTTTGTTCACATCACAGGCCAGGTTTAGATCCTTGGATCAGGTAATCCTCATGCTGTCTGTTTTGTGAATGCCTAACAATTCCATCAGGACTAGATTTCAGAATGCCTTGTAGGGTAGGCACAGATCACCCCTTAATAGCTGGTAGGAGACAGAGTAAAGGGATAAGGCTTTTATGCAATCCACATAGGACATGTTTACATCCTGTATTTTTTGTAAAGAACCTCTGAGGCTGCTCCAGTTGTTGTAAGTGTCTGGTCAGGTATATGCTGAATGGTGCATTATACTCAATTACTGGTCTGATGGGGGATGAGTAATAGTGGGATTATAACCTCATTTGATATGGATATCATGTCCTTACTTATAAACTGCTCCATATAGAGGAACTTCCTCACCTCCATGGACACATAGTGGTCAAAGTTCAGGTTACTGTCTGTCAGTGTACCTAGATCTCCCACTACTGGTCCACTCTTAGGGGTGTGCTATTAATGTTGTAATTTGCAGAGGTATTTGACTTCCCAGAGGGGATAATTATAGGAATGAATGCAGAGGTGGTTATGTGCTACTAACAGCTGTAGAGCTTGTAGATTTTGAAGTCATTACTGAAGGAACACTTGCAATACAAAAGTACTTGTTAACAAAACCATTAAGTATGTGTGTGCTTGTCTAAATGCTTTTACTTAATACCTAACAGGTTTTAACAAAGACTTTAAAAGTTGTTTGCCTTTGCTACACTCAGCTTCTGGGTTTAAGTGCTAATTGGTAACTGATAACTGAATTATAAACCTTGCATCTTGAAATTAATCCTCCCCTTGTTATTTGGTATTTTATTTGTTTCTAGATGTAGTTTAAAGGTGACGAGTCATGCTCTAATGATGTGATCTTCACAAAATGCCTAATGTTCTTCTTTCGGCTTTTCCCAGTTAGGGGTCGCCACAGCGGAACTCCGGTCCGCTAATGATTGGCAGTAGATTTTTTACGGGTGCCGAGGTACCAGCTCGACGCCCAACCTTCAATGAAGGCACGCCCATTCTATGCATGTCTTTCGAACGCCACTCGACAACAAACAAATTAACAAACAAACAGTTCATGCACTGACTGACTGAGGTTGAGTAAGATGGCTGCTGCCTAATTAACTTAAAAAACAAACAGGTCAGAATTTGTCTTTAGCCAATGAAGTTTTGCCATGGGATAAATATTATGCACCACTGTTTCTCAAAACATACTTAGAGATTGTGAAATCCTGTCCATTGAAGTGAATAAATTACTTCTTATCTGTAAATTTTTGAATTTTGCAGCTCACTTTTTTAAATGTGTTTGTAAAATGCACAGAAATGAAAACAAAAATCATGTTTATGGTGAAAATGAGGGTACTCATTATGTGTTTAAAGGAATTACATACATGAGCAGATATAAAAATAAAGATCCTATAAAATAGTCTTTAGCTGGAATAATGATTAGAGGATTAGATTGGTACACATTCCATTTGCATTCTTGATCCATTTTAAACTAAATTGCTCCTGCTTTGGAACAAAAAAGAATAATTTTTAACTCTGCTGGCATTGGTACTAGATCTCTGCGTGTGTGTCAGCTCACTTTCTGATCACATATCATCACACTGCTCTTTTTGATGATGCAGCTAGGTGGGCACTGTCATTTCTGTGGTTACCCATGTTTGCTTGCAATATGCAGCTAAATAAATAAAAATAATTATTTTTGCTTCTGTTTTATTTTGTGATTAAACACACAAAGTCCAGTAATATGAATCTAATTCTACTTAAAGTCCACAGGGTCTATCCACATCATCATCTAACGAAAGCTAACTACTTTCTGATAATTGTATACTACCTTCAAAGCACTGCAGACAACACATATAGGTTGAATGTTTTGGGCAGTAGTGATTTGAATTCAAATTAATTTAGAATGCAGTTGGGATGTCTGCACAGGCAAAGTAATTGAAAATAAATTACTGTTATTTCAAGTTAGTATTTCAACTGCAAAAAAAAATTAATGGATGAACTTGGATTCTAATTTTGCTGGCACCAAAAGCTACCTACACAGGTCAGCAAGGTGAGGGGTGTTCCTAAAATCAAAAACAGCAGCCATCAGGATGCAACTATTCAGAAATTATTTGTTAGCAGTTTACAATAATTGTACATCTTCTACACAGCTTATTATGGGGAGTGTTTGTTTCTGCAATTGCACTGAAAATAAAGATGTATGCAGATCTGCTTTTTATCCCTTTGCATATGATCTTTCAGTAATAAGGTGTTATCCAGTTAGTAGCTTTGCACTTATTTTTATCTGTTCTTCAATACATTGAAGAACTGAACTATAACCTTCAATATTTTATAGTGATTTACTAACACACTTTCTTTTATTCCCAATGTAATAATCTTGTTATATTAGTGTGCCTTGCAGTACACAGACCCTCCCTCACACGAGTATATCACAATCAGTACCGAGATCTACAACATTTTCTAGTTCTGTCCTGCAGATCCTCAGTTTGTTTATATTTGTCTCTTTTTCTATGGACTTTGTGAACAAATGTTTATGAAATATTTCCAGATGAAGGCCTTGCTTTTTGTAGTGTATACCATACCTCTCAACTATTCAGATTTTTGCAGAATGTCCAGATTTTTGCCTCATATTTTTGGTCTGTTCCTCATAAAGTGTTGGTTTTCTAGCAAATAATTGGCAAAGCATTGATGACAAGAGGTCAGAAAATAATGACAAGTGTTTGAGTTTCAGACTTCATACCCTTCAGAAAATTCATGATAATGGAAAACCTGTTGTTTTATCAACTTTTTTACGTTTCTGAGAACAATATTTAAAAATGATCCCTATTTTATTTATTTATTATTTTATTTATTTTACATTTGTTGACTGGATTAGTCCGACTGAACTTAGTGGCCCATTTTCAGTGGAGACCCGGGTAGAAAAACTACACAGTGAGATACAATTTACTTGCAAAAGAAATTAGATTATATGCAATCATTATTATTCACCACATACATACAGCGTATGTATAGTTTTACACTAGTAGTTGGTAAAGATGTGCCAAAAGTAAAACATTATAACAATACAGATGAAATACATACATTGATATATATCAATGTTACAAACAATAATTTGTGACATTTTGGCTTGTATATTTACAATATAGGAGAGAGAATGGCAGCAGAGTTGAGAGGAAGGGAGATGCCTAAAGGAGGTGGAAAGGCTAAGATAAGATTGTAAGTTTCTCAAGGAAAGGGGGCTACTGTGATTATACAGGAAAAGGGAGCTAGTGAAACTATACAGGGAGGGAGTGTAAGTGGGAGGGGAGAAGGTGATAGGAGTCTTTGATGCATAGGAAAGTAGTTTAGGGAGAATGAGTGCAGTGGAAAGACCAGTTAGGTTTTAGGTATTCTCTAGTGGCTGTTTTGAATTGATTAGGGTGTTTAAAGGATCTAATTTCTAAGGGAAGTTTGTTCTAAGATATGGCAGGTTTGTAGCTATAGAGGTTAAAACCAGTTTTTGTCTTGGGTTTATATATTTGTAGCAGGTCTTGGTCAGAGCTACACAGAGACCTAGTCGAGGAATATTTAGAGATAATAGGAGTATGGCTGGGACAGAAAGAGTGTTGGTATAGGATTCCATGAATTATTTGTAGTTAAGAGAGGAGGAGCTGGTGGAGTAATTTTAGCCAGTCTAATTGTCTTAGGGAAAGACGGTGGTGAGACTATAAGTATGGTTTGCAGCAAATCTAGCCACTTTGTTGTAGGTTAATTTGAGTTTTGTTAGGAGTGAGGAGTTCAGATTAGTAAGAATGTGACAGCTATACAATAGGCTAGGAAGAAGGTAGACGTGATAGAGTTATTTTTACCTTGCTTGTTAAGAACTTTTTGTTGTGGTAAAGGAGTCCAAGTTTTAGGGGTGTCTTTTTAATACAATTAGACACATGTAAGTCAAACTTAAGTTGGTCATCGATTGTGACTCCTAGGAGTTTAGTGATGGATTCGACTGTGATAGAAGTGTTATTGGAGGACAGTATAGTAAAAGTAGTTCTGAGATTAGTGAGGTTTTTGGGAAGAAAGAGTAAGAGCTTAGTTTTCTTAGGGTTGAGAATTAGTTTGTTGTCACAGAGCCAGGATTCAATGGAGTTAAAGGATGCTTGGGTGGCAGAGTTGAGGTCAGAGGGTGTGTCAGTGATGGTGATGATGGTTGAGTCATCAGCATATTGTATAAGGGACAAGAGGTATGTAGTAAATTAGTGAAAATATTTAAGAGTAGTGGACCAAGGATAGACCCTTGGGGGACTCCCATTTTCACTGGGAGGGGAGGGGATAGAGCAGAGAGCCATTTGACAGATTGCAGATGATCAGAGAGATAGCTGGAAAACCAGGAAATAGTAGAAGAAGAGAAATTAAGGTTTGATAGTTTGGCCAGAAGAAGAGGGTGGAGACCGTATCAAATGCCTTGGAAATGTCCAGGAATAGGCCGGAGACCAGTTTATTGTTATCACTAGCAAGAGATATCATATTTATGAAGTATATTAGTGCAGTTGTGGTGGAGTGTTTGGGGCAAAAGCCATGTTGGCTGGGTGAAAATAGGTTTTCCTGAAGTAGTTGTTGCATAACTTGTTTGTGGATAAATTTTTTCAATATTTTTGAGAGAGGAGGCAAGATTGTGATTGTTCTGAAATTAGAGATGTCAGTGGAGTTACCTCCTTTGTATATAGGTAGGCTGTAGATTTTTTTCCATAAGGAAGGGACATAAGATTCGGAGATGGAGCAACTGATTAAGATAGATAGAGGGAAAGTAAGGGATCCTGCTGCAATCTGCAGGAAATAGGGGGGTAGGTTGTCAGCAGAAGAATAGCAGGGTTTAAGTTTTGGGAGTAAAGATTTTATATAATTAGTAGGTACTGTTTTAAGGGTAAAATAGTTTGGAGGATTTGGTGAAGAAGTAGACTTGGAGACGTTGTTAGCATTGTTTGTAGAGGGAAAAGAGTCAATCATCTTAGAAATAGATTCGATAAAGTGGGTATTGAATAAGCCTGCTGTTTCTTCTGGTGTGTTGTTTGGGCATGTGATAGGAGGGAAGAGTTTCAAGGATGCAATATGTGATTGATAGAGTTTCAGAATTATTTGGGGTCTGACCTTTGGGAAGAAGGGTGTTGGTATAGAAATCCTATTTGTCTTTGTAGATATGTTTTTGACCCGGTTTCTGAGTTCCTTATAGTTTTGTAAATGAGTAGGGATCTTGGTTTTTATCCATAATTTCCACATTCTGTCTCATAAGGGTACGGGTAGGATTAGTTAGACAGGGAGATATATTAGATTTGATTCTGACTGTGCTGAGAGGAGTAAGAGAGTTTAGGATGTTTAGGAAGGTAGAGGTAAATGAATGGACATCTTCGTCAAGGGGGGGGGGTTACATGTGACCAGTTTATTCTGGAGGGATGGTATTTGAAGGTCTCTGGGCAGAAGTTGGAAAGTTTGCGGGAGGTTAAGTACCTGTGGGACCTAGTGAAGTGAGGGGTATATCTGATGACTCTTACAGGGGAGTGATCACTAAGGGTATTAGGTAGGGTCACAAAATTATGGTATTTGTGGGGGTGGGAGACTAAGATCCAATCTAGGAGAGAGCTAGGGAGATGGGATTTGTTGGCATGAGTGGGTGTAGAGATTAGTTACACAAAGCCGTGCAGGCTGAAGAATGAAGTACAGTTGGATGCTTTAAGAGTAAGCCAGTTAATATTGACATCTCCAAGGAGGATGGTTTCATTGTGAATATTTTGAGAGAGGTGGGAGAAAATATTTTCCAGGATGGTAATTTTGTCTCCAGGGAGAATATAGATAGCTACAATGGTAATAGTGGTGTAGCTGTTAAGTTTAAAGTTGGCTATTAGAAGTTCAGCTGGTGTGAAGGAGGGAGTAGGTTTGTTTGGGCTAAAGGGCATGAGATGGTTAGAATAGACAATTTCCACACCTTCACCCTTTTTCTTATATCTATCAAGTCTAAGGATATTATATCCAGGTGGGAGGCTATCAGTGTCTTGGTTGTGTGGTTTTAGCCATGTTTCGGTTAGGGTGATTATATCAGTGGTGTAACTGGCCATCCAGGCATGGAATTCACCAACCTTGTTAAGAATACTTCTAAGATTCCGAGAATAGAGGGCTACCTGTTTTTGAGAAGAAATGTAGTTGGAAGGGTTTGGGAGATTGATATTACCGACTGGGGAGGTGGCGCAGGAACCAGGGTTAGGATGAATATCACCTAACAGAAGTAGAGATCTTTGGAGGAGGAATTATTTGAATAGCAGGTGCTTTATTTTTTCATCTAATGAGGTAGAATGAAAGGGAGGTACCTTGATTTTTGGGAGGGGAGTGTTTAGAGGAAAGATGGATGAGCATATGGGGAAATATTATTGGGGTGTTATGGAAGAATTGATGTTTATATTAGCTGGGTGGAAATGTGATGGTGTTAGATGTGAGTGATAGGAAGTGAGAGTGTAGAGAAGGAGTAATAGAGGTTACAAGAGAAAGGCATGGGTTTTGAAAAGCATTGTGGGAGGAGAAAACAGAGGATAAGAGGGAGATGTGTGTTAAGGTAAAAGTGAGAGAGTGAGAGGGATGGGGGGGGTATATGGGTTTGATGTATCAAAAGTCTAATGCAGATGTAAGGTAAGAATGGGAGTGTTAGGGAGGGAGGTGTATCTGGGAAAGATGAAGGGGAGGTGTTAGGGAGGTGGGGTTTGCAGGGGGGGTAGGTATAATGGAAATGATGTGGGCATGGGTGGGAATGGGTGTGGGAGGTGAGCGAATGGAACAGGGCTGCACCCAGGTCACAGATACCATGTTAGAAAGGAAAAAAAAAAACAATCAGGCAGATGCTGCTTTAGCAGTGAGTTTTAACAGGGCAACTGTTAAGCATGAAAACTCAATTTTACAAGTGGGAAAACAGTCAGGATTGGAGAAACTGGTCTGGAGGGTGTAATAGTGGACAGACAGGGACTTAGTAGTGCAGGCCTATGGAATTTAGGAATAGTTAGCATTCCAGGTAATGTGCTCACAGGGAGGTGTCAGCTATAATGCTTAATTCAGTTATTCTAGCAGCAAGAAATAGTTAGCATACTTTTTCAATAAGTCTTCTTTCAGCTGGTTCTTATTTGGGAGGAAAGGGACCCGTTTTGCCGATAGACCCCTTTTGCTAAGTCTCAGAGAGAATGCAGCTGGGAGATGACCAGGTAGGGGGTCCCCATTATTTATGGCTTTGTGCAGATTCTTTGCTCTAAGAGGTTGAGAGGTATGGTGTATACTGTGATTTGCTTCAGGCTTGATTGCATAAATTCCTTTCCCTTTGGCTGAGGGAAGCAAACCTTAAATGCTTGCAGTGATTGCAGAATTTGGCAGCTAGGTTGTTGACCTGTATTCCTCAATATTATTTTGTGACTCCTATTCTGTTGAGACTGGCTGCCAGTTTTACTGAGAAATGAATGTAAGATCTAGGGCAAAGTTTTATTACATATATCCTCTTTAACTTTGTACTGCAAATTCTGTTTTGCAAAAAAAAAATGCTTTGCAGAACTCTTAGAACATTAGCGAGCTTACATTTTACTAGTCAAGGTAAGGGGAATGTTCTGAAGGTAAAGTAAAACATTACCATCAGGGGGCTCTGTGCCCACATACCTGGACAATAAATATACTGCCTCTGAGATATTACAAACATGGAAAATGTATAGGGCATCTTCCCAGAAATTCCTATTATGCAATGCAAGGTAGTGTTAGGTAAGTATAGTGAAACACCTCCAGATGTTGATATTGACTTACTGTGATTTTTATGACTCAAGCACTGACTATAGCAAGGGACTACTGGTTGCCTATGGTCCTATCCAATCAGTCAGTTCATCCAGACTGGGGTTTCTAGTAGTTCACAGGACATGCTTATAGAGGTAAAGCAGACAATCTTAGCTTATCAATATGTTCATTGGTGTGTGCTAGGTTACCAACCAGACTAGGGCCTTTTTTAAGCCTAGCCATGCATCCCACATCTCTGACAAGTTCGGTTACCTTTGGTAAGTGTAAGCAGGGACTTGGGAGATGAAACATTTACAAACAAGGGCCTGGGAGATGAGCAGTTTACAGGCAGCCTTTGTCCATTTGAGGCAAGTGTGAAATCAGGGATGAATTTCCTAATCCCCATTCAGGTGTCTAAGTTGAACTTGAATTGGGTTAGGGAGGAACTCTGTTTCAAATGGAAGAGGAGCCTGTTTCAGAAAAGGGGAATATCTGCAGCCCTGTTAGAAACTGTGATTTGGAACCCCTTTTAAGTAGGTTTCTAAAGGCCTATCTATTCCATCATGCATATTAACTGATTATGTTGAATCTAACAGCATGTACTTCAAACTGTATTTTTAGGAATCTAGAAGGTTGCTAGGTTTCATAGTTTCATAGTTTCATAGTATAGTACTAGGCTATCTGCCCTGGGGCATTTGTAAGCCTAGCCATAGTGATGTGGCTTTTGCCACCTCATGAAATTGTACAAAAATGTACAGAATAAATCTAGAATACTCTGCCTCTGTCTAGTAGTGACACAATGAAGGTCCCCTTATATAATAGAATTAGTTTACTGTGCCCCTGTCTAGCAGTGACACAGATGTGACCCCTGGGGTAAACTTTCGATCTCCCATCCACTCATCAAGATTTCTCTTGAAGAGAGTCAGTGAGGGGCTCTGCCTAATACGAACTGGGATCCTGTTCCAAAGCATGGGAAGCCTCTGGGTTATGAATCTATCCCTCCAGCATGTCCTATTCATACTTGTGCCGAGGTTTAAGTCTTTCTCTTGTGGTCCTGATGGATTTGGATTTTTGAGGTGGAGCATGTCCATCAAATCCTGATTGGACATGGCCTTATGTCAGGCAGAGATCACCTCTGAGCAGGCAGTATGCTACTGAATAGAGCTGAAGTTTCTTTAGTCTGGCGGAATAAGACATATGTTGGAGACCCTTGATCCTTTTGGTGAGGTACTTTTGTGGTCTCTCCAGCTGTTGCAAGTGCCGGGTGAGGTACATACCAAATGGGGCATTGTACTCAATTATGGGTCTGATGAGGGAGGAATATAGGGGTACAATGACATCCTTGGATCTGGATGTGAATCCCTTCATGATGAGGTGTGCAAGGTAGAATGTTTTTCTAACCACTTTGGCAATGTGGGTGTCAAATGAGAGGTCGCTATCTACTTGGGTCCCTAGGTCTCTGATTACTTTTTCCGTACTCAGTGGGTTTCTGTCTATGTGATAATTTGTGGGTACTTTGTTTTTCCAAAAGGGATGACTATACATTTTTGGCATTTAGTTTAAGGCCGTGACTACGCACCAGTTGTCCGCTTCAGTGAGGCCTTTTGTAGGATGTGTGTGTCTGCTGGTGTATCGACTATGGCGCCTAGTTTGCAGTCATCTGCGAACTTTGTCAGCCACAGCCCTCCCATGTTTGCTTTAACATCTGAGAAATAAATGCCGAACAAGAGGGGTCCCAGGACAGATCCCTGTGGGACACCACTTGTGACTGGCTTTGAGTCTGACATTGCTCCAGCGATTTTAACTTTATGGGTTCTGTCCTTTAGCCAGTTTGCAACCCATCTAGTGACATAAAGGTTTACTTTTAAGCTGTTTAGCTTATCTATGATGCCTGAGTGGGGTATTGTGTTGAAGGCCTTAGCCAAGTCCAGGTATGCTGTATGGACTGCTTTGCCCTCATCAATGGCTAGTGACTGTTTCGAAAAAGTCAACCAGGTTTAAAAGGCAGGATCTGCCCTTCTCAAAGCCAAACTGGGTGGGGTCAAGTGTCTGTAGGTCCCCTATGTCTCTGTTTATGAGTTCCATAATGATTCTTTCCATAGCTTTGCATACCAGGCTAGTTGCTTATGGGGCGGTAGTTTAGGGGTCTGTAGAGGCACCCCCCTTGTGGAGTGGGACCACTGTTGCTGTACGCCAGTGTACAGGTACATATCCCGAAGTAAGGCTAAGGTTAAATAGCATTTTTATGTATGGGTTTAGCTCCTCTTGGAGTTCACGTAACACGCACCCCGGGATACCATCAGGTCCCATTGATGCTGTGTTTTTTGCTTTGTTTAGGGCGGTTCTCACTTGGACATCTGAGATGACAGGGAGATTACATTCAGCTGGGATAAGTATTTCCTAGAGCCCTAGAGCTTTTTTAAGCCTAGACATTCATGCTGCAAGTTTCCTATTTCTCAGTGCACAGAGACTAGAATGGCTTTGTTATATGCCTATGCCTACAAGTTGCCCCTTTCCATAAATGACATATGGAAAGGGGTGAGTTGCAATTTAACATCCATTGGTCCAAACTGCATTTGAATAGGCTTAGGGAAGAGCTCTGCTTCACATGAATGGTGAGTCTGTTTCAGACAAGGGGCGATCCGTGAGAAACGTACCTGTCCCTCTAAATGTTTTATGTCACAGACAAGATTTAGATCCTTAGAAAGGGTAATTCTATGTGCTGTTTATTTTGTGAATGTGTAACATATCAATCAGGGCTGGATCAGAGAATGCCTTGTAGGTTAGGCATAGATCACCCCTCAGTAGTATGTAGAAGACTGAGCACAGGGAATGGACTTTGAGGTTGTCCACATAGGACATGTTATTTACACCCTGTGTCATTTTAGTGAGGAGCCTCTGTGGCCACTCCAGGTGCTGCAAATACCTGGTCAGTACATGTCAAAGGATGCATTGTACTCAGTTACTGGCCAAATTAGGGCTGAGTATAGTGGGATTAAGATTTTCTTAGAGCTGGTTGCCATGCTCTTACTTATAAGGTGTGCCATATAGAAGGATGTTCTCACTACCATCAATACATGTTGATCAAAGTTCAGGTTACTTTCAGCCTGAGTTGCCAAGCACCTTACCACGGGGTCTACTCTTAGGAAGTGTTATCAGTGTTGTAATTTGCAGGGATGGGCATCTTCCCAAAGGGTATAATTATGCATTATTTTTGCATTGAGTTTTAGGCTATGACTGGCATCAGTTATTTGTCTGTCTCAAACCCTCCTGGATGATATCTACATTTTTCAGGGATTAGTGATTGTACCCATCTTGTAGTTGTCAGTAAATTTGGTCAGCCAATGGCCTTCTACATTTGCTTTGACTTCAGAGAAATATATTCCAAACAAGAGCTATCTCAGTACCATGCCTTGTGGAACAGTACTAATAGGCCTCCTGGTGGAGGTGGATTCTCCCATTCTCTAGTGATGAAGCCACTTTGAAGGCTGTGGTTGAACAGAGATTCTAGTGTACCTGACAGGTCATGTTTCAATCTGATTAGGAGGCATCTTGAGATATTATTAGGACCCATTAATACAGTGATTTCAGCTTTGGAGAGTGCATCGAGGACCTGTTCTTTATTGATAATTGGGGAAAATGGTATAAAGTATTTCCTGGGTGGGTAACTGGGAATAAGGGGGTGAAACTGGAACAAAATTTATTGGACATGAAATTTGCTATATCCTCCAGTTCTGTAGAGGGAGTTCAATTTTCTATTAGTTCAGTACACTACTCAGTGTTCCCCTTAATGCTGCATGCATAACTGAAAAATGCCTTATGGTTATCCTTAGCATAGGAGGCTATTTTTGCCTTAAAGTTGGCTTTGGTGAACTTGATCAGTCCCCTCAGTTGCTTGTTGACACTGATAAGAGAGTTTTTTTTTGTCTGTTGGACATAGCACTTCCTATTTTTGGACAGGATTTTCTTTTGTTTTGCAACCAATTTATACTGGAAGTCCACCAAAGGGGTTTACTTTTGGAATTTATCCCAAGTTTATTTTAGGTTTTGTACTGTTGTTTCTATGCAGTTATATACATGCTTGTACTTGGTTTCCTTAAACACTTCCTCATAGGCCACGTTATTCTTTGAGTTTGGCAGGGCTTGGAATTTAGCTATGGCATTGCTTAATTGGAGTTAATTAGCCTTGGAAAATTTCTTAAAGGTTCTGTGGTTTGCAGGGAGTTTGGGCTTTATATTTAATTCAGGAGTGTCTGCTTTGTGATCTGATCTGATGAGTGAGAACTTTACACTAGGAGATGTGCAATGTTCTTTCATATTTGTGAGTACTGGATCCAGGATATTTTGACCTCAGTAGGTGTGCACACTAGCTGTTCCTGGGTGTTTGCATTGAGAAAATTCAAGACTCATTGACCCTGCATGTTAGTGGTTGTGTATGTTTCCCAGTTTATGGTGGGATATCTGAAATTAGCCACAGATATGGTGTTTTGCTGAATGGTGATTGACTCCAGTACATTCATATATTTATCCTGGGTCATAGATGAGGATCTAGAGCTTGCAAAGATATAGTATCAGACTACCTAAAGTTAGTTGGACATTGAGTGGCTCAAGCATGTCATATTGTTTGACCAGTTATGAGGTGTGCTTACTTTTTATGTAAATTGATACAACTCCACCTCTTGTCCCTTCTTGTGTGATAGCTGATTAAAATGTGTGGAAGATACTATAGCCTTGCACTGCTGGGGTGCCTTCTGCAGCTTTTTTCTTTGTCTCAGTAATTGAACAGACGTCAACTCTTTCCAGGGTGAGGAGTGCTTCCAAGGAATGGAACATCTTGTTGAGACTCCTAGCATTAAGTAGTAACACCATTAGTTTACCTTGAGTATAATTTACTATGTCAGCAGGTTTATCAGGTTGGCATTGCCTAAAAAGGCCTAATAGGGGTGGATAATGTATTGGCCAATATCCAAAAGCCTAGTGGGGAAAGGTGATCCCTTGCAAAGCAGAGTGGTCTGTTGATCATGTCTGCCTATGCTGCCAAATACTGACACCAGTAACAAAGCCAATTGTTAAAGTCAGTCATCTTCTGTTTACATTGTGGTATCATCCTTGGAGAAGGTAAAATGCTGCTCAGTGCTAGGCTCATATCTGCCTGTCACACATGATCTGAAATCTCTATCATGCCTCTCTTCATATAGTCCAGGGAGATATGTCTCAGGTAATTAGCACCCACATGGACTAATTAGAGTCATACCAGTAATTGTGGTTCAGTGTCCTGACTGCGTATGTGATTTGGTGGATCCTTGCTCCATTAGGCAACAGACTGTGACTGTCTCCTTGCTTAGTCTGGTGAGTGGGGCACTCAGCTATATACTTGAGAAAATAGCAAAGGAAGTTTTATATGAAGAAACTACAACTCTAAGTGCCTGTGTTTATGCTGCACAATGCAAGCCACTGCTGCACAGCTCAGCACAGGTTATAGGAGACGAGCTAGAAAGGAATCCAATCAATAAACGGTAAAAATGCAGAATAAATGTATTTATAAGACCCTGTTTCTGCAACAGTTCACAATTCTCTTACTACTGTGAGTGATAATACAAGACTAAGGCCCCAATTCTCTCACTACTGTGAGTGACAGTACAAGGCTAAGGCTCCAAATCAAGTGAAATACAAAGAGTAAAAATGCAGTAGAATTTAAATATACGAGACTCAGATCCTGTAGCAACTCACGATTTTGCCACTGGTGTGAAGGATACTACAATACTAAGGTCCCAAACCAAGATAAAAATGCAAACAGTTGACTTTTGGTTAAAACAAAAAAATGCAGAAAAAAACAATATATAGTTCAGACTAACACTCTGAATATTGCAGTGTGCGCTCATTGAAATGGGATGATACAAAACAAAGGCTAATGTAAGCTTTAAAAGTCAAATGGTAGTACCTTAGCAGTCTGTGCTATCAATGCGCAGTAGAATTAGTAGTGGGAGGGGCTTCCAAAGTCTAATTTATATTAGGGGTGGGCAGCTAAAAAACACTTTTTTTTTTCCAAAACACACTTTATTAGTTTTGATAAGTACAAAAGGCAGAATAAAGAAAAACACATTGTTACAACAATAAGTGGATTGATCTTGAACATTAATACATAAGTGATCTACACTACCTCATAAATGTTGCATTTGGAAAAAACACTAAATTTAAAAGCCCTACAAGAATTGAATGGGTGAATGTGGAAAAAAATCCAAAAATCATTGCACACACATGTACTCGCATAGTATATTTTTGCTGGTTCTTTTCACACCATCATGACATGTTGCTGTCATCAGCTCAGATGACTACACAGGGAACATCTTTCTAACACATTTTTTATCTCAGACTGCCTGGCTGTACAACAAAAGATAAGTTGCAAACTGCAGAAACTATCACTAGACAATGGGCTCTACTTTTTACTTCTAACCTTTGTAGGATAGTTTTCCTGTGGTAATGGTTTCTGTAATGTTTTAATACCCTCCATATCTACAATTGTTGTTCAGCCTCCTTGACTATAGAGCAAGGTTATAGGGACAATCTCCAGTCCCTGTTAACTCTACTTGCAATATTTTTTTCTTTCGTTTTTATTCAGTTTTTTTTTAACCCATCTTTTCTGACTGCTTGTAACTTCACTGATACCCTTTATTTTTATGTTTCCTTTACAGTTTTAAATGTGATATTCGCTGTCTTTTACAGTTCTTTCATCTTTACTGGCATAGGTGATATATTTATGTATAGGTGCTTTAATATAAGCTATGGTAGACTTGATTTTGTAATCTTCAGTGCCACCATCATGAAACACTAAGGGCGGTATTCATAGTTCAGCCCTACATATTTTTGTAGTAGTAATATGTGAAGAGTGGTGCTACATGCTTATGCAAATCATGTCTTTAGGATGACTATGAAAATGCGGAGGTGATTTGGTAAACACACTTCCCTATCACAAAACCCTAACATGCTTAAGGCATAAACAATAGGGAGATAACTAATACTCAGATAAGGGGCGTTACATATTTGTGTATTAGTAGGATTCATAGAGATTAACCTATTTGGTGGAATTCAATAATGCCTACACGATAATTTTTACCATGTGTGCATCACGATGCGTACATGGCTGCGGCAAGTTTTAGATTCAGAAAACTTCGTGTAGAGGCGCACATTCACACACACTCATGCACAAACACGGAAACGTTCATTGCATGCAAATTTCAGTATAAGTAGCTGAATTTTATGCTAATGAAGGATCCAACAACCTGTAATGAAACTGTGTATTTTTCATGTTCGTGTTGGCCGTGTATTCAGAAAATTTCTGTGTACAGGAGTCTGCATGGAAACAAAAGCAACTAAAAGCTGTTAAATATGTACAGAACTGACCCTAACAGTTAACAGCACACATATTATGCCCTAAGTACACTCTTTGGATATTCGAAAATTAGTCACCCCCCCCCAAAAAAAAAATGTAACTGCCATTACATAAATGCACCTTTGCTCCCCCACCCCAAAATGAGGAATAAAAATATGTACATAATGCAGGCTGCTAAAATGTTTAAAACTCATGACAGAGTATTCTAATGTAGTGTAAGCATAATGTATTATGTATCACATATATAGGAAACATAGTAACCTGCCTTGTTTACAACATTGTGCTCCCGTGCAGTTTCCCTGCTTACACAGCTACTAACCATGTGGATTCCAGGCTGTCAACATGGTGACGATACAAATGAACTCAAAACTCATTCGATTTATTGAAGTGCAAAAAAGAGTAACTGTGTGGGGAAGTTCACTTTGTGTAGTCACTTCCAGAGTGTTTTTGTTTCCAATGGATGTCAATAGTGAGGCAGTTTTTTTTTTTTTACCATGTTTGTGAGATGGTCTGCTTAGTGCACCTATTGAAAATGGAGTAATGAAAGGCAGGTTTTAGTTTGCTTGTTATGTAACTATTCCTGTGGCAGCATGTGTATGTGTAGGGCTACAGTCTCAATGGTCCTGTGTTCGAGTATAGGATATGCAGCCTTTTCTTCACTTTTTATGTTCCATGTTTGTGTGATATCAGGAGAACAGACACACAGATATTACTTTTGCGTATGATTACCTTATTTATGTGACAGTGTGCAGAGCTACTCAAAGGTGCACATAGTGCACTACTGAGCACTCAGCAGGTGTATTAAATTCATGCTAATTAGAGCCTAGGCAGGTGAATTGCAATTTAATTAGCCAATCCAACATGATGGACCTATTCAAGAAATGTATAAAGTATCCATGTAGTCTACATTCTTGTTTTTCTTCAATACTTCAATATCATTGGAGTAGAGACAAGGAAATTCTAACTAAGATAATGCTAGGGACTGTTGCAGCTATTCTACATCTGCATGTGTTTTTGGCTGACATCAGTGCTGCTGACAAAAGGCCTAGGCTGAGAAGGAGAAGAGTGTACAGGCCCAGGGTAATTTTCCAGGTGCTATATGAGCTGGAGAATGTAGAAGGCCACAGGTAGGACAGGGACACATTACAAGAACTCTGTGAGCTCTGCCACCCTCAACTCAGAGCCAGAGCCAACCGAGGGGAACCCATCTCAGTGGAAACTAAGGTATGTGTAGCCCTTAGAAAATTAACTACTGGTACTTTTCAAAAACCAGCTGGGGACATGATGGGTATGATACATGCATCAGCATCCAGGATCCTCTATTTCCTGGATGCTATGCTCATACATGACAGTGAGCACATATATTTTTACCCTTCTTCTGAGGAGAGAGCCAGCAATATACAACACTTCTACCATGTAGTGCACTACCCTGAAGTACTGGGTGCCATAGATTGCACTCATGTACGCATCAAGGCACCACCTGGTGAGCAGGGTAGAATCTACATTAACCACAAGAGATAGCACTCCATCAGCTGCCAAGTCATGTGTAATACCTGGGGAATTATCTTGAATGTGTGTGCTGGCAACCCTGACGGTTATTTGGCATGACTGTTTGCAGTTATTCTGACTCCCATACCTGGGTCACATCACAGCTGTGCCAGATGTTTGCTAGGTGGGACATCCCCAGGGCCATTTACTTGGGGATGCTGGTTATGCCCTGGAACTGTGGATGACACCCATCAGAAGTATACCCACACTCACAAAAGAACGCCATAATAATGCATACATTCAAACTAGAAACATCACAGAGTGTGTGTTTAGGCTGCTGAAGTCACGGTTCCAGTTTCTAGATATATCTGGTGCGGTATTGCAGTATAATCCATGCACACATACACAGATATTCACAGTATGTGCTATGCTCCATAATCTAATCCTGTGGAAACAGCTGCAGCAGGATCAGCAAGGGGAAGGGGCACACATCCCCCCAGCAATGCCTAGGTCACCACAGCTACAGTCAGAGGACTTGAAGGAGGAACCACCAGCTGCTGTCCCTGTAGGCAGTTATAAGCATGCTCAGTATGCCCTTGCTTTGGCTAAGAGACAACCCATAGCACATTCAATGGCCACCTAGGGACCTAATACCTTTCTCCCACTCACATACATATATTAAAATTGATGCCAGGCAACTCACATAACCTTTACCTACCCATGTATTGGCTGTGTACTGCTTGCATCAGACAGAGTCAGCCCTGAACTAAAGGTGTGTCAGCTGCTGCATTTGCGAAGTAAGTCTTTAACCTAGACTGCAAATGCGTTCTTTAATAATATTATGACATATCCTTTTATTTCTTAACTTGGTACAGTAAGTAAGTAAATAGTGGTGGCTTTGTACAGAGATTACCTTAACATGTGACTACAGACACTTATTTTACTAATATGTGTCCATTTGTAATTAGTAGGCCCCAGGTATGAAACATTCACAGAATCATACCTCTACAGAAAACTGATGTTCCCTGCATGGTCTCAGTTTAGAACCATACCTTTGTACTGATAAATCATTCAAGAGAGAAGTTAGAGGACACGCACTACAGTTTCTGTCTTTAGACTTGTGTGTGTTATAAAAGTAACTGTGCTTTGTTCCCTCACACCCAAAAGAAGTGTGTACCCTTGTTCCTGACATAACAGTAACTCAGCTATGCTAACCCCAACACAACAGTATATGTGAGTTTATGCCATAGTTAATATCCTCTCATATTTTAAGGACGATTATATAGACTGACTTACACATAGCATGTGTTAGGTACCTGATGAATTACCAACAAACACAGACATGCAAGACAGAGCTGTATATTTGTAACCATAATTATGACGGGTTGTATGACTAATAACTGCTCTATGTCCAAATATAATACACAGAATAACATGAACAAAATACAGTCCATGTTTTGATAGCGATGTACATTCTTATGCAATTGGTTGTATGATGAGTGATTCATGTTATGTGCTGGCAAGCTGCTTCTGTGGCAAAGAGGGCTAACACATCCATCCAGTTTTCTGAAGTTGTACTGGTGTGGGGGTTCCAATTCTGACATATGTAGAATTTTGGGGTGTACTATCAATTGGTAGTGTGCTTTTACAGACTTTGATTATGTGTCCCTTAATTTTAATATTTATCCTCTTTGTCTTCCTTTAATTCCATGTTTGCATGATGTGCTGTCTAGAAAACATTTTGAGAAGATGTATCTAGTCTGTGAGAAGCTCAGCTTTGGAGAAACAGGGAAAAAGAGAAGATTATGTTGCAGCAGACTGCCAACAACAAAAAGAGGATACTTTCAATTATTGCTCTTAGTGATCTGGAAATCCCTGCCTGGAGTACAGATAGGACTGGGCTATAGTAGCAAGTATATACTACATGATAGTAAGCCTCAGAAGTTGGCAATGCAGCTCATGTTTGCGCACTGCTTACCTACATGCAAACAGGTCTATCTTGCATACATGTAAGCTTAGTTAACCATCATACAAATCTGAAACTTCTTGCACTATTGCATTATAGACCTATAGGTATGACATGTTCTTATTTCTCTATATCTCTCAGCTCCTTTGTCTGACATAAAACTACATGTGGAAACATTGCAAACTAAGGGTACAATATAACTATATGTCCATACATTTACAATTTATCCATTTGTTTCTCCATCACCAACCACACCAACAATCAATACAACTGTGGGGTCTCCTTACTTTTTCAATACATATATCAACCACAGTACAAAGTGTAATATATAATGTTGTGTTCTCCTCCATGGATAGGGCCATTTGGTGGAGCTCATAGGCTTGCTCTGCCAAACTACAGCCAAATATGCTCAATAACGGTACTTGTGTTGTTACACAGATAAGCTTCTAAACAATATACTGCTGTTGGGCTAGAGCCCTCAGATGACACTAAGAAGCTATGCAGGCCTCCCAAGCTATGGTTCCCCACATGGCTTGCTGACATCATCTACTCTAAGTTCATCTGCAGTCTTATATAAAGCAGACTTGTGTTGTGGCACTTGCATTAAGTACTGTGTTCTGTAGCCTGTGCAATTAGGTAGGGGTTCAGTTCTCACTGGAGTAGTGTGTGTGTGTGTGTGTGTGTGTGTGTGTGTGTGTGTCCATAAAGAAGAGTGGAAGTGTGTATCCCAAACTGACTTCTCCAATGGCATGGTTTTTCAGTGTTTTGGTGCTTGCACAAACATCTATTTCATACATGTATCCAACCACTTGTCCCCCACATAGCCTGCTGATGTCATCTACTATAAGATCACCTGCAGTCCTGTTAAAATCAGACTTATGCAGTGACGCGTGTGTTAAGTACTGTATTCTGTAGTCTGTGTACTTAGGTAGGGGTCTATTCTCACTGCAGTCAAATGGGGTAGGTGGTGTGTGTGTGTGTGTGTGTGTGTGTGTGTGTGTGTGAGTGAGAGCTGTTACTGGACATTACACAGAGAAAGTTTTTCAGGCAGCCTATGGAATACTGTTCTATGTACATTCATCTTGCCACTGTTTTAGGCACAGTTATGAAGTGAAAGCCCTGCAGTATGTCCAGCGGCTGCTTTTACTTATGTAAGAAAAAGTATAGTACTGTTTTTTGTCTGTTGTTGCTATGATTAATTTTGTAAAATATTATCCTGCTTTTGACTCTGTTGTTTATTTAATGTTATAAGCAAACAAATTGACATTTCCTGCTTTTATTCTGTTGCAGTTGTGTTGATGGAACTATACATTGAATTCACACTGGATGAATCCAGTTCTATATTGATAAGTCAACAACACAACACCTACTTTGTGAGGGAAATCTCCCTGTATACTTTTGACTGGAGTGTACACTAGGACTATATATTTGAAGGTAACTGTTGCCAGTCTCAGTTTGAGCTTTAACAGTGTTTCATTGTCTTAGCTGCTCTGCTCTTGTTTACGTGCAGAGAGCTTAACTCTTTGTGGTTATACATGCAGAAACAATAGACTTATTTTCCATTACAATCAGCCAATGCTATCTAGCAGAGCAGATCTTCAACAGCTCAACATAGGTGTGAGAAGTTCAATTAAACAAGCAGTAATGTCACATCTTACCTATCCACAACAGAACTATATATCCCACTTTGCTTAGACCTCCTACTGTACACCCCATATTTTAGTCCCCTTAAAATAGCACCATATCACATACCTTTATCCTTTTCTCCTTCTCTATGCCAATACCAGAGTCACACCTCGCATTATAACCTGTCATTTTCTCTATTTTTCTTATGCTAGCCTAGTTAACATGTTTTTTTTTACTCAGTGCAGATAATACCTCATGTTCACTGACAAGCCTGTACTACAACATCAATGAAGTATCATCGTAGGTGGAGGTACTCTCCAGAAACCTATGTAAACAGCAGAGACATCCAAAACACAAGCATGCTACACCTAATACTACACCCAAAGCATACAATACATATAAAAAAGTAGCACCACTGCCTCACCCAGGAAGTGCGTAAGGCAATAGTTTGCTATTCCAAAGGTTGTCCTTATAGTTGATTGTATAATGAGCCACACACACACCCCATTCACCAGATTAAACAAGGAGAAATTTAGGGTAAGCTGTGTGGCACAAATAATTGTCACAACACACGTGCAAACAAATCTGTCCACAAGTCCCACTATTAATCCATCATAGTTGGTGTTGGTATGAACATGTACCTCTAGGGAATATATGGAGACAGATATGATTGAGCTCTCTAAATATGTGTCCCAGGCATGTATGTCCCTATTTTTGACCAGCATTATAAGCTCGTGGAGGATGATACAACAATATAAAGAACAAATGATTTTCTGAATTTAGTTGCATTTCTGGTGTCATTCTAAGGGGATCCAATTCCTGTCAGTGTGGGATGACATTATGGATAGACCATGCTGCTTTGCAAGACATGGACTTCACCTGGCACCTCTTGGCTTTTGTTTGCTGGCTAAGGCACCTGCCTGCACCATAATATGTCTATTAGGCAAGGTCACAAAAAACAGAATTTAATATGTGAAAATATACAACTCCAACAAAGTAAGGGTCATGCTCCTGAACTGTAGGAGTTATCAGAAACCACACTTTTTGTAAGCACCCTTCTCACTGGAAGTTGTTGACATCTGTGCAGTCACAGAAACCTGGATCAAAGCTGCAGTAAGTAAGCTGGCCTTGCAAGGCTACAATACCTTCCACACATTCAGACCATAAATTAAAGTTGCGTCAACCACAGGAGGTGGAGTATCTATCTTCATTGTAGATAATTCCACCTCTAGACTGGTTACACAACATAAGTAAGTGGAGTTATTGTAAGTACAATTTACTGTGGCTAAGAAACTCCTTCATGCTATCACCAGTTATATGTCCCCTTTCATAAACAAGATAGCCCATACAGCATATTTATAAGTACTTGGAACAATTAAATTTGAACAAAACAGCCTACTCAGGGATGATTTCAACTATACCTACATTGATTGTGAAACTTACAGGAGGCCATACCCACTTGCACAATACTGTCTGGACTTTGGTAACTTATATGGCATGGAACAAAGATTGCAGCACCCCACAAGAGTCTGTAATATTCTAGATCTGGTCTTCACAAATAGCATTGCTCAATCAAATGCCTCATGTGTAGGGCCTGTACTGTTTAAATCCAACCATAAAGCAGTCTTTTTAGAATTAAAAAATGAGAAGTCAGCTGAAAATACATCTTCCAAGGCAACTACATCCTGCTAAGGTATGGTATAATCTACTTCCAAACTCCAGTTTCCACATAGGACAGCTATAGTAAGGCATACCCTGATAACCTGTATTAATATCTACACAAATGTATAGACACAGACATACCTGACAGGATCAAAGAAAGATCCTCACCATAATACAAACCATGCTGATGGATGTCTGACATTACTTGATTATACAGTAAGCGAACAACGTTGGTGTCTACAAATTCAAAAGTGGGAATGAAACCATGAAACATACTTCACAAAACTAATGTGCCATGCAATCACAGCCGTCAAGGCAAAATAACATACCCAACATACTAGTAATAGGTGACTCTATAGTTAGGCACACTGATGTCCCACTCACTAGGCTGAATAAGGAGAAGGTTACTGTTAGCTGCCTGTCAGGTGCCAGGATCCGCCACATAACACAAGCACTCAGGTCACTCCAGGACAAGTACAAATATGACTCTGTCATTGTCCATGTTGGTGTGAATAACCTGAGCCGTACCTCCCTGGACTACATGAAAAGAGACATGGAAGAGCACTCTGATCACGTAGTCCAGGCTGGTATGACCCTGACCAGCATCCTGCCCTCACCAAGAATGATACCACGGTATAAAGAAAAAGTTATCAATTTCAACAATTGGCTACGTTTCTGGTGTCATTCTAAGGGGATCCAGTGTCTGTCTGCCTGGGATGACATGCTCGACAAGCCACGCTGCTTCACTAGAGATGGCTTGCACCTGTCACCCTTAGGCTTTCGAATACTGGCCAAGGCTCTTGCCACCCCATAT
Source organism: Protopterus annectens (assembly GCF_019279795.1). Taxonomy (NCBI): domain Eukaryota; kingdom Metazoa; phylum Chordata; order Ceratodontiformes; family Protopteridae; genus Protopterus; species Protopterus annectens. Next base: position 511,492,956 of record NC_056739.1, on the reverse strand, counting down.
TGCCTTTTTTAGGCAAGGCTCAAGAGACAAACCCACTGCCATAAATAGCACAAGTAACAAAAATCTGAGGGTAATACTACTCAATGCCAGAAGTCTAAACCTCAAAATGCATGCACTCGAGGCACTCCTCAGTATGGAGAAAACTGATATTTGTGCAGAAACAGAAACCTGGTTTAAGGCTCCAGAGAGCACCCCAGCACTACTAGGCTACAACTCATACTATACATTTCAGCCACACAACCCAGACCAAAATACAACAGGCGGGGGAGTATCCATATTCATCAAGGATACCCACACCTTCAGGTTAGTGGCACAGCACGATGCTTCAGAGATTATCCACGTGCAACTAACAATGGGCAAAATTGCAATTCAAATTGTAGCTTGCTACAGATCACCCACCATGTCCCAGGACCCCCATTCCGCATTTCTGGAAACACTGGGTAACATAAAGGTCCTACCAAACACCCTAATATTGGGTGATTTCAACTACCCAAACATTAACTGGGAGAACTACTCAAGTACTAATTCCCTTGCCCAACATTTCCTAGAATTTATAAACTCAAATGCCCTGGAACAACTGGTCAACACTCCCACCAGAGGTAACAACATATTGGACCTGGTCATCACCAACATGGGCGACTGGTGTTCCACAACCCCTCGCTGGTTAGATCTGACCATAAACAAATCACTTTGGATATCCACATTCCGCCCCCACCCCTGGACAAGGAAACCACCGTGAAAAACTTTTCAAAAGCAAACTTCACGTTACTTAAGATGGAGGTGGAAAGTTTCAAAGCCCCCATGCTAAATGATAATGCTGTCCAAGCTGCAAAATCCTTTACTAATTCATTCTACGGGCACCTACAAGAATGCATGGATTGTGCTATCCCAAGCAAAACCAAGACTCACTCCTCCAAGTAAAGGAAACCAGTCTGGTGGACTCCTGCCATAAACAGGCTATACAATAGAAGGAGGAAACTAGTACAGAAAAGAGTAAAATCCCAAGAAGGGAAGACATCCCTGATCAGTATCAGCAAGAAACTATGATCCTTCATAAAATTGTCCAAGGCAAGCTTTGAAAGAAATTTTGCCAAGGACTCCAAAGATAACCACAAGACATTCTTTAGCTATGTCAAGAATCTAAGTGGCAATGCTCAGATCTGCTCTGAGTTAGTGCAGAATGGCACAAAATACACTGAACCAACCAATATTGCCAACATCCTGGCAGACAGGTTCAGTGCAAACTTCACCCCCCTCTCACCCCCAAAAGGGCCTATAACCATACCAGAGGAATGTAGAGCCTTTGAAATCACAGACACTCAGATTAAAATAGTCCTCTCCAAAGCCAAAAACACAGCATCAATGGGACCAGATGGTGTCCCAGGCTGTGTCCTACATGAGCTCAAAGGCGAATTAACCCCTCACCTAAACACACTGTTCAAAGTCAGCCTCTCCACCGGCTACGTACCCATAGAGTGGTGCACAGCAACAGTTATTCCACTCCACAAAGGGGGCGCCACAACAGACCCCAGGAACTATCGCCCTATAAGCCTGATTAGCTTGGTCTGCAAGGCTATGGAGCGCATCATCATGGACATCATTAACAGAGACATTGGGAACCTGCAAATACAAAGGACCAGACCAAGAACAAGTTGACGGCTGAAAAGCTGACACCAACAAAATCGAATAACTTCACAAGTTGATATTTAATGTAAAAACAAACCACAGAAAAACTTCACAAGTTGATTGTTCCTAGCTTTTTCAAGTTCATACACATTCTCAAACCATCAGCTTAAATAGCTGCTTGTGATAGAATAAAGCAGTCATAAAACAATTAAACAATTAAAAGCTAAATTAGGAGCTTGTTAAACTTTTTCATTTCCTCTATTAACCATGAAAACATTTTTTAAAACCCAAATATAGGACACCAATCATTATGTGTCATTGAAACACTACTAAACAACAGTATATTACATATTACACAATAGAAAAAGTAAAAAAGGTACATACTAAAATTTATATTTACATTTACGTAAAAATTTTACACTGCACTGAATGCAAAGCCATTTACTTTGCTAAACATTGCATAATCAAACCAACAATAAATGAATGATGTGCTTGTGAATGCAAAACATGAGCAGGGCAACAAGTCAAAGCATTCAAAAGCAAATGACCCATAAAACCATACTTAAACAAACATTCTCCGAAAAAAAGGGGGCTATATGTAAAGTGTACAATGAGCCTTCCTGATGTACTTTACTTATAGTCTAGCCCTCCTAAGTTTTAAAATAGGTTTTATGCTAATGGTATCATTTAACCCGGGCCAACTTGCTGCATTTAATTTAAGCTGCCACACTAGTTCCCTGTATTCCAGGGTGGCTTCCCAATCCCCACCTCTGGAATCCTTGTTTATCTGCTCAAGAATCATAAATTTAAAATTGTGATGTGGGCATACCAGGGAATGCTTGAAAAGGGCATTAGTTTCTTTATTTTTAGCTAGATCATAAAAATGTTCATACATTCTCTTCTTTATTTCCCTTTCCGTCTTCCCTACGTAAAAACTTTTGCAAAACATACACACCACCAAGTAGACTACCCCTCTAGAATTGCATGTAAAATGCATGGGGGAATCCACCCTCATCTTTCTGGACGGCAAATAAATGCCTTTGCTGTTCAAAATTGCATGGCATTGTTGGCATGCTCCACATTTAAAGGTACCAGGTTTTTTAGTTGTTGCTGATTTTACATTATGTAATCTTGAATTTCTCTCAAACATGTCCTTTAAGTTGACCCCTTTCTTTCTAATAAACCTCGGTCTAAAAGGTAAGGTGTTCCTGAATTCCTCATGTGCTGTTAAAAGTGGCCAAAATTTTGTAATAATTCTCTCTATGTCCTCCGCCTGACTGCAAAAAGTGTATATAAATTTAGGACCCAAAAATTCATTATTATTTTTTGCATTGTTCCTCTCTCCTTCACTAAACAATTGATTATTCACTGGTTCTTTACCTAATAAGGGAGAATACAATGTCTCTCTCTTGCTGTTGACCTCATTGTGCAACACTTGAAACAGGTCCAAAGGGTAACCCCTTTCCAGAAACATTTTCTGCAATGTCATAACCTCATTATGATAATCCTGCTCTGAGCTGCACATTCTCGAAGCCCTAATCAACTGGCCTTTGAGAATCCCTTTCTTTTGAGCAAAGGGATGAGCACTATGAAAGTGCAAGAAGGAGTTAGAAAATGAGGGTTTACGGTAAATTTTAGATTGAAACGTCTTGCCACTATAGTCCTTATATAAATTCACATCAAGATAATGCAATTCATGTAATGTTGTTAAATGCGTGAATTTCAAAAAATCAGTTGAGCTATTGATGTGTGTGAGAAATTCTGATAACAAGTCCTGTGTACCTCTCCACAGGATACAAATGTCATCCAGGAACCTCCTGTAGAATAACAAATGCTGCTTCCATGGGGGTATAAATACACACTCATGTTCCCATCTATGAAGAATGATATTAGCGTAGATGGTAGCACAAGGTGCCCCCATTGCTACCCCTTTAAGTTGTTTAAACAGTTCACCTTTAAAAAATACAATGTTATTTTCTAACACCGTACTCATAAACTCAACAATCAAGTTAATTAACTTAGGACTAAGATTTGTTTCTTTCATAAAAAATTCACCAAACCATTGCAGCCCAGTGTCATGAGGTATGCTGGGGAACAGATCTTTTATGTCAATGGTTACCATCAGTAGATCTGAATCAAAGTTGTTGCATGGAACACTTTGCAAAAACTCCCAGGAATCCTTACACACATAACTTAGCAAATGCGTGAATCTTTTTGCTACATGCTCAATAAATTTCGATAAAGGCTCTGTTATACCCCCACTGCCTGCCACTATTGGTCTAAATGGCAGGGGGTCAAGCCCTTTGTGCGTTTTAGGGATCCCAAAAATAATGGGAGACCTAGGTTTCGGGACCAGTAAAAAATTATACAATTTCTCGTTAATGGCTCCTTGCCATAAATGGTCATTCAAAGAATATTTGATCTTGGACCAGAAAATATGCACTTCATTTCTAGAAACTGCCATGTATTGGCTATTATCTTGCAACATTTGATAGAGGTGGTCATCGTAATTATTCTCATACATTAGGACAATGCCCCCCCCCTTATCGGGTTTCATAACCCTTATGTTTTCATTCTTTAGCCTTTCAACAAAATCAAACTCTGCTTGCTTAAAATTAGTTCTGTCAATTTGCATGTACTTCAAACTTCTAAGTTCATCTTCTACAAGTTGCTCGAAGAGCCTAATTAACAAGTGCATGGGGGGATTAAATAGACTTTTCCTGTCCAACTCTGAAGATGTAACTGTCTGCTGTTTAAATAGATGTTGTAAATTGAGATTTCTAGTGAATAACTTAACATCTATTAAAGTGAGGGGTATGTTACAGTTTTTTAGTGGAACAAAATGCAGGCCTTTTGTGAATACATCAAAAGCAATGTTGTCAATTGTAATCTCTGTATAGTTGTAAATAGTAAAACTGGATTTAGTGTGTAATGTACACATTCCCTGCTTAGAGACTACTATTGTGTTATTCACATTCTCCATCCTAACCTGAGATGAATTGTTACCACCAACATTTGAAATGGTGGGTGTCCTAACCAAACTCATGTGTTCCAAGGACGCTGCCCTTGCTGTTTCTGCTTCCATCCCACTGTCTTGCCTGGGGGTTGGTGAAAATCCTGCACCGACCCTTTGCGCTCTTTCCCAGCCAACCTTTCACTTCTTCTCGGTGCCCCCCCCCCCAACTATTAGATATTGAATTTTCTACATGACTTGCACTCTGAGTTTCAGCCCTATGCTGCCTAAATAGGGGATACGCCACCCCCTCCCTATATTCATGCAGGTCTCTTTCAAGTTTACGTATTTTTCTGTTAATAACCTTATTGCAAAATGCATCAACTTCATCAAATGTTTTACCATAATCATGCTTAATTGACAGAAAATTTGAATCAGTGACAATACTGTTATTTAAGGCATTTAAATCATTAGTGAGAGCTTTCTGTTTCCCTTCATATTCTTCAATCATAACAGTTAACATTTCAACCCCTGCTCTGTTAAAAATGTCACACAGTTTATGATAATAAGAAGTTCCAGTTTGAACATTATTAGGAAACTTGAAAATTCTCAAGCCTTTTGGAATGCGTTTTTGATTTACACATTCCTTCAAGTAGTCCACCTCAATTTGGTTGTTTTTCAGAGCATATAATTTCTTTTTTAACTCTTCAAGCTCGAGTTCAATGTTAGCAGTTTTATTAGAAAGAACAGTACCTTTAGTGAATACAAATTGTTGCTCCATCCAGTTTTCAAAGCAAAAGTCCTTACGTTGCTGCCCCCTCTCAGTTCTTAAGCCATTGTGCCTTTCAAAGTTGTTAGACCTTTCAGCTTGGTCTGGACCCTCATTGCCACTTATTCTTGCATTCGAGATGTCATTAACTCCGTTTGCAAGCCCAGAAACATTGGCGCCTAAACCAGCTCCTCCAGGCTTGCTGATAGTTTGTGTTGCGCGCTGCCGACCCGACAATAACGCTTCCGCATCCGGTTCAGTCCCTTTCAGGAGCTTAGTTAACTCCGATAATGCTGCCAAGACATTGTTGAACTCCGCATGAGTTACCGGTGCATCGGAGTCAGTGTTGCCCAAAATACGTGGTGTCTCCACCGGATCGAAGGTGTCGGCTTCCGCAGCCATAGCGCACTCAGCAAACCAGCAAATACAAAGGACCAGACCAAGAACAAGTTGACGGCTGAAAAGCTGACACCAACAAAATCGAATAACTTCACAAGTTGATATTTAATGTAAAAACAAACCACAGAAAAAGTATCACAAGCGCTTTCGCTAGGATGTTCCCAGCTTTTTCAAGTTCATACACATTCTCAAACCATCAGCTTAAATAGCTGCTTGTGATAGAATAAAGCAGTCATAAAACAATTAAACAATTAAAACCTAAATTAGGAACTTGTTAAACTTTTTCATTTAGTTAAAGGCTCTATTAACTATGAAAACTTTTTTTCGGAGAATGTTTGTTTAAGTATGGTTTTATGGGTCATTTGCTTTTGAATGCTTTTGACGCTTGTTCCCCTGCTCATGTTTTGCATTCACAAGCACATCATTCATTTATTGTAGGTTTGATTATGCAATGTTTAGCAAAGCAAATGGCTTTGCATTCAGTGTAGTGTTAAATTTTTACGTAAATGTAAATACAAATTTTAGTATGTACCTTTTTTACTTTTTCTATTGTGTAATATGTAACATACTGTTGTTCAGTAGTGTTTTAATGACACACAATGATTGGTGTCCTATATTTGGGTTTTAAAAAATGTTTTCATAGTTAATAGAGCCTTTAACTAAATGAAAAAGTTTAACAAGTTCCTAATTTAGGTTTTAATTGTTTAATTGTTTTATGACTGCTTTATTCTATCACAAGCAGCTATTTAAGCTGAAGGTTTGAGAATGTGTATGAACTTGAAAAAGCTAGGAACATCCTAGCGAAAGCGCTTGTGATACTTTTTCTGTGGTTTGTTTTTACATTAAATATCAACTTGTGAAGTTATTCGATTTTGTTGACATTGGGAACCTCCAAACACTGGACCCTACCCAGTTCAGCTTTGTTAAGGGCAGATCATGCCTCCTAAACCTGGTGGATTTCTTTGCGACAGTTACCAAGGCTATAGACGAGGGAAAGGTGGTACACACAGCTTACCTAGACCTTGCAAAGGCGTTTGACACCATTCCCCATTCTGGTATTATAGACAAGCTCACCAGCCTGAACATAAACCCCTATGTCATAAGATGGGTTGCCAATTGGCTCACGGACAGAACCCACACGGTGAGAGTTGTGGGAGCTAGGTCTGACTCTAAACCAGTTACAAGTGGCATTCCCCAGGGCTCAGTCCTAGGACCCCTCCTGTTCAGCATATACTTCTCAGAGGTACAGACAAGCACAGCAGGACTATGGCTGACCAAGTTCACAGACGACTGCAAACTAGGGGCTATAATTGACTCACCGGCTGACACAGACATCCTGCAAAAGGGTCTCAATGAGATGGATATCTAATGTCAAAATCATGGCCTCAAGCTAAATGCCAAAAAGTGCATAGTTATTCCCTTTGGAAATAACAAAGTACCCACAAACTACCACATAGGTGGTAGTCCCCTAAATACGGAAAACGTAATAAGGGATCTGGGGACCCAAGTAGATAGTAATCTCTCCTTTGATAATCACATTGCCAAAGTGGTTAGAAAATCCTTCTATGTGGCCCACCTAATCACAAAAGGGTTTGCATCCAGATCAAAAGAGGTCATTGTGCCCCTCTGCTCATCACTCCTCAGATCCATCATAGAGTAAAATGCCCCATTTGGGATATACCATACAAGACACTGGCAACAGCTGAAAAGACCACAGAAGTACCTCACCAAGAGGATCACTGGCCTCAAACAGATGCCCTATGCAACTCGACTGAAGAAACTCCAGCTGTACTCTGTTGCATACCGCCTGCTCAGAGGTGATCTCTGCCTGACATATAAGGCTATGTCCAACCCAGAATTGATGGACATGCTCCACCTAAAGAAAACCTTATCCCCTTGAGCCACACACTCTAGGGATCTAAATCTCACCACAACAATAAATAGGACGTGCTGGAGGGATATATTCCTGTCCCAGAGACTTCCCATGCTTTGGAACAAGATTCCAATCTACATTAGGCAGAGCTCCTCGCTAGCACTCTTCAAGAAAAACCTTGATGAGTGGATGGGAAACAGAACGTTTACCCCGGAGATCACTTCAGTGGCTGTGCTGGACAGAGGCACAGGGAACTAATCTAAGGGGGTGGCAAAAGCCAACACATTCTGGCTAGGCTTATAAATGCCTTCGGGCAGATAGCCTAGTACCTACCTATGAACCTATGAATCTATAATCATGAACTGAAGACATCCCTCCCCAGCCTAAACAAGCAAATAAGGCATATTATAAAATCCTCACAGAGCAGCTATGGGAGATATGTAGAAACCATAGCCAAGAATAACCATAAGGCTTTTTTCTGCTGCATCTGCGACCTCAAAGGTAATAACTCAAATGTGTGCTGACCTAATTGTGGATGGTATTGCACACACTGACTCAGTGTAAATTGAAAACTGATAGCAGACAGACTTGGCTAAAAATTAACCCCCCACCCTCCCAAAGCTTACCACAAAACATGTCTTCAACATCACCTCCAACCTGCATCTACAAAGAGCAAGTAATCACTGCTCTCTACAAGACTAAGAACACAAACTCCATGAGACCAGATGGCATTATGACATGCATTCTTAATGTTCTTAACCAGTGAACTGATGCACTAGGCACCCTGTTCAACCACAGTCTGAGTACTGTCTTTATCCACACAGATTTGAAATCAGTGACCAATTTCTCCCTATACAAGGGTGGATCAGCAACATACACATGTACTTATTGTTCCTTAAGTTTAACCAGTTTCAACTGTAAGGCAATGGAATGGATTTTCATGGATGTGAGATTATAAGGACAGAGTTCCAACATTACATCTTGTTCCGCCTTGTTTTTCTCAAGGGTAGGTTGTGCATGTTAACCCTGGTGGTATTCAATAAAGTTAGAGACATAGCATGTGTACCCATCTTTGACTTTGTCTGTCTTGACATGGCCAAGTCCTTCCACACAATCTCACATATGTGCATCTGTGAGAAACTAACCCAGGTGAATATCAACTCCTATGTTGTCAGGTGAATTGCAGACTAGCTCATAGACTAACAGCACTCATTCAAAGTGCCAGAGTTTACCTCTAGCAGCAGGACCGTCACCAATGGGTTATCACAAGTTTCACTGCTGTGGCCATTCTTGTTTGCCATATACTTTTCAGAAAGAGAGACCACAGCAGAGTGTCTGTGCCTAGCCAAATTTGTGGGTGAATGCAGCTTAGGTGCCATCATTGAATCTCCTAACCATGTGATTGCTGTTCAAAAGGGGCTTACACAGACTAATGACTGATGACAAATCTGTGCTGTTCAATGAACTTCAAATAAACGCATCATCATTTCCTTTGGTACTAACAATGTTCCAGCATATTATGACATAACCCTGAATACCCTAACCACCAATTCTGTGTTGATAGAGCTGGGAACATAAGTAGACTGCAACATGTGTCTACTGTGGTGAGGAAGGTTTTCTACATCTCACATCAGATTAGCAAGGGCATTGCAGCACTGTCACATTAAGTTCTAATTGCAGCACTATCACATTAAGCTCTAATTACCAAAGGCATTGCAGCACTATCACATTAAGTTCTAATTATCAAAGGCATTGCAGCACTGTCACATTGAGTTCTAATTATGAAAGGCATTACAGCACTATCACATTAAGTTCTAATTACCAAAGGCATTGCAGCACTATCACATTAAGTTCTAAATCCCCTGTAGTCGTCCCACCTCAGGCCTATTCTTGAATGTAATGCTCCCTTTGCTATGTAGTGTAACAGACACCTGCAGAAACTTGACAGAACTCAGAGATTTCTAAGTTATAAAAATCAGGGTGTCAAACACGTGTTTTATGGACAGAATGAAGTAGCTGTGACTGTACTCAGTATCATATAGACTGCTTCAAGGTGACTTACGTATGCCTTACAGGGCTATCTCTGACCCAACTGTGATGGAAATGCTGCCCCTACATATGTCATATGGGACTACAGTCACCTGTTCCAGGGCCCTCCATGTAGACTGACATATATAGGACACGTTGGAGAGACAGATACATCTCCCATAGGTCACCACTCCTCTGGAATAGGCTTTAAAACCATGTCAAGCAGAGCACATCCATAACCCATTTTCATCACAGCCTGGATGACTTGATGTGCAACTGTTATTGTCTGCCCTGGAATGTTCCTACTTCTCACCTGGACATGGACAGTCCTTGCTAGACAAATCTAGGCCATACATGATATTTGTCATTGAATTTTGTATTGTGATTTAACGGCTAGGTTTCTAAACATCATCTGGTCAATAGCCTAGTAACAGCCTATGCACCTATGAAGCTATGGTGATGTACATGCCAGAAATACTATTATACTGTATTACTGTTTTGATGAAATTTGACTACAGTGCTGACATACAATCCTGAGATCTGAATCTGATGTGACTTCTGATGTTCACCATAACTCTATAATAAAAATCATTGTAGAGAACATTTCTAAATGTACGAGACACATTTTAGTTAACTTCACAACCCTTACAAGAACATTCACTATAAAGTAGTGAAATGATGATGCTAGCATCTGTATAACCGGCCAAGTACAATATAACTGAGAGGTGTGACACCAGACATGCAGATGTAGTCATCATTTATGTAAATAGGCTCCCTGTGCACATAGCTTTACTATCCCTGAATCCAAAAGATAGAAAACAGGGATATGGCACAGTTCATCACTTGAACAGGGTGTTGTGTGGGGGAGCAGGATGCCTAGGCTGACACAAAATGTATGTAAGTGTGTGTGAGTAAGTAAGAAAAGCAGGCAAGATGGACCATGAAAATGTTTTGTGTGTGTGTGTGTGTGTGTGTGTGTGTGTGTGTGTGTGTGTGTGTGTGTGTGTGTGTGTGTGTGTGTGTGTGTGTGTGTGTGGTGTGTTTCAGTGCTAGCTCTATGTGTCTCTATGTTGGACAGTTGTGATCCATGCATGGTAGAGCTGACAGTTCATTGTTGTCTCTCTCAACCATGAGAACTGGCTCTGCCAGGAATTACACTAGCACCTCCATGCCCACGGTCAGATTCAGGGCAACTACCTGAAGGTGACTGATGTCTGCTGGATATGCTCCCTTCACGGGAATGCCCAGGGCCCCAACCCCATGGCCTGCCACGTCTGAGTGTGAACAGCACACTCCCTGATGGAGCAGTGGAAGTACTGCCAATATGAGAGTGTGATCGGACATGGCCATGTTGGCGCACAGCAGATGTAGTTGCTGACCTACTCCCATGAGGTTAACATTCCCCTCCAGCAGACATTCCATCACGGACAATGTGCGTTTCATGACAGATACTCTGAGCTCCATTACAGACGCACCTTGCTCCAATATATTATTCATCCGCTCCATGGAATCAACAACATTGTGGAGGCAGTCAAGGACATCAGACTGTGCCACATCCAAAACCCTGTGGATTTGTGTTGAGTGCCTTTCTAAATGTGCCTGTACCTCCATGATGGCCCTAAACATATGCTGAATTACATGTGAAGAGACACCCTCACCAGGTGGAGGAGGGACAGCAGGCTTCCTCTAAGCACCCCTGTCAAGCCTCCGGTGTGGCACATTGCTAACAGTTTGGCTACAGCCAGAGTCAACAGGTCCAGAAGCCACAGTAGCCACACTTCCCTGGTCAATGTCCTTGCCCTCCATCTGTCCAATATCTGTGGCCTAAGTGGACTGGGGATGTGTAGGTGTACTGGCTGTGGACAGGAGGAATGGGGGGGTTGTTGGGTGTCATCCTCTGTGTCAGATTCAGCCTCTGCTCCCCCTGGCTGTGCTTCACTTTGGCCACCATCATTAGAGTGTGATGAGATACTGACATCTAGTTGTGCAGGGGCCACAGAACCACTTCCATGATCACTGTGATAAAAGGAAGAAAACAGGAATACGTTAATACCTGCACTACTATGCTGAAATATATGCTAAACAATTTACACTGCTGCCACTATTACAGACAGTACAGCAATACATACAGCAGGCCTGAGAGGACACATTATCAAATATCTTGAAATGTATCTACAGTACTGACATAAATGTCTTATGCTAACCAAATGCAGGAAGCCTATGTCTCTGCATTTCTGACTATCCTGAAATAAGTACAGGAAGAGGTAATGGCAACAGCACCACATTGTCCAGTAAAATAGGAGGTAATAAATTTACTCGCTATATCTGCAGTAACTCAAGTGTCAACAAGAATGTGGCTGACAACTTCAAAATAAGCTTAAAACTGTAGCAATCTTAAATTCCCCCACCCAATAAACAACTGATACAAACTTAGAAACTACTGAAAATATTTCAGAATGCCACAGTATTCCAATGATAATCTAACAAAGCATAACTGGAAGCTTCTGTTGAGATGCAGGAATAGTATCCATGTCCAGAACATACTGTGTCCTCGATTGATGGGAGCTTTCCTGGGTGGCAATATTCACCAGGAATTCCTCAGTGGCAGTGAGAAAGGGTTCTGCAGCAGGCCCACCACCAGTGATATGATGATTATGTGCCACTGCAGCTGCATGCCTCCTTGCAGCAGTAACTCTGTGATGTACCTGCAGACTAACTCATTCGACATAGTGGTATGCTCAGCCATACTGGCCAACCCCCTGGCCAGCAGTACTGCATGATGTTGCCTTAAGGCCTCAATAATGAGGTCATTCTCTGCCTCATTAAATGGGGGCATGTATCTAACAGATATCTTGTGTCCTAAAAAAAAAAAATTATAATACATATAAGGATCACATAAGTACAAATTGACTGTTTACAGATAAAGTAGTAAAGGAATACTGTCAGTATTCCCCCCTGGGTAAACATGAAAGAGTCAGCATATGACCAAAAATAACAAAACAAGGAGAGTAACAAGAGAAACATATCCTTGTTTGTGCCATAGCAGATACTCAGCTATGCTCACCCACCCAAAATAACAGTCCATTACAGTTTGTACCATAGCAGGAACTCATCTTTGCCCCCCAAACAAATGAACTGGCTAAGGACCAATTGTACTAACCAAACAACTTTGAAATGCTAAAAGTGCTATTAAAGGACCTTTCCATGAAACATGTGTACATAGTTATCACACAGCTTTATTATTTTCAGTTCTTTTATATCTTCTGTACCTCTGAAATGGCTTGACAAACAAGGCAACATCATGATTACACTGCTAAGTAATGCATACAGATTTACTGAACAGTATTCTTAAATACATTCCAGCATGTGCATTATGTAGGTAACAAAATGAGTACATACTTGCTGGAGTTCAATACTCCTCCGTAGAGATATACTGTTCCAAAGAAATGTCTCACTGAGTTAAACAATGCAATAACTCTCATCGACATCTGTTTGGCTAGCTATCCATTTGCCTTTTTATAATGGAGTACATTAGTAATGGATTGCATCTGTCTTAGTTTGGGCTTCAGAGATGCTAATTACAGCATAATCAGCTGGATTACATGTTAATCAACCAATCTTGTGGAGCTAGTCAACAAGATATAAAGCATCCATGTGACCTCCACGCTCTTTTTTTATGTGGATTTCAAAATGAATGGAGTACAGACACAGGCAGATTGTTAGTAGCTGCTGCTTCTTTTATACATTTGTCTGTGCTACAGGATGAAGCCAGTGCTGCTGCTGCTGCCAATAGTAAGCAGAGACGGTGAAGACTTTGTAGGCAAGGGACACAATAGGAACTGTGCAACCCTTGGCAACCTTGACTCAGAGCTGGAGACATACACAGGGAACTCATCCCAGTGGAGACTAAGGTATGTGTTGAACTTAGAATCTTAAAAAAACAAATAAATTAGTGGTCTTAAAACTTCATTGATAAGCTCAGTCACAATAATTTCCAAAAATCATGAAACCCAGGTAGTGTTCCAAAGCTACAAGCCTTTATTCATTACAGACAAGTGATCCTCAATAAAAAAAAAAAAATCAGAAATATTTTACCAATGTTAAACATATCAGCTTTTATATACTTAAAAATAGGTCTGCAAATGTGCGTATTGTTTAAATTTAAACCAGCCTATTCAAGGCAAACAGTATCAACAGTGCTGTAAAAGTGCATTTTAGAACAATAAGTACCCACCCCACGCACTACTACTGATTAGATCAAACTAAATCCTAGTTAAGGAAAACACTACCTATATATTTGCAAACTACGTTCCAAAATCAAGTTTTAAGAAAAGCATAAAATACACATAAAAAGACTTTTAACTAGAATCGCCTTTGGCTACCTAATGCATTAAAACCTTCATCAGGTCTGTGAGAAGAACTAAAATCAAGAAAAAAACATAGCTATCTAACCATAAACATAATCAAACTAGAACATGTGGCAGCACTCGTAAGTATCACTTACGGGCGCTACTTGTAAGAGTTAGAAGCTGCATTTGTTCAGGATTTGTATTCTTAATGGTATTCTGTTTTGTTCTAATTTTTCCACAGCCCCGACAGATAAAGCACTGAATCAGTGAACTTAGGAAGCAAGATTGGCACAGATGCAAGATGCGTGTGGAATGTATGAATCCAAAGAGTAGTCAGAGGTTATCAGTTCAAAAACCACACTTACCAACTATACAATACTGCTAAGTTTAAATCAATAAACCAGGGCCAACACTAGCCCGCTGTAAAGTGTAATCAATATAACTGGAACACGCATATATACAATATATGCACATATCCATGATTGCTTGATGCAGTCGGTAATATACTGTACATCTGATATGAGCTTAGTTGTCTTAACAGTGGAAAAGGTATTTGTTAAGAGTTGGTAGCCTTAAAAGTAAAGGTAGCAGAATCATACCTCTCAACTGTCCAAATTTTCACAGAATATCCAGATTTTTAGTTCATATTTTTGGTCTGTTCCTCATAACATTTGTGGTTTTCTGATAAATCACTGGGATTATCTGAGGACTGAAGTCACTAAATAATGACATGCATTTGAGTTTCAGACTTCAAATCATTCAAAAAATGTATGTTAAAACAAACCCTGTTACTGTAGCAACTTACTAAGTTTATAAGAGTGATATTTAAAATATGATGTTATTTTGGGGCCTTTGTCCCTCCATTTTGTCAGGTTTTGTCCAAATTTCTTGCATTAAGAGGTTGAGAAGTATGAGTAGAATAAAGTCCAATAATTGTATAAATGTGCATTGTATGCCACATATGAAGTTAGTAAAGTTCTCCTTTTTTCTCTCACCACACCCCTTTTCTTTTATTTTTTATTGTTACTTTTCTTAATTGTTGGTATATTATGTATAATTTTAATTTCTTTGTTGTTACCTATTTTTTTATTTATTATTTTTAATTGTGTTTGTATTTTTTAATTTTAAAATTATTTATAATACTGTTTTACTTTATCTTTTCTTTAAATTTTTATTATTTCCATTCATTTATGTTTTATTTTATTCTTGTATTTTAATGTTTTTCTTTTTTTTTTTATTACTACAGCACAGCAGGGTAGGCAGGTTACACATAATCCGCCTATGCTCACTTCACCAGCTACAGCACCAAAGCCCAGCATTCTGAGCTGCAGCCTGGCCACACCCCCAGACCCCTCACTGCCTCTGCACTACATGTCCCCTCAGGAAATTCTGCCCCAGAGGATATGCCTGTGGTTCCCTCTGGGAGCAGTGGCAGAGGGGGTGATTTTGTCACCCGAGCTGAAGTGCCAGGTATGGTGCATAAGATTGTGTGTCACACAACTGGTGCATGCCTATGCCAAGTGGAGACAATGCTCTCCATCACTGTACTGCATAACACAAGGACATGCAGATGTCAGACACTCAGCCACTGGTGCAGTGAGGTGACAATGATGACAGTCCAGTGGGTGAGGACTTGATTCTCACTGTCACCCAACTTGATGTTAATGGGTTCACAATTTCCCCTATCTCACCCCAACCATGGTGTTTACCTACCGCTTGTGTCTTTCACCAACCCTGTGTTTTGTCTCATATGTCTTGTCTCTCAGGAACAGCTTCCTCACCCTTGCCAACTTGTCTGTCCCAGACATGCCTATGTCCCTTCCCCAACATTTATCTCTCTCTCTTAAAAAAAAAAAAAAAGGGCAACCCCCCCCCCCAAAAAAAAAAAAATTATCATCCTATACATAGCTTTCCATTTCACACATGTGTCTACTTGACACACTTAATTTGGTCCAGTTTGCTACACAACACAGTTATGTTGTTGTCACCTCCCTCTCTGGAGGTGACATTCCAAATTCAGCTAAGATTCTTTACATGTGATCAGTTGTTACTGTTGAAGAAATGGCAAGTTGGCAAGGTGAGGAAGCAATTGCTGACAGACAAGACATACGAAACAAGAGACAGAATGGTTAAGGATACAAGAGATGGGTGAACACCATGGCTGGGGTGAGGGTGCGGAGATTGAGATCTCATGGACATCAGGCAAGGTAACAGTGTGACTCTAGTCCTCACCAAGTGGACTGTCATCACTGTTCCCTCACTGTGTCACTAGCTGCAGTGGCTGACATCTCTGCCTACAGTGGATGCTCTGTACCAGGATGGAATGCAGACTCTCCATCTGGCATAGGTATGTGCACAAGCCTATACGCCATACCTGGCAACTCATCCCATGTGATAAATGCACCCCCTCCACCACTTCTCCCGGAGGGGGACTACAAGCCTATCCTCTATGGCAGAACTAACTGAGGGCCCAGGTAGTGCAAGAAAAAATAGGTAGCAACAAAGAAATACAAAATTATACATAATAAAAAATTAAGAAAATTAACAAAAAATAAAGGAAGAGAAGGGGTGGGGAGAGAGAAAAAAAGGAGAACATTACTAACTTTACAGTTAATGTGCAAAGCTTTCTACAATTAATTCACTCTGTTCTGTTATTTACTTTTAACACTACCGACTGCTGAGAAATGTCTTTATTACTCTGAATACTACCCTATAGTATAGAATGGATTGCAGCCAGCAATCAATCATGTGTGCATAGATTGAACATATGCATGTTCCATTTATACTGATTACACTTGACAGCAGGATATTTAAGCTACAGCTATAGAGGTCTGAACTTAAAATGGTATAATGATGAAAATGTAACAGTATTGCATAGCCAATGATGAATCAGTATTGTAAACAGTACATTTTATATTTAGGAAGTGTGATATTTGAAACCACAGCCACTGACTGCTGTAGTACAGTACTTTTCCTTTGGACTACAGACTAATGCATGCATGTTTTCCTTTTACACTTTATAGATTCATGCTCACTGTTATTTGAGAATGTGGAACTGTTGCTTTCTGCTACAGACCATACCTGTCAACCTCTTAGAGCAAGAAATCTGGACAGATCATAAAATAATGGGGTGACAATGGCCCAAAAATATGGACAGATTTTAAATATTGCTCTTACAAAAATGGAAAGTTGCTAGAATAATATGATTTGGATTCACATATATTTAACACTCATTGTTTAATGACTTCAGTCCTCAATTATTTGCCAGAAAACCACAAATTTTATGAGAAATAGACCAAGAATGTGAAGGAAAAATCTGTACATTCAGCAAAAATATGGGCAGTTGAGAGCTGTGCATACTTTCTTTTGCAGTTCAGATATGCATGATCAGGTTTATACACCTGTATGAAATATCAACTAAGCTGTGTTGAACTGTTAAAGCTATAATAACAGTACTTTTTATATTTATGCACACATACCACATGCTTTTCTCATCCTTGCCAGCCGTGCTCCATTGGACCTCACATTTGAGGCCTGCTCTTCAGCAGATGTGGAAAAAGAAAAAAAAAACAGAATACCATTATGAATACCAGTCTTTACTATATTCAGCTTTTACTTTTCCCAAATAGTCAACACAATTTATACTTACTCATCCATGGAGTGTTCCCTGCTTCCCATTCTCTGATCCCCTGATTAAGGTTATCACGATTCCTGCTACGGAGATCATCAAAGTGATGAAGGCATTGTTTGCCAGTGTGTGGGCCATGCTCCTTAACTAGGAGCCCAACGAAGACTTTGGACTCCTGAACACCTGAAAATAGCAGTCGGAAGCACACACCCTCAACAACTACACCAGCCATTTCTTTTAAAGATCAAGCTCAATGTATAATGAGCATTTCCCACCAATTCCACTTATAAAAATAATGTTTTCCTGCCAACTGCATGTACTGAGCTTACTGAGAGTGCGCACTGTCTGTTTTTGCTACATTTGAAAAAGCTACACTCCGCTTACCATTACGCAAACATGGCAAGCCAGGGTGCATCTGCTTGCAAGATGGTAAGTGGAGCACAACAGTGGCAAGCAATGCAATTTCAAGGTTGTTTCATATACAGCCACTTGTGTAACTCTATTATTCAACTAGGATAACTGAAATATATTTTCATGAACATTGTACAGATTATACCCACAGTCTTACTTTTGATAATATATGCACAATACACATAAATAGGTAAATAACTGACAAAATAATAGTGTCTCAGCCCTCATACTTATACACATACATATTCATATTAGCATAACTATGTCAGGTATTATAAGTGAGAGTAAATATAATGTGATGTGGAACAAGATTAAAATTGTATGGATTATGCCATTTTTGAACACAGGACCATGTACAGTAGTCCTAAACGGACAGCTCTTACCACAAGAAGGTTGAGAAATGCTTGTCTGTGTAGCACTTTATTTGTATAATCTGCAATGTCACAACTGTAAAAGAAAAGTTTGCATACCCTGTACTAGATCCCAGAACCATCTACACTCCAGTCCTAGACTTAACACCTGTTGTCCTAAGAATTGTTACATGAGATCCCCTGTATTTGTATTCATTGTTAACTTGATGTTGTTAGCCACAGCACAGTGTCACTTAATGGATTTGCGCTAAGCATAGTGGTATTAATGGAATGCATCCAGTTTCTGTTTTTGACTGTCTGGATCATGTCTAGTACATGGGTGGTCCAGTCATGCAAACGAGATAAGCATAGTCAAAACCGTTTGCTGCAAGTGGTGCATCGTGCAAACATGGGAAAAAAAAGAGACAGAAGAGAAGAAGAGAAAACAATTATACATGCAATATTAATTAATAATAATCCTAATATCTATCGAGCAAGGGAAAAGAAATTGCAGTGCTGTC
Source organism: Protopterus annectens (assembly GCF_019279795.1). NCBI lineage: Eukaryota > Metazoa > Chordata > Ceratodontiformes > Protopteridae > Protopterus > Protopterus annectens. The sequence goes on along the minus strand of NC_056739.1, from coordinate 511,474,049 downwards.
ACTCAATCACTGAGGACAATCAACCTTTCTCTCAGACAGCAACTTTAGGTGGAAATGCTATCTGCGTTCATGAAGAGGTTTCATGGCCAGATGCTTTGCTGCACACCGCAAAACCTTGTTTAAGTGCAGCACGCTTCATTAATATGCATTGCATGCCACCGCCACAGGCACAACTTCATGTATACAATAACGCTCCATGTAAGCACTACATGAACCCTACACAGAGTTTATTGAATTCTGGAGGTTGTGTAAATGACCCTGAACTTACATCAGAAAGCAGCAATTTACCATAAGAATACGGAGTCGCGAGGGGAAAGGGAAAAAAGGAATGTATACTACTATACATTTTAAAAGAAGATACAATTATTGACTTTACTTAAAGAATTGTCATTGTATTTTAGTGCTTCTACATACATGTATAAACTAGTGAAGAGGTCATTGGATGAAATTATTCATTTTGGTGCTTGTGCATACTTGGACATATCCTGAAGAGATTGCTGGGGAATTTTCATTTTGGTGTCAAAGAAGTGCTTGTACATTCATGGGTAGACTACTGAAGTGATCGTTGGGCAAAATAATTTATTTTTGTCATTTTTGTACTTGTGCATAGTTAGACAAACTACTGAATTAGGCTGCTGGAGGAAATAATTAATTTGTGTGTCAATGAAGTGTGTGTGCATACTTGGACAAATAGCTGAAGGGATAGCTGTGGCAAGTTTATGGATTGCAACTCAGATATCAAAGGCAAAGCACCACTTTTAATAAGGAATGTGGGTACTGTGCAGATATTAGATTATGAATCGCAAGAACACCTCATTAGCATATGCCACTTTATGAAATTTCTCATTTACATCTCATTACACTTAAGATATTTTGCAATAGATGTGGGGGTTACTAGCTGTCAGTACTATGATTTTTTTAAATGTGCTTTTGTATACATTTTGACAGGAAAATTGTTTCTGCACAACATAGTGTGTTGGTATGTTTTTCAAAATGATAAAACTGTGATTACTTCAGGATACTAGATTATTACCGAACAATATGTGTCCCAATTATGTTTGCGCATATCTAAGTGCAATGTGCTTTGCATTCTATGATTTTATTATTATTACTATTATTTCTATTTATTACACTGGGTTTGCCATTTTCTGTAAAACCTAGGTCATGGCTGAAATGGGTAAATTTTGGATCAACCCTTTTATGTGCTTAACAAACACATAAATAAACATAAAATGATTAACATCAAATAATATTTGTATTCATAAAATAATAAAACAAATACTTTCCAGAAGACACTCACTGTTCCAAACGAATGCAATAAAAAATAGAATGAAATATTTCACAATTACAAAATATTTAATAAATAATTAATATGAATTTTCATGTACCATACATGTTTTTTTAAGTATTTCAAAAGCATCTTGCCAATGATGATTTTTTTGAGGATAGTGCAACTAAGCCTGTATATAAATAAATAAATAAAAAGTGAAGAAGCATCACTAGCTTTAGAATGTCCCAGCCCTACAATGAAATGCTGACAATATTTTCAAACATCGAATGAAGCAATTGTGATTATACGTAGAATAATTTCTATATACATAAAGTCATGGATATTATTAGGCATATTTGGTAGGAGGTTGCAGGCTCAAGCTTGAGTAGGTCTCTTGAAAATTTTTATGGGAACCTGCACTAAGCTAAGTGTCACTGGCCTGGAGGTTAACCAAACTGTTAAAAGGTTTCTTGTATTCATTATAAGGGGTCCCCTTATATGGACACTCTGTTTTGGCTTTTATAAGGTTGGAAAGGGGTTGGATAATACAACTGGAAATAGGGGAGAGAGAAGATAAAGGAACACAAAAGAAACATGTTAAGAGGATTGTACTGGTAGAGGTGGGAGAGGAGGGACACTATGTTTTCGTGGGAATAGAACACCCTTTTTTCCAACTTTTTTATAGGGAAGTTGGGTAAAGAGTAAGGGCAGAGGGTATAGAAGACAAGGTTAGGGAAGAGTTAAGGGAAACATTAACATAAAAGACAGACAATCTAGAGAGGGATACTATGGTGGGCTGACACTGGGGGGAGACAAGACATACAGATGGCAGATAGCACAAAGGGATAATGAGGAAATCCACAAGGCAGACACCACCCCAGACCTGAGGATCTCATTTATCCCCCCACTTTGATGGATCTGGAGGGAGGACCCAGATACCAAGGGGGCAGATGTCTCAAGTGGCACAACAGATAGCTAACCATGTCAGAGAGTTTCTTACCTGCTGAAGGAGTTATATGGATGCAACCACATCTCACTAATCCTTTCCACTGCTCCCTCAACCATGTTTTGAAAATTACAGGCATGGCTTACCAGGCTACCTTGCATGGTAAGGGAGGGGGTCACAGTGGAGCATCCACCACTGCCACCCTGTGATGACATCCCTGGGCAGGATGGGGGAGATGCACACCCATGAGGTTTGTGGCTGAGATGCCAAGGACACAACTGGACCTGAAGAAAAACATAACATGTAAGTAAAAAAAAATAAGAGACACACACACACCAAGAAAGAGAAAGAGAATTGTTGTAAGGGAGCATCTTCTGAACATAGTGAGGGATGTCATCAGAATTAATGAATTAGTGATACATAAGGGACTGCTCACCAGTCCACAAGACATCAAAGATAAATGGAAGGAGTACTTTCAGCAGCTTCTGTATGAGGAAAACCCTACAGAATTTGTATTGATCCAGGCACAACCTATAATGAAAGATGAAGAAAAGTCAAACATAGCAGAAGTAAGAAGAGCACTTAAGAAAACAAGTCAGGGAAAACAGCAGGCAGAGATGAGATCATGGCAGATATGATCATGATGTTGTGTGAATGAGGGTAGAAATGGCTCCTGGGGGTACTCATGCAGAGTCATCAAAGTAGTGTCATACTGCTTGCAAGAGTTGGAGAAGGTGATTGATAAATGAATCTGCAGGGCAGTAGAAAGTAAGATGGGAGATAAGCAATTTATATTCAGTCTGGATGCAGCACAACCAACCTGATGTTTGTAGTTAGTGATGAGGAAAGAGTGCAAATGGACTTTCCTAAACTTGGAGATTGTGTATGATAGGTTCTTAAGAAAAATGATTTGGGCAATCCTGTGATGGTTCAAAGTCTCTCACATGTTGTTAGAATTAGTATAGGCTATGTACAAGGACCCAATGACTCAAGTATGAATACTATTCAAACTCATAGATGAGCTCCCAGTGACAGTGGGTGTGCACCAGGGTACAGCTCTGAGCCCATTTGTTGCTACTATTGTAGCAAACAAGTCAGAAGGAATACCTCAACAAAGCTGTTTCATGCAGAAGATGTGGCATTATAAGCAGATTCTGAATAGGAACTTGAGCAAATGATAAGGGAATGGATTTCAAAACTGAGGGTTTACATGGGAGGAAACTGAGTATTGACAAGATAGTTGTCATAGCAGCAAATAGTGCGAAATTTTACAGAAGTTGAACATTGAGTTAGAAGGGAAACAGTGGAACAGGTTAACAGCTCCAAGTATCTCAGAGCAGTGGTTGAGGCAAAGGGAATTCTAAATGAAGAGGTCAAAGCTAGAATCAGAGGGGCTGCAGCCAATTAGCACAGAGTTTAAGGGGTAGTGTGTGACAGAGAAATTACATTGAAGCTGAAAAATAAAATGTACAAATCAGTGGTGTGAGTAATACTTTTGTTTGATAGAGAAACACTGACAGTGAAGGGAGAGCAGCTGAGGAAGCTGGAGGTAATGGAGATGGGTGGTAGGATGTTCACTGTGGGCCAGACAAAGACATGATGACATCAGCGCAGAAGCAAAAGTAGCTCCAATTGCAGAGAAGGTCAAAGGGAACAGATTATATTGGTTCACGTACAAGTGCAGGAAGGCAGCAAATAATTTGGTAAAGAAGATTTAGAAGAGGCAGGAAGACGGCAAATGGAAATGAAGAGATCCAGCAAAGAGATGGATGGACTGTATGAGAGAAGACCTGTTAACAGTCATGCATGGCTGATGAAGCATGGAGGAGAGTGGTACTAAATCAAGAGAGATAGTGACAGTAGTTAACAGAGATGTCCAACCCCATCTAGAAAATGAGAAAAACATGACTGATGATGGTAGCAGTGACAGAAAAGGAGAGAGAGAGCAATGGGGACAAGTAATGGACTCATAGGTGATAGGAAGCAGTTTGGTTTATTTTGATAAGAGAAAATTAAGCATGTAATCATTTATTCAAAGTGCCACTGATAAATGTTTCATATTTGGCAAGCACTAATGCACTAGAATTCTGATAAGTACTTTACAGTTATTGTTACTACTGTTCCCTGTGCGATATGAATGAATAAGTGTCTTAAATTCTGAAATAATGTGTAACCTGCCTACAGTGAAGTAGTCCGACAGTGGTATTTCTCTGACTGGTAATGCTTTAACTTCCAAAGTAGTCACTTTTGATATATTACATGCCTTCCACTTCACTGGCTCAGTATAATACACTTATTAACATTAATGGTTTTATAAACTAACTACTGATGGTTTGACTATAATAATCTGACAACATAAAATGCATTACTAAATGAATTAATGATACCATATTTCTAATATATAAATCCAGGAATATGCAAAACATTGGCTGTCCAACACCAAACATGTCATGATAAAGTTCAGGCCCAGGCTGCTGCCACTGAGACCCAGGTAGTGATTATTAGAGCACTACAGGGCACGCATGAGGATTGTCACCAGTATGTAGTAATGACAGAGGCCATGGGCAATGCCATGATGATCCTCATGTGGAGTATGGTGGTGGCACACACGGCATCCATGTTGGCCTCCAAGTGCACTGTCATAAAAACCTACCAGACACTTTGGGAACACACATGGACCTGAAAGGGAAGCTGTTCATATGCAAGGTGGATGAGGAGGCCAGACACCACATATATCTCAAGAAAGTGCTGCAGACGCACATGTGATTTCACCCATGAAAAACTTTGTCAGACTTCCATAACACATGGTAGAACCTCACAGTCAAGGTCTAGCTCCAGCAGTGCTGTTAAAGCTATACTGCTCATGCCCTAGATCCAGTAAATCCCATCATCAGATCCACATGGTAGAACCTCACAGTCAAGGTCTAGCTCCAGCAGTGCTGTTAAAGCTATATTGCTCATGCCCTAGATCCAGTAAATCCCATCATCAGATCCACTCAGCATCAACTTCACATGCTAGCACTTGCTCATGATCTACAGTGCCATCTCCCACACTATCCATAGGTAACATTTTCTATGATACTTTCCAAATATAAGTTACATATTCCATATCAGTACCACAGGGACAGTACTCGCCCAGCAGTCATCTTCTGGAAAAGGGCGGTGCTGCAGTTCTTCCTTGTATCTAAACAATAGTATACAAATAATACCAAAGGAAAGCATAAACATTCCTAAAAAAACTCACTCACTCACTCACTCACTCACTCACTCACTCACTCACCAGAGACCATGCATCCCTCTGCATACACTCACACAAGCAGCCATACACATATACAAAAACGTGAACAACACTACCTGTTTGCTAAACTCCCTGGGATTTACCTGTAATACAGTCTCCACCACTGACAAAGTCTTTGTCCAAGTCAATTAATTGCTTGGCTGTGTAAATTCCTTAGCGTGGGCATTTTGGGGTATTAGCACATGAATAATTAGCAACGACCACTTCCTCAGAATACCTTATTAGCATATAGGTTGGCTGGGAAGGTAGATGACTTTAGTGATATTACTGACAGCGGTAGCATTGTTACCTCACAGCAAGAGGTTCTCCCGTACGATTCTCGGCTTGGCTTGGGAGTGCCTTCTGTGTGGAGTCTGCATGTCATCCCCACAGTTGAGTAGCGTTCGAAAGACATGTGTGCGTAAATGGGCGTGCCTTCGTTGAAGGTTGTGCGTCGAGCTGGCACCTCAGCGTTTCGTAAAAATCTACTGCCAATCATTAGTGGACCGGAGATCCGCTGTGGCAATCCCTTATTGGGAAAAAGCCAAAAAGACAAACAAACTAACCATGTAGAATCACCACGGTGGCACTGACTCTAAAAAGAAATTGCTACCATTGTGTGTGTGTGTGTGTGTGTGTGTGTGTGTGTGTGTGTGTGTGTGTGTGTGTGTGTGTGTGTGTGTGTGTGTGTGATGGGGCAATCATAGCACTTAACTCTGCTAGACTAATGAGCAAAGTTTGCTATACTAGGCCAGGGAGAACACTATGCACTGAAGCTACACTTAAAATGTTAATAGAACAACAGTTTTGCAGCATGAAAAAAGAGGAAGGAACAGACACCAGAGATAATCTGTAAGTAGTACCCTAAAGTCAGAACAGCAAAAAAGAATCAAACAGCTCAGTTACACTTCAGAGCTTTAGTCCTCTGTGCTGCCCTCTGCTAAGGGTCAATTTCTGTCTTCTTGTTAACAAAGACGCATATACACTTAGGATAGGGAACCCAAAACCTTCCAGCCATCCTCTAGAAACAACATATCTGCCTTGATTGTCAGCTAAGATGACGGAACTGGAGCACACAAGACCTTTCTATTACCATACTCCTTGCTCTATGCTTTCCTGACGAATAAAAAGTATAGAAGATATCACTGTAACAAAACTTAAGCACTTTGGTATGTTCCTGTGCAACTAAATGTGTTTTATTTATTTTTATTTATTTTATTATTTGTTGACCAGGAAAGACCGGCTGGACACATGTCCATTTTCAGCGGAGGCCCGGGAAGAAAAGCTCCATTAAAAACAATACACTAACATACTACTACAGACTAGTAACTATTTACAATACAGAGATAACACACTTCTAGTACATTATGGTACAATGCAGACTTATAAATGTTGTGCATGCATATCTTTAGGATTTATAGTTACAATATTTTGTAGTAATGCTTTCATAGGTCACATTAGGATTAGAGACTCGGGAGACTTTGGTCTCTGGCTATGTATATAGCTGTTACCTGTATCCTTGTCTTTACGAAGGGGTGTTACAGGAGCATAGCCAGTTGTTTTTAAGGGTGGGTTTTTAGGAGTTTTCTAAATTGTGTAGTGGAGGTATTGGATGTAAGGGTGGCTGGTAGAGTGTTTCAGAGTTTGGAGATGTAGTAGTTAGAGAGATTTCCCTGCTTCATTGTTATATTTGATGACTTCTATAAGATTAAGGGTGTTGGATCTCAAGGCTCTTGTTGTAGTGTGAGGTCATATAAGATGTTGGAGGGCTGGGATTTTGTCTGGGTAGTGGTATAACTTACGTGTTAGTGACAGTTGATTGAGTTGAAATAGTAGAGGGAGTTCTAACCAGTTTAGCTTTTTGCAGGAGGTGCAATGATGTGTCCTATATGTGGATGCTGTAGCAAATCTAGCTATCTTATTGTAGCAGGATTCTAGCTTGTTTAGGTCAGATTTATGAAGGTTGCTTAGGACTGGAGATGCATAGAGGAGGGTGGATAGCAAATGTGACCTGGCTACTGTGGTTCTGGATTGGTTTGTGAGAAATTGTTTGTTACGATAGAGCAGGCAAAGTTTTTTGTGGACTTTCTTGATAGTTGGGGCAGTGTGCAGGTCAAATCTTAGGTTGGTGTCTATTTCAATGCCTAGAAGTTTGGTGTGGGTAGTTGGGGTCATTACAGTTTTATTATCAGAGGTTATTGTGAAGTTATCTTTTGGGGGGGGGTTCCATGAGAGGAAAATAGCAGTAATTTTGTTTTATTTGGGTTAAGAATAAGGTGGTGGTTAGTGAACCAGGTTTCTGCTAGTGAGAAGGACTCCTGTGTTTGTGAGTGGAGATAGTCTAGAATGGGGGCTGCACATATGATTGTGGTATCATCTGCGTATTGAATAACTGAGGACCTGGGGGTAGAGGACAGAAGTTTATTGGTGAATAGAGTGAAGAGCAATGGGCCGAGAATGGACCCTTTAGGGACTCCTAATGATACTGGTAGTAGAAGGGATAGTTGGTTTTGCCATTTTACTGCCTGATGCCATCCTGATAGATGAGCCTTCACCCATGAGATGGAGGAGGAACTACGGTTTAAGGTAGAGAGTGAGTTGAGACGTCTGTTGTAGTTAAACATATCAAAAGCTTTGGATAAGTCTAAAAAATATGGCTGAGACAAGTTTTCCATTATTTCTATGGTAATTAATAGTATTAGTGAATGATGTAAGTGCAGTGGATGTACTGTGGAAGGGCCTAAAGCCATGATGGTTTTCAGATAGTAATTTGTTTTCTAGGAGGTAGTTAGTAAGTTGAGTGCTTTCTTGCAATTAAAGAATGCCTGGCCTCAGGCATTTTATGTAGGAAAATACCTTTGCTTATTTAACACAGAAGTTTATACCATTTACTTTTGTCATGATATCTTACAGCTCTCCTTTTGTGACTCCATCTCTAGTCACAAAAGTATCCTGATGGGTCCTACACTCAAGTATTAAGTACAAATTTACAAGTATCCCGCATATCTATGTTAATATTTTGTCAAATTAGTCTGGTTATTGGATTCTAGATTTTAAACTATAAACTTTATATTAAGATAGAGAATCATAAAGATATTTATGGATTTGTGTTATGTGAGTACATGCACGCCATTGTCTGTTATACATTTTGTATGTGAGATGCTGTATGTGCATTTGTGTGCAACTTGCACCGTGCACAATATTTTTATAATGAAAAGGTTGTATTTGTTGTAACTCCTGGGATGTGGCTGAAATGGCTTTATAATAAATCAGTGAACACACACACACACACACACACACACACACACACACACACACACACACACACACACACACACACACTCACACACCATTAAATATGGTTCTTTAATGACTGTTGTACTCTGATGTTTTGTTTGTGATTTGTGTCATGGATGAAAGTGGTCCATTTTTGAAAATGAAAAGTCTATTCACTTAACAAATTTTTAACAAATATATAAATGCAAGTAATATTCTAGCCCATTCTTTTTTCTTCATCACAATGCCTATTGTTTAGAGTTTGCATATGTTCTTCTTCAGGACTCTGAGACCCATATGGTAGTTTCTCAAATTCTCTGCCTTGTCATTTACGTTAGTAAACTTTGTTTTCAGTATGTCCTATGTTTCTCTTGTGAAGAGTAAATATAATTGTTTACCAAAAACATCTGAATTATTTATTAACTCTATATATATATATATATATATATATATATATATATATATATATATATATATATATATATAGCTATGTATAGACACATGTAGATATGACCCCAACATCATTTTCCATTAGTCCCCATTACCTGAGAACCCCTAGGTGGCCCTACTGATGCTGACTGTGAAGCTGAACTCTCCCCTATATATTTCTGAGGGCCTTTGTATGGCAGCCACCCCAGCTGTACACACAACCATTTCTGTGCCAACTACCTGTCTGGGTGTAACTGGAGAACCATACTGTCTGTAGCATAGTACACTGGAGGTCACTACGTGTTCCTATCCCTGTATAAATCTGAAATGTTGAGTATATCCATGGCAACCTGCTGTCTGTAATTGGTAGGCTACTGATAACAGAAATCACTAGCCTCCAACTATGTCTCTTGTTTACATAGGTATTATCTTGTTCTCAGGAGGGGACAGATGGATGAGGTTGGGCTGCTTCAGCTCAGCTGGGAATACATCCTGCTACAGGCACATAAAGTCAATGGGCACCACTTGTTAGACAGAAAGTACATACCAGCTGCTATGGGACCACATCTAGATGACAATGGTTCTGACATCAGTACTACTGGCTGGAGGATTCACACAACCCAGCAATCTCAGATATGTGCCACTGATTATTATTTATGAGTCTACAGGAAGCAATGCAATATAACAGCAGAGTGGTTGGCCATCTGAGGGAGGTTTACTTCCACTGCTAGGTGTAAATGATGAGAAGGCGTTCCTAGTGTCCGTGTATGGAGATAATGAAAGCAGAGATACCATGCCTGGGGGAGTGGACACCAGTTCCAGGAGAGGCCAGTCCTTACATGTCTCAGTAGGAGCTCCACCAGGTTAGCAAACATACTGAATGTGCATAAAGTAGCAGTGCGCATACAGCATGCAGGAAGGCCACATATACCTACGGATGTGTTTGCCATCATTAAATCAGATGTGCAGGCACACAGAAATGGCAGAAGAGGTACATGTTTTCTATATACATATTCTGTACCACTGCATGCACAGCACAGGGCTTTGTACAAAGCATAGGTATTGAGGTTCATTCCATTTTGCTTGTATATTCAAAGAATGAATCTCTACTATGGTGACACTTGCACAGGACTGATCAGAACAACAAGCTGATGGCAGCACCCATGCAATGTGTGATGATGAGCAGGAGGAGGAAGTGCAAATGTAGTCACAGTCAGACACTGTTGGTCTGTATGGGTCTCCTCCACCCACTGTTCACTTTGATGATGTGACCACCTTACCCACACATGAGTTGTGGTCTGTATAGTATGACCAATCACCTTCCATGGGTGGGGCCAACTCCATGAGTGAGAGCACTGGCAGAGGAAGGGCTCACTGCATTTGGTAAGGTACACACACTGTGTTGCAGCCTGGTAGGGGTTCCTGTCACCATCATACATCACAACCTGATATGTGGCTAGTGCTAGGGTTCTATCTGCAGAAAATCAAGACAGAGGTCTTTGTATGGTCTGCTGCTACCTATGCAGATGTGGAAATGATTGGTGTAATTCATTGAGGCAATGGAGTCCATACCTGCCAACATCCAGGGACAGGACATCTTACCATTACAGGTCCTATTCCCTCAGAAGCACAGCATCTCTGTTATGAGGGCCTCTAGTCCTGCCGCTTCAAACAGAAGAGCAGTGGCACCAGATTGTGGTACTTTAGTGGCACCCCTTCCCCCTCATGGTCCAGTAGTCCTATCCCCTCCCTGTCATCAGAGAACAGTGTCGATGACACAAAGTACACCTTATCATAGTACTCCCTACTCTGCTTCTGGTTTGGTAGTGTTACACCATCCCAGGCACTGGAAGGCATTGTATATGACACAAAGGATTTTGTTACCACAGAACTTCTGTTACATGTCCAATGACAACCGTCCACTCAGGCTGTGATATCAGTCATGTGTCACTGTATACATTAACACCTGTCCAAATTTTGACTGTGACATGCTGCACTCTTTTCCACTGCATGGTATATTTGGAGATGTCTGATGTCTGATGCACAGTGTGACTCAAATATGCACTGCCCGTGATAGCCTTTAACTAATGTTGCATGCGTCGTGTTTGCTCTGTATGACATTCCAGTGCCACTGTTTGTTTTAGTCTCCTAGAGCTAAAGTAGATGTTACTGCTTTGCCATTGCTGATGTATTCTGTGTCTGCCAGTCTGAAGAGGTAAGCTATGGCTACTGGTCATTGTCTGTTGGTCTTACTATTTTTGCTAGCTGAAGCTGATGTGTAGGCTGTAACAGGCACTTTTGTTGCAAGTTTGGAGGTTGCTGGGACAGATGGCTGGTCTACATGCTTTCTAATTAACGTATCATGTATCTTGTGGCATACTGTAAACATCTTACATGTTGTGTGGCAGGTGTGTACTGCTGTGTCCTCACGATTTCTCAGACAGCAGAACTGGGCCTTCAGCAGGCCAGACGTGTGCTGTACATTTCTTGTTTGCATGTGGGTGGTGTTGTGCTGTAGTTCAGTCATGTTGTGTGGGTTCCATATGGGCATCATCAACCTGGGCTCCATGATGTATTTGGCACCACTGGAAGCAGACATGGGATATATGGGGGAATTGGACATTAGTACACACTGTCTTTGGCTCTGTAGTTGTCTGTTTAGTATAGTGCCTGTGCATACCAGCTAGGTGGTTTTGTAGAATGTGTCTATGTAGGAAACAGCATTATAGATGACTTGTATGCCTGATGTGGTAATCATGAGGTCTGCCAAGATGCTGTGCATGCACATTGGTTATCTTCACCTGTGTGTTGTAACTATCTGACATTTTATAGAATGGCACACCCTTCCTATTAACCTAATGCAGTTTGTGGACTCCAGGTGGGCCCCTTATTGCTGTGTATGTGTGTAATCTGTAGCACTCATTACTTTTGAGAGGTGGGTGATGTACATTCCATGCATGGTTGCTGTCATCTATGGTGTTTTGGGGAAAAATCTCTGCTCATCTTCATGCAAAGGTAGACTATCAAGCTAAGTATTCTGCAGGATGGCATCTCTGATATGCCCAGTGTGTCTCTTGCTTGTCTAAATTCTGTGCAGCTAGTGTAGTAGGTACTGCACATAACTTGGTGTCCATTGGTATGCAAGTCCATGCATTTCTATCAGTAATATACATGTACGATACACATACATCTCAATCTTCAAGCATTAAAACTCATAACACTGGCCTTTAAAAAAGAAGGTCAGAAACAGGAGCATTTCTTATTTGTGACAAAAAAAGTTCTTTGTCTTGCAGACTATATATAATTAGTCTTTTTATAGGTTTGTTTATTTATTTAATAAGGTATATACCTACAAAAAGGTCTAACTTTATGAAGAACATCAGTCAATCTAGAAGGAACAAGGCTAAATTAGATGACGAAAATCATAGCTCTATGCCTAGCACATGAGAAGTACGATAATACATGTCAGCAAATGCCTCTATAATATCTCTGTCCACTTGAGAGCTGTCTCTGTTACTAGTATGTTAGCTGTGGTAGGGAATACACTGCCTTTACCTGCACTTCCTGCCCTCACTTTGTACTCGTCAGTTATATGTACTGGCACTTATAGACAATAAGCAGTGCTGCACAGCTGCTGCTATTGCACCTATTGTCATTCCACAAATTACTGTGTAGTTTTTGTTCTTATAGTGATGCATAACTTGCTATGTGCCTACAGCAGCCTACATCTATGCTTTCACATCCATTTATTTGATTCTCATTATACACTCAATAAACTGTGTGCCTTCATTTGTTTGTCATCACATACTGTATTTATTTGCATATGTGTATTTCTCCATTTCCTCATTGCTCAGTACCATTAGTGAGTACTACTAATCGCAACCTTCCTGCAAGATATCACACTACATACAATGCAATCCGATAGTGAATACCAGCATATGTTTATTATATATCCATCAAAAGTGGATTAACCAGTGGTAAAAACAGTATGCAATCATACCTGTAAATAGCATGATAAATAGAATAAAAATTACAAGGAAAACTATAGTTTGTTGCAAATTGTAAGTGTGTTTTCTACTGAGTGCTGTGCTATCTATATTTACAAATGTGTGATTGTGGTCTGCAGTCTCTACACATTCACAAAAACTAAATGAAAACTCCAGCAAAGCTAGAACTTCCACTGAGTGACCTCCCAAACCTCCTGAATCAGAGGCACATGGGATATATGCAAATGACCCATATGAACATCACTTTTTGTTTTAGTTTCTTAGTTGGGATATTTTGCAGTGACCCTAATGGTAATGGACATCAGCTGGGTATAACAGCATGTGTTTCTTATGCTTAGTCAAACACTCTGCTTGTGCTGTGCTGATGAGATCATAACAAGGCCGAATATGCATATCTACAGCTAGTGCGATTTGACTTTATTAGCCTGAAGTTGTCCATTAAAACGACTTAAAAATAAATAAATCATGGGCACTCAGAATCACCATATAGCTGAAAAACCTGATGTTCATAAGAGTCATTTGCATATATTCCATGGGCCTCTGATTCAGGAGGTTTGCGAGGTCACTCAGTGGAAGTTCTAGCTTTGTTGGAGTTTTCATTTAGGTTTTTCTGATTGTTTTTTTTCTGTGTGACCTTCTCACTCTTTGTTTCAGTCTATACACATTATGACCTAGTTTAAAATAATAACATTGGTCGCCGGTTAAAGGGGGCAATAGATTTCCTTTATTAAGCCTGTCCTTTTTGTCTTCTCTTTTTGTTTCTTCTGCTTGTGTGCATTTTAATCTTATATTAACATGTATTATCCTTAATAGTAGCAATCAACAGTGATACTGATCTACAGCTGTATTGATAGCACTGTATGAAGAGACCACAATTATGTTTTTTGAAGCTCAGTTGCCCAAATATGATAAACATTACAGCTGTACTTTACATTTTTACACATTTGTGACAACATTTTACTTCATGAGTATCCTGTGTTTTCAAAACCATGCAGAGGGATATGACCTCTTCCTACCTGATGTGAAATTTCTTTACTGCATTAATACAGCCCATTGATTTTTCAAGTCCTATGACATCATTCAAATATGAATTGTCATGGTTTAGTATATTGTGTGTTAACCTTCCTTGAAACCTTTTTTTTTCCTCAGCCCTAACAAGCAAATACAAAATATACATACTGACATATACAAGGTCATCAAGAGCAAGAAAACAAGATTGATATTATTTTTTGTCACTCGGTAAAGCAAAGCTGGAATTTCTCCATGTAATTCCACATCTAAAACAAAAAGTGATAGCAAAAGAGAGCATTAAAGTTTGTTTTCTTTTGGAACCCAATTCCAAAAGACTTGCTGTCAGTGTAAGAGACATACTCAAGAGTAAGACTGGTGTATGGATTGGCCTTCCATTAAAGTAAATCACTTACAACGAGAGCAAGTCTTTTGGAATTTGGCCCAAAGTAAAACATAACTTGGGGACAAAGGCTCAGAATTGCAGAAGTTTTTTTTAAATATTACTACAATTTACTTTAGAAAGTTAATAACAGAGGTGTTAAGTGACTTTTTTAGTGCCTGGAGCTTTTCTCTGATCTGGTATCCCACCTCCCCATCTCTTCATTTGAAGAAAAAAAAATGACATCCACTCCACTAGATTGGCAGTCCAAGTCAGATAAACCATGCCCCATCCCTGACCAGCTCTTCATTGGAAGAATAATCCACTCCCTCTTCTTCTGCCTGCAGTGACCTGCAAGAGCAATTTAAAAAAAAAAAAAAAAGAACAAAAAGCTCTTCTCTGTTACTGTTTTTTTAAATCAGATACACACCCCTCCCTGTTCCAGATCTTCATCAAAAGAGCAAAATAAAAAACAAACAAAAAAAATCTTTGTTATTTTTTAAAACTGTAGCAAGATGATTGTTGCATTTGTAGAAACTGACTTGCCACTGCTTACTCCACACAAAGTGCTGAACTTCCTTTCTGTACTGGCATTCAGAAGTATAAACATTAAATATAATGTGGGTTGGAGGGACACTAAACACCAGGAAATAATTTTATTTGGATGGGAAAATAATTCATTAGGAATTAATTTAAGTATGTGGTTTGATGGGAACACTAGACACTAGAAATAACCTTTCATGCTGTAAAGACATATACACATAACATGAATGGTGGGAAACACTAGACACCAGGGATTCTGTATATGGTAATTCTTTACAGGTTCTTCATTTAGAATAGGACATTCTTGCTAGTATCATGTCTTTGAATCACTCAGCATACCACAGGTGTATGGGCTTATATCATTCAGCATACTACAAGGGTGAGGGCTACTGTGTACTGTTCCTAGGTAAGGCGGAGGTGTATGTGGCAGGTAGGATAAATTGTCAGCTACATTTATTCTGGTTTCTGCAGAGATATGTTATGCAGTGGAATTAGGCTGCCCCATGTTAGGGTGACTGCAGCATACCTGGAATGTCCCCACTTGTACCAGGGCCATCTTTTTTTAATTTCTCCAAGTATTTTGGGTTTCTAATACCATGACGGGAATGGACACCCATTCCTAAGTCAGAATACAATTAAAGTTCATGAAATTAGTACTGTTTCAGTCTTTGATATCAGCCAAAAGTGGTCTTCGGAGCACCCACAATGTGCCCAGTAATAACTTCTTTCTGCAATTCGTATGGAGTTACATGGATTGGTAACATATCTAAATATGATTGTGATTCTTTTTTATAAGGCTAGTTGCTCCTACTACTATTGAAACTGTCTGGGTATCTTTCTTCCACATTGCTCTCATTTCTGCCTGCAGATCCTGATATTTTATGACTTTGTGTCTCTCTGTACGCAAGACACTGTAGTCACTGGGCGTGGCAATTTCAATGATCAATGCTACTTTCTTTTCTTGAACCACTATATCTGGTTTCCTAGTATCTATCTTTTGAACTGTAGGTAATGGGTGGTCCATTGTGATATAAACTTCATCATTTTCTATGATGCTTTGTGGCTCATGTTTCCAGTGTTTTTCAGCCACTTCAGTACCATAATGTTTGCACAATCCACAGTGCAACAATCTTAACCACATTATTATGCCTTTCGGTAAACAGTACTTCTGCCATTAGTATGTTGCAACCTGCAACGAGGTGTGCAACTGTTTCCAATTCGGTTTTACAAAACCTATATTTGTCTGTTTCTTCCACATGTTCAATTTACTTTGTAAACCGATGTGTATGTAGCCCACTATCTTGGGCTGTCAATATTAACCTTTCATCTCTTGGTTTGAATTCGCCTCTCCTTAACCAATCCTGCATTCGTTCCTGATCAACACTAGGTTCTTCCAGAAGTTTTCTATACTTGCAAATATATTTATGCTTTTTCCCCATTTCTTGCCTTCTCATCTGGTCCTTCAGCTTATATTCTTTCTTTTGTTTTTTGGCATATTCACTTGCTGCCTGATTTTTATCCACTTCTGGTTTGATTCCCATTTCTGCTTGATGCCAATATGCTTCTGCTAAATTAAGCAGAGGAGTCATCTTAGATTTATTCTCCTCATGTTTCAAAACTTTCACTACATTTGGGTCTTGTGAGATCAGCAGATATGTGTGGAGTCCCATGATTGCAGATCTATACATATAATCAATTTCAAGAAGGCCTATCCCTCCTTCAGAATGGGGAATATATAATCTTGGAAATCACTGATTTTTATAAATCATTTGGTGAGCATGAAGCATCCTTCTTGTATTCCTATCTAATCTATCCAACACAATTTGGGGTCAGTCAGTCACTCCAAAACTGTAAGTTAGGACAGGAAGAGCAAATTGGTTTATAATTTGGATTTTGTTCCTAGATGTCAGTGCTGTTTTCAGGATTAATTTAAGTCTTCTAAAATATTCTAAAATATTTATTAACCTTCTGCAGTCTATTTCTTTCATTGATCTTGATATATCTGTCTGTCTATTAAATCAAGCAACTCTTCTCTTAGCTCATTTTATTCCAAACTAATGGCACATCCCTTGTTTTCCAATTCCTGCGGCATTCTATATAAGATTCTATAGCACCTTCCTGTGTCACATTCCTTTCAACTTCATCCCGTGCCATCCATTGCTCTACCATATGGGAACTCACTGGCCTATCACTCCTCAACATTGACTGCATCAGAGTTTCCAGTTTCCTGTTCCTTCCCTTGCTGTCTAGCTTCAAGTGAATGTTTACACTGGTTTCCTGTGGAAGGCTCCACATTATCTTCATATGGCATCTGACCCAATTGCTTCCTTTTCCACTGATTTCCCCTTAATTTGGATATCCATTACTGTCCTGTTGTGCAGCTTTCTGAATTATATTTTCTACACTGAATCCTTCACTTTGCAGGTATTCCATGACCTCAGTTTCTATTTCTTTAACTTCTCCATTACTAATCTCCTTTTCTGCTTTTCCTCTTTGTTTTCTTATTTTTTGTATTGTAAAGTTGTCCATGTCTGGATTCCTTTGCCTGCATTTCTCTTCGAATATCTTTGGTGCTGCTCTTTTTGTATTGGTTAGCTTTGCTTTCTCCTTTACATAAATATTACACCATATTAAATATTTTTCCTTTCGCATGTCCATAAGTCTTCAAGTGTTTCCCGGTCTTCCTGTTTCTCTCTGATTTGGGGACTCACTCCATCCTGCTGTGATGTAACCTGTGCTAGGCCTTCTACACCAAATCCTTCACTTTGCAGGCACTCCATAACTTCAGCTTCTATTTTTTTCACTTCTACTTTACTAATTTTCTTTTCTACGTTCCATCTTTGTTAAGTTATTTTTTTTTATTGTGAAATTTTCCACATCTGGATGCCTTTGCCTGTATTTCTCTTCGACTATCTTTACGGCTGCCTTCTTCACATTGATTCATTTGACTTTCTCCTTTGCATAGATATTGCACCATATCAAATCTCTCTTTCTTTCCCATGTCCATATTTCTTTTTTATGCTTTTCAAATATCTCTTGGTTTTGTTGTTTACATTTTTGCACTTCCTCAGATGCTTCTTTTTCCAAACAGGTCAAAGTATCTTGATCTATATACTGTTTTTCACAGATCTGTTGTATTAATGAGCACAAATTTTAATTTGAAGCTTCTGACAGTTTTTCTTGCAGGAGTATTTTTCTTTCCTCTAATTTCTCTCTTAATCATTTTGTATATCTTGTGTCTGGAAATGTTGGGCTTTTTGCATAATAGTGACAATACATAATTCATATCCTCAGTAGTCCACTTTATTGTCTTTATGCCTCTTCTTTCGCCTATTAGTTTTTATGTTTCTCGTGGACTGCTACTTCCTTCTACAATGGGGGGGGGGGGGGCATCCTCACCCTGGGCCTGGCCTGACCCCATTGTAGGAATGTTTCCATATTTTGAGGATTCTACACTGTCATCTTTTCCAGTCCTGGCACCAGTGCACCTACCAGGATTGGACACTTTTTTATACTGGCTTGTGCACCCAGCTATCTTTTTTAGTTTTTGACCTTCTGTCCATGATATATGCTATATAAATACAGTCTATCAGTGTCGCCTTGGTAAGATTTTGTGAAGACAGGGTCCACCTCGTGAAGGTACTCAGCAAGACTTTAGGATGAATTCAGTTTCAGCACTACTATTCTTGTTTGCTTGCTGAATTTTCATCTCTCCATCTGGACCCCATATTTCTGTGTAGGTATACTGATGTATACAGAGGGAACAGCCACTTGTCTGCTGCCTGGATGCAGTTACTAGAATATACATACATGACTGCAGGCTGCTGTTCTTCCAGCATATTATTTCACACCTCTTATAATTCACTGGTTCTACCTTTTCCTTTTCACCATGAGCAGAATGAGACATGCTGAGGCCTTTAGCTGAGGAGAATGAGGGTGAGGAGCAAGGAGTGTCTAGATGAAAGTGGGGACTCTTTGCTCCTCACCCTCAGGTAGCTCCTCAGTACTGCCTGAGGCACACAGACACAGATGGAGCAGTTGGAGGAGGCTGTAATAGAGAGAGATCAGGGGATAGATATAGGACCTGAATGAACAGCCTCCTGGACTGGATTACTAATTTGCTTACCTGGTTAGCCCTGACCATTGGGCCACACGGGAGGGGCTGGGCCATACCACCTGCCACCCTGCTTCATCTTCTGATGACTGATAACATTAATGTCCCTGTTGGGCAGGGTGCCAGACAACTTAATGCTGCTTCTAACTCAGCTGATCCCCAGTTTGATGTATCCCCTTCCTCTCATGTCATGTCTCGTACCCTGTGTTTTGCCACCATTTATATGCCCCCTGCTTCTCTGCCCTCTCCGTGTCTTTCCATCCTAGTGTGAGCACATCCACCCATTTGCTTAAGTTGTTGCATGTATGCCTGTCTACCTATGGTGCAATAGACTTGGAAACCCCCTATGACCCTGTGGTCACCCCCTCGTTGGTCAGGTCAGACCATAAGCTAATCACTCTTAACATCCACATCCCACCCCCCGCCCCCCAGTAAGGAAACCTCCATAAAAAACTTCTCCAAACCCAACTTCATGCTACTCAAGTCAGAAGTGACAAACTTCATGACACCCATGCAGACGGGAACTGAAAGTTCGACTGCTGAGTCCTACACTAAGGCAATGTACAAGTACATCCACTCATGCATGAATCGTGCCATCCCAAATAAAACCAAGATGCTCTCCTCCAAAAAAAGGAAGCCAATCTGGTGGTCCCCTGCTATAAACAAACTTTACAACAAAAGGAAGAAACTGTTGCAGAAAAGAGGAAAATCTCAGGATGCAAAAAAATCCTTTACCAGCCTCAGTAAGAAGCTGAGATACCTCATAAAATCCTCCAAAGCTAGTTATGAAAATAAAATTGCCAAAGATTCCAAAGACAACCACAAGGCATTCTATAACTATGTCTAGAATCTAAATGGCAATGCTCAGATCTGCTCTGAGCTACAACAGAATGGCATTAAATATACTGATCCCAAGGATATTGCCAATATCCTGGCAGATCAATTCAGTGCCAACTTCACCCCCTAAACGGCCCATCTCAATACCAGAAGATTGTCAAATTCCAGTAATAATGGTCACACAGATAAAAAAACACACTTTCCAAAGCTAAGAATACAGCATCCATGGGACCAGATGACATCCTGGGCTGTGTATTACATGAACTACAATATGAACTGGCACCTCACCTAAGTGTCATGTTTAATCATGCCCTCACCTCAGGCTTCGTGCCCACTGAGTGATGCACAGTTACAGTTATCCCACTCCACAAGGGGGGATCCACCTTTGATCCCGAGAACTACTGCCCCATTAGTCTGATATGCCTGATCTGCAAGGCCATGGAACGTATTATCATGGAACTTATAAACAAAGACATTGGCAACCTTCAAACACTGGACCCCACCCAGTTTGGGTTTGTGAAGGGCCGATCTTGTCTCCTGAACCTGACTTCTTCGAATCAGTCTCCAGAGCCATGGACGAGGGTAAGGCAGTCCACACAGCCTATCTGGACCTCACCAGGGCCTTTGACACCATCCCCCACTCTGGAATCATAGATAAACTTACTAAGCCGGGCATTAATCCCTATGTCACACGATGGGTTGCCAACTGGCTTACTGACAGAACCCACACTGTAAAAGTAGCTGACTCCAAATCCAGCTTCAGACAAGTGACAAGTGGAGTACCTCAGGGTCCAGTCCTGGAACCACTCTTGTTTGGCATCTACTTCTCTGAAGTACAGGCCAACACTATTGGACTATGGCTGTCAAAGTTCACAGATGACTGCAAACTGGGAGCCATTATCAAATCCCCAAATGATGTGGATACTCTACAAAAGGGCCTTACAGAAACAGATGCTTGGTGCCAGAGCCATGGGCTCAAGCTCAATGCCAAGAAATGTATAGTTATCCCCTTTGGGAAAAAAACATGTACCCATGAATTCCCGCATAGTTGGCAGTACACTAAACACCAAAAGTGTGATAAGACACTTAGGGACACAGGTGAACAGTGGTCTCACCTTTGATAACCACATTGCCACAACAGTCAGGAAATCCTTCTATGTGGCACATCTCATCACTAAGGGCTTTTCATCCAGAAAAAAAGAAGGTCATTGTCCCACTGTACTCATATCCAATCCAAACACAGATGCAAGTAGGACCCTTGCACGGCAATATGAACCAAAATCCAAAGAAAACAAAGCCAGCAAGTGTGGAAGGTGCAAAATCCAATGGTTTATTAAAACCCAAGGGAAAAATCCCCTGAATAACACATCAATAATAAATCCAAACCGGTTTTGGCTTCACAGAGCCTTCTTCAGTGGATAACAAACAATCAAAGTGCTCACAACCCAGTATATATATATATATATATATATATATATATATATATATAACTAGGTGAATGACATAAGAACCAATCAAAATAGATATTTTGTAATTAAAACTGGTCATTAAGACCAGGTGGAAATAAAGCTCCAAGTTTGACTATCCATTTCTTTTCTTTAAAATTAAGCATTTCATGCCAACTTTTTTTGTCTCTACAAACACCTTTAATGTGATCAATAATAACAAACTTAAAAGAAGCTGTTGTATGTTTCAAACTATGTTTATATAAAGCATTATTAAGGCGTTTGTTCTTAATATCACTAAGGTGTTCACAGATTCTAAGGCGAAAAGATCTGGAAGTCTGCCCCACATAAAAAGCAGAACAAGTGCAGGTCACCAAATAGATGACCCACTCCGTACTGCAATTAGCCCAAAATTTGATGTCAAAAATCATAGAGGTATTTTTACTGCTAAATTCCCGGGTATGTAAAACACGGACACAATATGAGCAATGACCACATGGGATGCATCCTAGAACTGGTCCCCCTATAAGTGATGTTTGGGTAGACACTGTGAAGTCAAAAGAAGGTCTCTTATAATGGCTGAGCCTAGAACCTATTGTACGTCCCCTTCTAAATGAGAAAGCACATCTATCTCTAAGGAAAGGGTGAAGTTTTTCTTCAGCCATCAAGACATTCCAATGCCTCTGAATGATGTTAATAAAACCCTTAGAATTCCGTCCATAAGTGGTAACCAGCCGCATAGGTTGTTGGGTCACATCTTTCTTCCTATCTTTGTAACACAATAAATCCTGCCTATTCAAGTTGGAGGCCCACCTTTTTGCCGAATTCACAGTGCCTGGATGATAACCTCTCTCTAAAAATCTATGGGCAAGGTCATCCTGTGTATTTGTATAGGACTGTTGGTTAGAGCAAATCCTTCTAGCTCTTAAAAATTGAGATTTTGGTATATTCTGGATATGTTGTGGGTGGAAGCTGGAGGCATGTAATAGAGAGTTAAATTCAGGAAATTTTCTGAATACTGTAGTGGATAACGTGTCATCCATATTTCTGTTGATCTCCACGTCCAGAAAAATAATTCTGGATCTATGGAAAGTCAACTTGAATTCAATTCCACATATATTATCATTAAGGTAATCAAGAAACTCTTTAAGATAATTTTCATCAGCCTTCCACACCAACCAACAATCATCCAGATAACGACGCCAGATGTCCATCTCACACATATAGATATTGTGGTTAGGGTCGTAAATCATGATCTCCTCTATGTAAGCCATAAAGAGATCCGCATAGATGGGTGCAAAAGATGCACCCATCGCAGTCCCTTTGGTTTGCCAGAAACATTGATTTTGATAATAAAAAATGTTACTGGTTAACACATATTCAGTCAAACATACCAAAAAAGTATTAAATCCGGGTTTATAAAGCCCAGATCTAGCCAACCAATAGTCCAAGGCTTGTAGACCTGCCCAATGTGGAATATTAGTGTAAAGAGAGGTAATGTCCAAAGTACATAGTAACCAATGGGATTCAAGCTGTGTATCATAAAGTATGTCCAAGAACTGAGTGGTATCTTGAATTCTAGCTCTTATGTAGGGAAGTAGTGGTTTTAGATAATAAGTCAAATATTCCGATAATGGTTCAGTAAGGGACCCATGTCCAGAAACAATGGGTCGACCTGGTGGATTCATGGCCTGTTTGTGTATCTTAGGCAACATGTAGAAATATTGTTTATTGGGAGATAGAACCATGAGTTGTTCCTTTATGGCCTGTGTGATAATGTCCTCCTCAATAGCTTTGGTCAAAAACTGTTCAATTTTCTGTTGGAAATGAGGAGATGGATCCAAGGGCATATGCATATAATATTCTTTATCACCCAATTGTCTCATAGCCTCTTTATCATAAGCGGCCTTATCCAAAACCACAACTGCCCCACCTTTATCCGCTTGAGTAATAACCAAGTTATTTTTATTAGCGAGTTCCTCAAGACTATATACTTCATCCATGGACAAGTTATTATATGAAATAGGAAAGTCCCTAAGATTACAATGTAAATCCTTTAACACATTTTTTAAAAAAAACACCTACTAAATGTGTCATGGGTGGATTAAAGGTGGATTTCTTAAACCTAAATTCTTGGGATGTACCACCATCACTATCAGCATAAAACAATTTGAGATTTAACAATCGACAGAAATTGGCCACATCCTGGGCTAAAGAGTATTCAGAAACAAAAAAGCCAGGAACAAAGTTTAACCCTTTATTTAATAACTTAATTTGTAAATTGGTTAACTCAACAGAGGAAATATTGTGAACATTACAATGGCTGATCAATGTTCTGTCATCATTTTCAAGATGGTCTCCAGATCCTGTTTGGGCCTGTCTTTTCTTGTGTTTCCGCCCCCCTCGTCTGAATCTAGACCCAGAGGGTGTGATAGATTGATTCTTTTGGCATTGAGTGAAACATCGGGATGATTCCCCTCCGATTCACATTCTGTGTTAGAAGAAGTATCTTCCCCAGAAGTAAAGCTAGAAGAATCCAAGCTTTTCTTTAAAATGGATTTAGGTCTCTTTCTTTTGGGAGTTGAAAACCTTTTATTGCTGTTGTTATTGTCCTTAGGTAATCTAAAGGACACATTTTTAGAAGTATCAAAAGGTTTCCCTCTCTCATAATCACCTACATCCCTAAAAAAATTTTTAAGCTTTCTTTCCTTTAAACTTGATTCTAACTTAGATAAATCAATAGTTAGTTTTTTGACTTGTGATGAAAACAAATCACAAGTTTCAAACTTACTAGAATCCGAACAAATCGCTTCTAAATCTTTGACCCCTGTTTGTACCCTACGTTCATAGAAATCAGCCAGGGCATCCACAAATTTAGAAGATGCTAGTTGTTGAATATGGCCCCAATCATCTATCAGTTTATCATCAATGTTCGATACCAAGGGTTGCACCTTGACCCTAAGTCCACGTGGGGTGATCTTTTTTCGCTGATATGCCTTAAAAAGGCGTAGGTGCCAGACATTCGTCCGGACCATTTTCCTATTTTTATTTAATCGACTGAAAAACATTTCACATTCAGTGTTCAAATCAGGACCATTAATGTCCGCTGTATGTTGGGAACTACGAACCCCCAAACCAAAAACGGATAAATCATCCAAATCTGAAGATAACCCCTGAATTAAAGGTGAAAGTGCCATATTTGACCCAACAAGACCAGATCTTAAATAGCAATGTAAAACATAACTAAATAAATTGCAGACAAACAAACCATCAAAATTTGAGACAGCTATAGAAGCACCAAACCGCACACAGAATGGAACTCTGACACTCAAAACAACCTATAGGTACACTAGTACCAAAGGAACCTGAAAAGACAAATATACAATAAACAGTTTGGGTCTTTAGTATAACCACCAACTGTGTATATGTCTTAGATATACAGGTATCAGACAAGTAAACAAATACTATAAGCAGCCCCAGCGACGAAAAGACCTTCCGGTCGCCGTACTGCGTATCTATGTCCTTGTCCTATCTATAAAAAATGTATATAAGCATCAAACCGCACACAGAGTAGTGTCCCAATGCTGTAATAAAGCCAATACTCCAAAAACTAAAAAGACAAATATATAGTAAACAGTTCAAGACTTCAATGTAACCACATACTATATATGTCTCCAGGATATCAGTATCAAACAAATGGACAAATACTATGGGCAGCCCCAGTGACATAAAAACCTAACAGTCGCCTTGCTGCGTATTTGTACCATAACCGTATCCAATAGTTATTTCCCAAATCAAATAATGAAGTTCCGATCAAATATTTGAAAAGTGGAAAATTTTTGGTATGGCTTCAAAAAGACCAAATAGATTTATGGATATCCAATTCTGTGAGCTCTGGAATCTGTATAGTCTAGCTATCACAAAAATGGTAGTATGCCTGCATAAATGGTAAATGTATAAAATGAGATGAGGTCTTGTAGGGAACAAAAGGTGGTAACCCAACCAAAAGGAATCAATGCATCCTATATATATATATAATGCATACAAACAACTAAAAAGCATATCAGAGTTGGTTTAACAATCTTGTTCAAAAAAATGTCAAACAATTACCAAAAGATAATTCACGATGTATTATGTTATATGGTTCAACATATAAATCCATTAACTCTGAAAAAAAAGGTAAAACAGAAACCTTTATCTTGATGAAAACATCAAAATAAACTAAAAAATCACCAAGTGTAGGTTGTATTGGTCATAAAAGATCCTAACACGAAACCTACATTAGCAGTAATAGTCAATATGTATTATATATAATAGTCAGTAATAAATATGGCCATCATAGGTTATAGAATTTAAAAAATAATACTTTAAGCACAATATGAGATGTATTTGCAAAATATCAAAATATTTGAGCCAATATATTGCCCATAGATTTTTAGAGAGAGGTTATCGTCCAGGCACTGTGAATTCGGCAAAAAGGTGGGCCTCCAACTTGAATAGGCAGGATTTATTGTGTTACAAAGATAGGAAGAAAGATGTGACCCAACAACCTATATGGCTGGTTACCACTTATGGATGGAATTCTAAGGGTTTTATTAACATCATTCAGAGGCATTGGAATGTCTTGATGGCTGAAGAAAAACTTCACCCTTTCCTTAGAGATAGATGTGCTTTCTCATTTAGAAGGGGACGTACAATAGGTTCTAGGCTCAGCCATTATAAGAGACCTTCTTTTGACTCCACAGTGTCTACCCAACCATCTCTTATAGGGGGACCAGTTCTAGGATGCATCCCATGTGGTCATTGCTCATATTGTGTCCGTGTTTTACATACCCGGGAATTTAGCAGTAAAAATACCTCTATGATTTTTGACATCAAATTTTGGGCTAATTGCAGTACGGAGTGGGTCATCTATTTGGTGACCTGCACTTGTTCTGCTTTTTATGTGGGGCAGACTTCCAGATCTTTTCGCCTTAGAATCTGTGAACACCTTAGTGATATTAAGAACAAACGCCTTAATAATGCTTTATATAAACATAGTTTGAAACATACAACAGCTTCTTTTAAGTTTGTTATTATTGATCACATTAAAGGTGTTTGTAGAGACAAAAAAAGTTGGCATGAAATGCTTACTTTTAAAGAAAAGAAATGGATAGTCAAACTTGGAGCTTTATTTCCACCTGGTCTTAATGACCAATTTTAATTACAAAATATCTATTTTGATTGGTTCTTATGTCATTCACCTAGTTTTATATATATATATATATATATATATATATATATATATATATATATATATATATATATACTGGGTTGTGAGCACTTTGATTGTTTGTTATCCACTGAAGAAGGCTCTGTGAAGCCGAAACTGGTTTGGATTTATTATTGATGTGCTATTCAGGGGATTTTTCCCTTGGGTTTTAATAAACCATTGGATTTTGCACCTTCCACACTTGCCCACTGTACTCATCCCTCATTAGACCCATTATAGAATACAATGCCTCATTTGGTATGTACCTCTCAAGACATCTGCAACAACTGGAAAGGCCGCAGAAATACCTCATTAAAAGAATCACAGGCCTAAAGCAGATGCCCTATGCTGACCGCCTAAAAAAACTCCAGCTATAGTCTGTCGCATATTGTCTACTCAGAGGCGATCTCTGCTTAACATACGAGTCCATGTCAAACCCAGAGCTGTTGGACATGCTACACTTAAAGAAATCCCAATCCCTCAGAGCCACATGCTCCAAGGATCTAAACCTTGTCATCACAATAAACAAAACATGCTTGAGGGATAGGTTCCTGACCCAGAGACTCCCCAAACTCTGGAATAGACTGCCCATACATGTCAAGCAGAGTGCCTCATTGGCCTGCTTCAAAAGGAACCTTGACGATTGGATGGGAGAAAGGAAATTCACCCCAGGGATCACGTCAGTCACCCTGATAGACAGGGGTCCAGGGAAGTAAATAGTGTGGGAAGAAATAGCCAGGGAATTGTTATGGCTAGGCTTGTATAGGCCCTAGTACCAACCTATGAACCTATGAAAAATGACCAGTTCACTTTAAGCAAAGATCTAGTAGTACAAAGTCTGCCTTTGCCTGATGATTTTCTGACAGTTCTTAGCAAAATTTTATTGCATAATTTGTAATTACAGGAGGAAAATGTGTGTGTGTGTGTGTGTGTGTGTGTGTGTGTGTGTGTGTGTGTGTGTGTGTTTGTGCTTGTGCGGAGAGGCAAGGAGTGCACAATAATTGGACTTGGGATTGGGATTTCTTTAAGTGTAGCATGTCCAACAGTGCACTTAAAAACTTCTAGACATATGCTGATGTCACAGTTTTCCATATTCCTTATAAAAATAGAATCAGATTTGCTAAAGGCAGTTAAGAAGTGCAATTTTTTTAATTCTACATGAGTAATCCTTAAATTTATTGGACTAACAAAAACAAAACTGTCTAAGAATTAACTTATTTTGCACATTATGACTCAGTGTTAAGCAAGGCATTTGTTAACTCTAATTTTGTTGGCTTAAACTAGAGCAGAAATACAGTGATAGTGGTTAATGAATGGTCAGTAGAATTATGACTTATTTAGTGCTTGACTTTACTTACTAGCACAGCTAATATACCTCTCATAGGCTGGGATATGAATAACTGGATTACACTGGCAGGATTTATTTCCCATCGCATTGCTGGAATCTCATTGTGTTCTGACTGAGTGTGCTTCTCGAATAATCTGGAAATATACAGCTGATAAATATATTTCTTGGCACTTTTTAACTGTAAAGATTCTGCACTGTCTTAGTTTTGCTTGACTGAATTATTTATATATTTGCTAACATTGTTTTCTGATACTCTAAGTGCCTCCATCTTAATTTTTTCCTGATTTACTGCCTTCTGCACTTGTTTTTAGTCATTATTTTATTTAATTGCATTTACTTAAACTGTATTTGCCTTAATATTGCTACACACTCGTGTGCTAGCTTGCACTGCATTTGAATTGTTTTACTGCTGTTTTATTGCTTTTCTGTAAAAAAAAAGTTCTAAGCTTGTTTCCTGCCTTTCCTGTAACTAGTCTAGTCTAGATGCAGATTTGCTGAATCCAGGACTGTTTGTAAGCTTCTGAGCCTTGCAAGCCTTTCTGTGTTGGAGGGAAGCCTTCTAGCTTATCAGTGGGAGTGGTAAGCACTAGGTAAGCACTAGGTAGCCCATCTACCACAAGAGGAGTGGTTTCTGGCCCAGAAATTGTAGTTTATTGGCCATTTGGGTAGTTTTTCCATCCCTTTTAACTTTCTGGTTTAAAAGCCCACATTTGCGCAGGTTTGCACTTGTTTAAACTCCGCAATGTGGCGCTGAGCTGAGGGAAACAACTGGTGCCAGCAAGTCTGTCTGCTCTTCATTTGTTCCCTTAGATCTTGCTAGTTCTTTCTCTCTCTTGCACTTCAAATAGCCTAATTGCTTTGCACTTCAGCAGGTTTTTGTAGCAATTATTGTAGCACACCTAAGTGTCATCAGCACTAGTCATTCTTCACAGAAAAAGCTCCAGTACTTAGTAGTTATGACCACCCCTCCTGGCATGATTAAAGGGCAGCTCTCTGTGCTTTCTCCTATTAACCTGGTGCACTTGGGCATTCTGAAGCAGTGTAGCAACTGCCTCATGTACACAGACAACCCCTCCTCTTACTTCCCAACACTCCGACTTGTGAGAGATGTACTTATATCACCAAATTGGAAGCTATGCACTCTCCATCCAAGACCGGATTAGCTGGTCAAGAGGAGAAGGTCAACACCTGCACCATACCACATGGAACACATAGCCATCCAGAACACCCACTATCATAGTTCTCACATAAAAACACAAACCACACACCCACCTTTGAGGAGGGTCTCAATAGAAATTTACCCAAACAGTAGAGACCTCCAAGACAGAAATGCATTCAACCACCACAACACAGCACAAACTGCAGGACACATAGCTCACCTCCACAGTGTGCCCCTCAACCTAAGCCCCTAAGGCTAAACACCTTGCCCAATACACTAATCATAGGTGACTCAATAGTGAGGCACACAGATGTCCCACTCACTAGGTTGAATAAGGAGAAGGTAACAGTCAGCTGTCTATCAGATGCCAGAATCTGACACATAACACATGTAGTCAGGTCACTCCATAACAAGTGCAAGTATTACTCTGTCACTGTCCATGTGGGTGTGAATGACCGGAGATGCACCTCCCTGGACTACATGAAAAGAGACATGGTGGAGCTCTCAGATTATGTGGCCCAGGCAGGTATGACACAAGCCCTGAGCAGTATTCTACTGTCACCCAGAATGATATCGCAGTACAAACAAAAAATGATTGACTTCAACAATTGGCTAAGTTTCTGGTGTCATTCTAAGGATATCCAGTATTTGTCTGCTTGGGATGACATTATTGACAGACCTCGATGCTTTGCCAGAGATGGCCTGTGTCTGTTACCCCTGGGTTTCTGGGTACTGGCTAAGGCTCTTGCCACCCCAATAGTACCTTTTTTAGATGGTGTTCCAAAGACCAAATTACCACCATAACAGCTATAAATAAATGCAATATGAGGGTCGTGCTGCTCAACGCTAGAAGTCTAAATCTCAACATGCACTTGCTCGAAGCACAACTCAAAATAGAGAACATCATTTGTGCTGTAATGGAGACCTGGTTTAAAGCAGCATAAATCACCCCTGCACTACCAGGCTATAACTCATTCCACACCTTCTGGCCCCAAAACATGGACCAAAGCTCCAAAGGCAGTGGTGTCTCCATATTCATAAAGGATATGCACACCTCCAGACTAGTAGCCCAGCATAACGCATATGAGCTACTTCAGGTACAACTAACATTGGGTAAGACGGTGATCCATTTCATGGCCTGTTATAGGTCCCCAACCATGTCCCTAGACTATCACTCCATGTTCCTAAGCACCCTGGAATCTATCAAGGTCTAACCCAACACTCTCTTACTAGGTGACTTCAACTACCCCTTCATCAACTGGGAAAACTACTCAATCACCGATACACTGGCCAAATGCTTCCTGGAATTCATCAATTCCAATGCCCTGGACCAGCTCATTCTGACCTCCACTAGAGGAAGCCAACATCCTTGACCTGATTATTACTAACATGTGCGACCATTGCTCTACACCAACAGTCAATCCCTCCCTGGTCAGATCCAACTATAAACTAATCACCATTGAAATCCACATCTCACCCACACCCCACCACAAAGGCAACCAACTCTGGAATAGAATCCCAGTCCATATCTGGCAGAGCCCCTCGCTGACTCTCAAAGAGAAATTGACAAGTGGATGGGAGATTGTAAGTTCACTCCCGGGATCACTTCTGTGTCACTGCTAGACAGAGACTCAATAAAGTGACCAAAAATAGGGCACAGTAAAACCCATTTTTTAAGGGGTGGCATAAGACAAATACACTCTGGCTAGGCTGATAAATGCCCTAGGGCATATAGCCTAGTATCAGCCTATGAACCTATGAACTTGAAAAACTTCTCCAAAGCTGACTTTGGACTCCTAAAAACAGAGGTGGCTAAATTCACGGCACCCATGCCAATGGAAAATAGCTGCATGACTGCCAAATCATACACCAATGCACTGTATGAACATGTACACAAATGCATGGAACTAGCCATATGCAACAGAACCATGATGCTCTCCTCCAAAAAAAGGAAGGCAATCTGGTGGTCCCCTGCCATTAATAAAGTCTACAACAGAAGAAGAAACTGTTGCAAAAAAGGTGAAGTCACAAGACTGGAAAAAACCCTTATTAGCCTCAATGAAAAGTTGAGATCCCTCATCAAATTGTCTAAAGCCAGCTATGAAGGCAGAATTGTGGCAGACACTAAAAACAATTACAAAGCCTTCTGTAGCTATATCAAGAACCTCCAAGGCAATACCCAGATTTGTTCTGAGATACTGCACAATGGTACCTCCGATACTGAGCCAACAGATATTGCCAGCATACTGGCCAACAGATTCAGTCCCAACTTTACCCCTCTCTCCCCCCTAAAGGACCAATCACAATACCAGAAGAATATCTGCACCCAGCATTACTGCAGCACAGGTTAAATCTGCATTGTCCAAGGCCAAGAATGCAGCTTCCATGGCACCCGATAATATCCCTGGCTGTGTTCTACATGACAACTCTGATATGTAAAGCTATGGAGCACATCATCATGGACCTGATTAACAAAGATATAGGAAATCTCCAAACTCTAGACTCCATGCAATTTGGCTTTGTGAAAGGGAGAGCATGCCTGTGCAACCTTGTTGACTTCTTTGAGTGAGTCACCACGGCTGTGGATGAAGGTAAGGCAGTGCATACAGCCTACCTCAATCTAGCCAAGGCCTTTGATACCATTCCTCACTCGGGAATTATTGATAAACTCACCAAACTAGGAATCAACCCCTATATCACTAGGTGGGTTGCAAATTGGCTCACAGATAGAACACACAGTGTGAAAGTAGTGGACTCCAAGTAAGACTGTTGACCAGTCATGAGTGGAGTTCCACAGGGATCGGTCCTGGGTCCTCTCCTGTTTGGCATCTACTTCTCAGAAGTCCAGGCCAACAAAAAGGGACTCTGGTTAACCAAGTTCACAGACGACTGCAAGCTGGGAGCCATTATTAACTCCCCAAATGATGCAGACATCCAACAGAAAGGCCGCACTGAGACCAATGACTGGTGTTGAAACCATGGCCTTAAGCTTAACACCAAAAAATGTGTCGTCATTCCCTTTGGTAAAAACTTAGTTCCCACTAATTACAATATTGATGGGAGCCCACTGAACACTGAATGCGTTATAAGAGATCTGGGGATGCAGGTTGACAGCAACCTCTCCTTTGACCATCACATTGCCTCTGTGGTCAGAAAGCCCTTCTCTGTGGCACATCTCATTACCAAGTGTTTTGCATCCAGGAAGAAAGAGGTCATTGTCTCTCTACTCTTCCCTCATTATACCAGTCATCAAGTATAATGCCCCATTTGGCATGTACTTCACTAGTAGACACCTGCAACAGCTGGAGATGCCACAGAAGTACCTCATGAAGAGGATCCTAGGCATTAAACATGTCCTTCAAAGACAGACTCAAAAGACTCCAGCTATTCTCTGTCTCATATTGCCTACTTAGATGCGATCTCTGCTTGACTTAGAAAACCATGTCTGACCCAGCTCTGTTAGAAATGCTACATCTAAAGAAATCCCAATCCCTCCATACCATATGCCCACAATCAACAGAATATGCTGGAGGGACAGGTTCCTCACCCAGAAACTGCCCGTGCTCTGGAATAGACTTCCCACAAATGTCAAGCAGAGCACCTCGTTGACCCTCTTCAAGAGAAATTTTGATGAGTGGATGGGTAATAGAAAGTTCACCCTGGGTATCACTCCATTGGGTCTACTTGATAGAGGCATTGGGAACTAATGTTGGGCAGCACGATGCCAGGGCACTTCTATGGGCTAGGCTTGTAAAGGCTCCAGGGCCATTAGCCTAGTACACACCTATGAAATTTTGAACCTATGAACATGTAAAACAGATCAGTTTAAGTTGCACACAGAAGTTATGGTTTGAACGGCCTCTAGTGGTGGGATACTTCCACTGACGTAATTTTGAAGGCCGCTTCCTCATTCATATAATTAAAAGAACAACAGATGTAAACCCATTACTAAAATGGTAACATAATATAATCTAATTTTCTGGGCAATATGCCGTATTCAGAAAAGCATTTTGCAAATTTATCTTGACTGGTGATTTTGTCTGATCACTTAGGTTACGGCAGCTTGTAAACCATCAAACTGTACTTAATGTTAGATGGTTTACAAACTCTCATTAACCAAAGGCCTTTGTCATGTTTGGGGGTGGGCTGGGGTGTGCAAATGAACAAATTCCGTTGTTATGGGTTTACATTGTAGGGTAAATTTGTTCTATTAAAAGTGACAGCCATATGTTGAAAACAGGTAAAGTTGCAAGCAGATGTTTGTAAATTAAATAGCGGCCCTTATCTTTAGTAGCTGTTAGTAGTTTCCATATTGAAAATATTTTTTTATGGTCTAGAATGACTGACTGAATGCAAAGAAGATGAAAATTACTATCAGCAAAACAAGTGGCCAGTGTCAAAATGGCCTAAACAAATTTTCTCTTAGTGCTACAGCTACACCCCCGATGCACACACATGCACGCCCCCCGCGTGCGCACGTGCACACACACACACACACACACACACACACACACACACACACACACACACACACACACACACACACATCTACATAATATAATCAACTCGCAGGTCACTCAGCACAACTGCTATATAGGGATATAACCTAGACTATCGGCCAGGCAGCATGAATTCAGTTAGTGACTTGAGTAACTGTTGAAACTAATATGGGGAGGATAGGATTGCTTATCCACTACAGGGATGGGATGGAAATGGACCTTCCAATAATAACATCCTTTAAAGTAAAGCATCACCACAAAAGTGGACAGTGTGCAGGAATTCAACCGCCAGACTACAAACACAATAGACCTCATTGTAGGTGTATGGGAGTTTGCACACACAAAGGGAAGCATTGTGGTTCCTTTGGTGATAGGGCTCTTTTTTCTGCACCCTTGAATAGTGTTAGGGTCTATACTAGAAAAAATGCCCTCATTTCCTAGATACCAGAGAAAGTACAAACCACCAGTGAGACTGACCGCATGATAGTATCCCCAGGTCAGATTTCCCTCTCACTGCAAAACACCTAGGATGGGGAAATGAATAGGTCTGGCTGTTAAAGGATGACTTGGTGATCAGCACACTCAAAGAAAAAAGCAGATGGGTGGACATGCATCTCATCTTCTAAGTGCAAGAAATCTGGACAAAGCCAAAAAATAATTGGGGAACAAAGGCCCAAAGTCAGGAATAAATTGCAATTATTGTTCTTATAAAATTAGAAAATTCCTAGAAAAACATGTTTTGCACTAGCATGCATTTTCTAAATTATGTAAAGTCTGAAACTCAAATGTATGGCATTACTTAGTAACTTCAATCTTTAGTGATTTGCTAGAAAACCACAGATTTTATGAGGAGAGACCAAAAATATGAGGCAAAAATCTGGACATTCTGCAAAAGTCTGGACAATTGAGACATATGGGGGTCTCTGAAGTCGTTCTACCCTGAGGAAAAGAGTAGTAATCCTTTTCCTGTTTAACAATGTTTGAACGTCTGATAGCAGTATTTCACAATTTTGCATTTGGCTGAATATCTTATTGCTAATATTTTATCCTGTCATCTAATGAAGTCACATGATACTATGCAAGTCCATTCCAAGAGAATTGATCTAATATTAGTGTACAAAAATAACTAAAGAAAGAGAATTTGAAAATGATAGTTATCCTCCTAGTAAGGTTAGGTAGCATAGATGATGTTGCCATACTGGGTCTAGTTTGTTAAGAAAGATTAAATTAAGGTTAGTTTAAGGAAAAAAAAAATCACAGCAAAATGCATTGATTTGCTTACCTTAGTCTACTGTTAGTTCCTGAGGAGTAAAGATGTTTCTTTGTATGGTTGGAGTAGCCAGCATTAACATTATTGTTCCTGAGTACTTCATCCAAAGCTATACAAAAGGGCATCAGTCAGTGCCCACTGCTTATGGGACAACTTAACACCAAACATTAGCCTATATATATGGAACAAAATGTCATCAGTTCATGTACACAGCTTATGGGACATTTTAACATTTTAGATTACACTGTGTACTTCATCCTTATCTATACACAAGGAACAAAAGGTCATCAGTCCATGCACACAGCTTATGGGGCACCTTGATGCCATACATTAACCTGTGTAATTCATCCATAGTTACACAGGAGGAACAAAAGGACATCAGTCTGTGTGCACAGCTTATGGAACACTTTAACACCAGATATTACCCTGGGTAATTCATCCATAGTTACACAGGAGGAACAAAAGGACATCAGTCTGTGTGAACAGCTTATGGAACACTTTAACACTAGACATTACCCTGGGTAATTCATCCATAGTTACACAGGAGGAACAAAAAAAATCATCAGTCCATGCACACAGCTTATGGGGCACCTTAATGCCATACATTACCCTGGGTAATTCATCCATAGCTATACACGAAGAGCATCATTTGTTTCATACAACTTATGGGACACCTTAATGCAGGACATTATCTGAAGTACCAAGACAGCAGTGTTTTTCTACTTAATGCACTGCATAAAATAGATCTAAGACTGCCCGTATCATGGTCTACCCAGGAGACAGAAGACTTTGACTCTGTACTCTGATAACAGTATGAAGGGAATATGTCACTTATGGAAGATGGTGACCATCTTGAAAATTCATCATGAAACATTGAGGTTTGGAATTCATATATCTGAAGGGTTTTAATTACCAAAATAACAGTGCAGGATTTTGCATTGCAGATGCTAGAAGGTAAAAAGTTTGCTTGTCTATTGTGCCTTTTATTGGCATTTAATATTTGACAGTCCTTCCATTCTTTCACCATTAACTTTTTACATCCTTCTTATTAGCTCTGAAATACCATTTACATTAAAAAAGGTTAATGTTAAGATTAAAACCAGGATAACAAAAAAGATGTAGCAGTTCATACTCTTAATTCCCTGGAGTAAGCAATCAGATATGTAAATAAAATACCTGTTAGACTTCTTGTGCACTCCCTAATACTGAGGAAGGAACAGAAACTGCTGGACCACTCCAAAGAAACCAAAGAATTGTTTCCTTAATATGGTAACGTGAAAATTTCATTACAAATCATATATAGGTGGGTAGTACAGAACTTGTCAAACAAAAGGGGGAAAATAGTATTTGCTTTCAAAGATACAAATTGTATTTACAATGCAAATCTATACAAGAGATTAGTATATAAACATTGTTGAAGAAAAATGAATGTATTTCATCATTTCTAAAGAAAAGCAAGGGGGAACTATAAAGCCAGAGAGCAGGTAAGCTATCTACTTGCATTTTGCACAAAGAAAGTCTGTTTATTCTGCTGTCAGGTTTGACTAGTGCATGGCACTTCTTTGCTTATCTCATCTACTCTGGCATAAATTTCTTGATCTTTTGAAGCCTTTGGTTACTCTGCTGCTAACTGTCTAGTCTATTAGGCTATTCCATTTGTCTACCAACCTGTCTGAAGAAGACATATTTACTCACATTTAACACAAATTCAGTGCTGTCTATTTGGTGATGATATCCCCAGGTCCCATTTGCTTTCTTTAACTCTAATCTTTGGCAGCCTTTGTTATAATATTGTACACTCAGATCAAATTTCCCCTGTTTCTATTGTTCTTTTGTGAAAAAAAAATCACCAGCTTCTTGAACCTTTCTCTATATTCTTTTCTCACTTTCCTTTTTGCTAGCCTGATCATACTTCTTACATACATACATACCACATGCATACATGTATACAAGCATACATACATGCATACCAACATATATACATACAAGCATACATACATGCATACAAACATATATACATACATAGAAACATACATACTCTACATACATACAGTACATACATGCATAGGGACAAGCATACAAACATACATAGAAACATACACACATACAGATATTTCAAGCACTGGCATTAATGCCCTTCTAGCCTGCCAATATACCAGAACAGCTGTTCCCAAAATAAGTGTCCAGATTGTTCTTAAAAATACCTAAACTAGCGCTTGCTTTAATGTAATTTGGTAGTCTATTCCATGCATCAGCTACTCTCTTAGAGAATGAATTAGTGCACTTCTCATTCCTATAAAATCTTCTACATAGGTAGTCTGATGATTCTCTAATACTTTTTGATAACCCCAATCATTCCTAGGGATAGTTGTCTCTAAATGCCATATATACCTGAATAAGTTCTCCTCTTAAATACCTATATGAGACAATGCACTAGTTCAGATATTTTAGTCTTTCATAATAACTTAAATTTTCACATCTGTGGTATATTTCTGCTGTACTCCTTCCAGTTTACTCATGCATGTTTTCTTATAAGGTTTCCATATTGCTATTCTATACTCAAGTTTGGGTAAAATGTAATTAACAAAGAATGACTTCATCAGTTCTGATTTCCTAGACATTATACAGCTTTTTATACAACCTGTAGTTTTCTAACTATGATTAGAAAAACACAGATCTTTATTTTCTGATATACTCAGGTCCTAAAATGAATCTACAGTTTCAATCACTGTGTGTTCTATTAAATATTCACCTTTCAATTTGTCTCCTAAATCTCATATGTTTAGTTTTTGATGTATTTATCAGCATATTATTTTCCTGTGCCCAAATGGTCAATTTAGTCAAGTTCTTTTGCAGACATGCCCTGCTTGCAATAGATGTAATCAGTTTACGCGATTTCAGATCATCTGCAAACAGACTGTAGAGCACCTCCGAAAGATGCTATCTAAAAAAGTATGGGTCTACGACAGAGGCCTGTGGGACACTCTGATTGTGACTTTGAATTTCGCCTGTCCAATTGCTGTATGATACTTGTCATGTACTATTTGTAAGCCTTGCCGCTATCCATCTTATCAAGAGTACATCACTACCTAGTTGTTCTAATTTATCGATCGGTGTTTTGTCTATATCCCTGTCAAACGCTGAGGTTAAATCTGTATAAATTACATCACAGCACAATCTTTCATTCATAGCTGTTATTATATTGTAATAAAACATCATGTTACAGGTGGTAATACATCTGTTTTCAACATATGCATGCTGATATATGGCTTCAAGTACAAACCTTTCCAGTTCTGACAATAACTTATCCAGTATTACCTTCTCCGTTATTATTCCACAATATGAAAGTAAATTTAACGGTCTGTATGACTCTGGGTTTGTCCTACCCCCCCTTTCCCTTCAAGATATTTTTAACAAGTACATGTCTCCAGTCTTGAGGAATCTCCCCAAATGTATACGAGCTAGTAAATAATATGTCAGTTCATGCAGAAGTGTTCTCACGTCATTTTTACTAATTCTGTCTTCTCTCTGTGCTTTGTTTTGGATCCCATCCGCATATTCCTTTTTCATTATAATCTCAATTGAATTTAGTATCTGAAGTTACCTGGATGTCAGTAGAACAATTTATCAGTCTCTTTGAGGGTCCCTCCTGTGTTTCATGCAAGAAATTTATGAATTCCTCTAGGTCATCAGCACTTGGCTTTGATGGTCTATACACTCCAACAATTGTTATAGTTCCAGGGGTGTCTTTATTGTCACAGTTACAGAATCTATAGTATTGGTGTTATCACTGAACTTGTAATAGTCATAGGTCTCATATCTATATTTAATCCCTATCATAACACCTTTACCTGATTTTTTGTAAAATGTATGTTACATTAAAATATTTATACCGTGACAAAACTAGTTTCCAGTCATTGTTCTTTAACCATGTTTCACAAACAGTAACAACATCAATCCTTTGGGAACTTAGCAAATTTTCCAATAAAAAAGGTTTATTATTAATGCTCCTAGCATTAACAACCATCAGAGATGCATCAAATATTGCTGTCTGTGAACTGTTAAATTTTCGACCTGGCAAAATTCCTGGTTTAGGTTTGTCAAATATTGCAAAATATCTGCTGCAGAAATTCTCTCCTCGGATCTTGACAAATGCACATCATCCTGTCTGACCTTGTGTGCCCAAAATTAAGCTTGGTTGTTGTACACATTTCCATTTTTTTTAAACGGGACATTTTTTTTTCATGTAGGTATTTACCCCAATCATCTTTTCATTCATCATGATCTAACTTTCCTTTCTATATGCGATTTGTGAAACATATGTCCTAACACCAGTGCAAGCTATGCTATCTTAGAGGAATGTAAGTTCCTTACTAAAAGTTAAAGAGCCCTTGCTGATGAAATCAGTTGTACCAATACGAATACAAACAGATCTGTACTTCCTTACATTAAGGCATTCTAAGACCTGTCTCACATCCTCTAATTTTGCTCCTGGCATGCATACCACTGTTCAATGTTCATTATCTTCTCTGCAAATATAAGTATCAGTTCCTCTAACAATTGAATGGCCAATTACAAGAATATTTTTTCTGACCAGATCTGAAGAATCTTCAACTTCTAATTCAGTAACATTTGATCTATTAGTTGTTACAAAGGAATGATCTTCATCACCATTAGTCTAATTAATCCCACTGCTTTCATTGCTTTTTACATTTGTAAGCATATCATTCTCATCCAGCTAGCTTTGTCCATCTACAACTTGAGCCATGCTGTTAATGCCTGTCTTTCTCCTCTTTTTTCTTACACCAATGTTCTTCAGTCCTCCCACATTTAATTTTGATTTCTTCCTTTTTATCTGCTCCTTGCATCTTTTTTCTCCCTTCTTTGTTGGAAACATGCTGCTTTTTTCTGTAGACTAAAGGTTTTATGTTATCATTCCCTGTAATCTGTGTGTTACATAACAAAGCAGTGTCCTTTTTAGTATGCATTTTCTTTCCTTTACAGACATTTATCAGTTTCTTTTTCTTCCCTGTTATTTGTTGTGAACTTCCTCCTTTCTTTCTTTTTCTATTTTCTTTAATATGCTGTGAATCCCCAGATTGCTAAATGTTGTATCCAGAATTCCAAGTTGTCAGGGGCGTCTTCTTGTTTCATAGGTGTTTCCTAAACATGCTCTATTTGTTCTTTGCCTAACACTATTTATCCCATCAGTCCAGTCATTAATATATGTAACAACAGTTCTCCAAGCTGTGTAATTGCACAAGTGCAGTGATCATCAGTAAGTCTAGATTTACTACTAATAATAAACTTATGAGATATTACTTTGCATCCTTTACATCCTTTCAATAAGCCTGTAAGCCAACTCGCCAAAGGACTTATAGATATACTTTCCACCTGAGATCTGAAAAGAGACTTGTGCAGTAAAATTTTGATCCTCCTGTCACTAGAGTCTATCTAGCCCACTATCTTGATGGTAGATGCTGCTGCCCTCCCATAGTGGACATATTGATTATTGATTATTGATTGATATTACTAGTATTCTCTGGTCCTTCTGTTCAGGTGCCCCACAGGCAGGCCCTTACACTGATCAATGGTGAACTTTAATTACCCTTAATATAACCAGCTCATTTGACTCTTTTGTTCCCATCCTAGGGTACCTTCTCTATACCACGATACTGCTCTGTGTAATTTATTACCGACAAAGAGTTTCATCCTGCTTTGAGTGCTTCTTGTTGTGTGTACAACAAGCACATTGAAGACAGCTGTTGTTAGTCTTGTGGTAGTAAATTAGTCATTGTTCTATTTCATGCCTCTCCCCTGCCACCTTCTGTGTATATGTTAGTAGCCCCCCCCCCCCCCGCTCTTAGGCAATTGAATTTCTCCAGTATACTGTGGTGTGGAATTGAGATGATGGCCTTGCTGAAGTCCGGGTAGATCACAGATACTAAGCTATCATGGTCAAGATCCCTGGTTACCCAGTCATAGAACTAGATAACATTACCCTAACAAACACCAAAGCATCCTGGCCACAGACCTGAAAAATGTGCTCTAGGAAAATGTCAGTTCTTCCTTTCAGTATTATTCCCATATATTTCCATGTCACCAAAGCTTCTTGTTGCTTTGCTATTCTTAAGATTGCTCCTGCTGCCTCCTTTAAGTAGCTATATTTCTATTTCTCTTATCTATTCATCTGAGGGTCTTCCAACAACTACTGTTCTGCTGAATATTTTTGCTTGAGATTTACAGTCACTGAAGCTGTTAGTGTTTCAGAACTTTGGCCAAACTACCCAGTCTCTGGACTTTGAGATCCTTAAGCCTTCAGAATTCCCTGGTCACTTTCTACACACAACTTCAACACCCCCATTTCCATCATTTTTCTATTCCTCTTCCTTTTCATGGCTATATTGCTCATTTTTTTTCTTCCACAAACAAGGAACTGAAGAAGCCAGACATATTTCTGCCTGCTCCTTCTCATTCTTAACTTGTTTAACATTGTTCCTGCTTTGTTCTTTTATGCTATGTATTAAAAATAAAGTCCATATGTCTAATTTCCTTCTGATAGACCTGCTTCCAAACTTCTCTTTGCCCTCCATGTATTTTTCTTCTATTTCACTCTGCAGTCTTGAAAATGGAAGTCTGTGTTTCAAAACAGAGAGGTTGGGGTCATTCATAAGCATCTTCCTTCATCTACCTTGTACTCTCTTATTTTGCCATTGAGGCTGTTACTCTAAAAATTGATGATAGTTTCCACCCAATGGCTTTTCTTATTTATCCTAGTTCCACCCAATGGCTGCTCTTATTTATCCTAGTTCCACCCAATGGCAGTTCTTATTTATCCTACTCAAAAAGCCACTCATCTTCATGGACTCCTGTTCTTCCTCCTTGTTCTGTAGTTAACTGGCTGTCAGCATACACTTTATCCCCTCTTTTACGTGCACTGTCATATTCTGTCAACCTATCTAATCTATCACTGTCAGTACATTGTTCCCAGATGTCACCAGATCCCAAATCATCTTCTAGTTTGCCCATAGATGTATAGGTTCATAGGTAGCTACTAGGTTTGCAGTCCTGGACACCACTGAGGAGCGTAGCCCAAATTCCCAGTTGCCTCCAATCATTCATGTGCCATTTGTTTTCTGCTCATTAACTGCTGTATTAAAATAGAACTGAGGCAGAAATGTACAAGCAAAAGATTAGCTGCCTTCTGATTCTTTAAACCAGAAGTTAAACACCAGAAGATTAGCAGTTCTACAAATAAGTGCAGCAGCAGGTGTAGTTACCAGTACTAATAGACTTCACAATTACTGTAGAGTCTGTATTCTCATTATCCTGTGGGTGTGGGTGTGTGTGTGTGTGTGAGTGTGCACGCGCTTGTGTGTATGTGTCTGCATGTGCAGCAATAAGCTGAAATACGTTACTGCATTAATTTATTTATTGGATCACCATAGATGCCCGGGGTGTCAATAAAGTGGCTACATCTGTCAACATGTCTGAGTGTGTATATATGTTTCCGCTTCTATCTGTCCATGTGTGCTCTTACTCATGTGAACTTGTGTTCATGTGTGTATGTGGGTCTCTGTGTATATGTTTGTCAGTGTGTGTGTGTGTGTGTGTGTGTGTGTGTGTGTGTGTGTGTGTGTGTGTGTGTGTGTGTGTGTGTGTGTGTGTGCGCGTGTGTGTGTGTGGCCATTGCTGCATACCTAACTTACATTTTGGATGTAATTATATTCTCTAACACACACATCTTACACCAACTTTGAAACATTACAAGGAGTCAGAAGCACAGCTAGGGCAGGGTGAAAGGGGCAACTGCTCTGGCACAAAATGTTATGGGATGCAGTTGGCCAATCCCAATTGCTCTTTAATGCAAACCGGCTTTTAAAAGCTGATGTTTGCAGTAAAACTTGTGGGCTGAAGTGCTCCCTGTGTGGTTTAAACTGTAACAGCTGCTTGCTACAGTTTAAAACATTTCTTTCATTTTTTTTCTAACTAAAACCTGAGAGCTGTAATACTAAGTGGAGAGTATAAACTGTAGTAAAACCTTGCCACATTGTAGCAATGAGTTTGCTATGGTTTAAAGGTAAGAAAATATTTAAGTAAAGCCTGACAGATGCAGTGTTCCATGCAGAGTATAAACTGTAGAAACTGTGGTGATTTAAAAGAAAAGATTTATTTATTTTTAATAACAAAAAAGTGTGGAAGGAGGAGGGTTGAGACCTGGATTGACTCCTGAGGCAGGGGTGGGGGTGATGTGTATCTGGCCAGAACTGGAACTTTTTTTTGCTCTTCAATTGAAGAGGTGTGGGGGTGGGCTAGATTGGAGGTTGTGGATCAAGGACTGGGTTCATGCAGAAGGCAGAAGTCCTTGAAGAACATTATTGAACTGGCATGGGACACTAGTTGAATCAGATATACCTCTGTGAGGAGGAACTATTTTGCATCCAAAACAAATGTGTGTGTATCTATCTATCTATCTATCTATCTATCTATATATATATATATATATATATGCACACACACACACACACACACACACACACACACACACACACACACACACACACACACACACACACATACACACACGCACACATACATACACACACGCACACACATACATACACACACACATACAAATATATATATATATATATATATATATATATATATATATATATATATATATGTGTATATGTTTATAATGACTAATCACTAGTGAATTTGATAGAAACACAAATCATCGAATAATCTATTTGATGATTACCATTAATTACCACTGAACTCATAAAAAAATAAATTGCAAATGTAAACCAATAGGTTACACCTGCGATTACCAAAGGTAAAACAAAAAATAACTTCCCCTCACACCCCAGGAGATCAGCTATACCAGCTCCATGGTTACATACACTTGAACAAAGGGGAAAAGCCCGTGAATAATGTAATAGCCGATGTAATGACCAGCTGTACTGCTGAAGAAAACCAACAGCATTTCAATGACAAATCACATACATCTATATATATATATATATATATATATATATATATATATATATATATATACACACACACACACACACACACACACACACACACACACACACACACACACATATGCATAATATATATATATATATATATATATATATATAAAATAATTAAAAAAAAAAAAATATATATATATTTATATATATACATAATGTGTGTGTGTATATATATATATATATATATATATATATATATACATATGCACACGCACACGCACACACACACCACATACATATAAAATAAATATATATAATATAAATATACTTATATACATATGCACACATATATATGTGTACACACACACACATCTACATAAAATACTAATCAAGTTAACAGCCCATTTTCTAACTGCAATAATACTCTCCAGGATGTGTACTTATAGGAAGTAACAGACCTCCAAGGTCACCAGTGGTGGGGAAGCCCACTCACTCTTATTATTATCTATTTGCATGTATTTATCAAGAAAGTCTGACTGGTTCATGATGACCCCTTT
Organism: Protopterus annectens; assembly: GCF_019279795.1. NCBI lineage: Eukaryota > Metazoa > Chordata > Ceratodontiformes > Protopteridae > Protopterus > Protopterus annectens. The sequence continues at coordinate 511,429,450 of NC_056739.1, read as the reverse complement.
TCAGAGGAAGCCTGGGGGAAAAATGTTCCTAAAGTAATGTATAAAGGTCTTAAAGATACAATGCCACAATATATGAAAATAAGAAAATTAGACAAATATATTATAAAACAAATTTACAGTCTGTGTAATATGTAAAAGCACTGTAGGTTAGTAAGTGATATTTAGAAGAGAAATACATGGAAAAGCAGAGGCTGTAATAGTTTATCAGAAGGTCTGGATACAGGTAGGTCACAGGCAATAAATATTGCTGTATTTTACACTGAATGCCAAGTGCATATTTCCCTGTAACCCTCACCCTGTCTAGCATTACTGCTTGCTTATGAGAAATGTAGTGAACCTATTACATGGCACAGCCTGCCTCTTGTATCACAAGCAACCATATTGTTAGAGTCATAGAAGTGGTTGGAGACCTAAAGTCTGAAACTGCTGAAGGTTATACTTTTATGTAGTGAGCTGAGCATATTGTACTAGATGGTTAATTCAGCCTTTAAGAAGTATTTTTCTCCCATCACTAGGCTAAGGGAAGGTGTGTGAAGGAAAAGGGATTTTAGGACCTAAATGTGTAAGAATTAATCTGGTTTCAGTTTGAAGTCGGTGGTGGACAATAAGTTAGAAGCAATGTTTTTTAAATTAAAGAATGAAGTATAAGCGTGGCTCTGCTATTGACCAGTGATCTGCTGGTTTTGGTTAGAGTGATACAGTGATGCCAGGTGAAAAAAGCTATGGATTTTGTTAACTGCATTATGTAGGGTTACAGTATTATCTAAGGAGTTCAGCACAATTAGTGGAAGAAGAATTTCTAGTTTTGAAATAAGGACACTAACTCCTACGGCTGTTCTGGTTTTAGATATGAGGGGACTGACATGCTAATGTGGCAGTGTTTTCTGTCCCACACACAGCACTATTTCTACCAAGTGTCTCCTCTCTCCATCATCCTCTTTTCCTTCATCCCCATGAGCTAGTTTGACTTGCTTGCTTTTCTTCATCTATCTCTAAGCACCCCCTTCCACCATCTCCTATTTTAGCTCCATCACTCTGGCTAACGTCGTTGCTATTATTTCTCCTTCCTTAACCCACTGTTCCACTTGACTTTATACATCTGTCTTCCTTTCTTTCTGTCTTGTTCCTTTACTACTCCCCCCACCATTAGTATACTACAGCACCTGCCTGCTGAGTCTCCCCACCTCCCTTTACTCCCTCAAACTTCCTACTCCAGAGTTCCTCCTACCTACTCCCCACCCACATCCACCATTCTCTAGACCATGCATGATTATTGCTCCTTTATCCCCAATTTCTTATTTCTACTGCCTATTCTTCCTTCTATTCTTGACCTTTGGCCTATTATTTTTCCTCGTATTGTTTCAACATATGTCCTTTCTGTTTATCCAGGTCACTGTCTCAGGCCTATTTTCCTCATGTGTCACACTATTCTGCCTCAGATCTCATCCCTCCTTGCTTATAGAACACTGTCCCTCTGCTTCATTTCCCCTATTACCTCCCCAAACTCCCATAGCTTTCTCTCTCTCTGCATCCCCTCCTGCTTCCTTGCAATTACCTCATTCCCCACATTCAGCATTGGCACAGTGCTTTTCCACAGCCTCCATATCTGAACCATCCCTCTCCTCAAACTTGTACCACCTATTCCTGAGTTTTATTAATTTTTGCTAATAAGTTACTATACTGTGTACTTCCTATTCTGCGCTACTGTATTTTGTTTTTAGATTGGTGTCTGTTTTTGTGTTCTGTGATTGTTAAACTCTGCTATGGTTACCTAGCCTGTACTTTAATTTCTGTACTGATTCATGTTATGCTATGCTAAAGCTTTAAATACTTTATAACTTTCCTTACTGCATGGTAATATGTACTTAGCAAATGGCACAGATTTTCAACCCACTTCTGTAAGAAATGTTATGATAAAACTGCCTGAGGCAAGTTCAACTCTGTTTTAAGAAAGCTCACCCTTTCTCTAATGCTGTTGTTTCTTCTACATTACTGTCCCAGGCCAGAAAGGCATTTTTATATATGTCTTCAGATTATTGTGAGAATAATCCACCATGAAGGAGGGTTATATTTTCACAGATGTTTTATTTTTTTAAACTGTCCTACCACCCGAGTTTATTTTTTTCTTGAAAAGGTCCTTCTGCTGTAGGAAAGGATACAGAAACTCTGCTGCTTACCAGAACAGGGTTCTACTCCTGCCACTTCTTCTATTATCATCTCTTTTGAAATTTATGTAGGGTTTATAGCTACTAATGATCACCGTTACAGATAGACCAGAAAGAAACCAAATAAAAAGGCAATCTGGTCAACAAGACACTAAAATGAGGAAAGCATTATGAAGTTAACTTTGAAGAGAGCAATAGTGATTGAAGTTAAACAAATAAAAGCATCCTACAAGCAGGCTAATATAACTTATGTTTAAAGCACCGACTGCAGTGATATTCTTTAAATATGTCAGATCTGTAAAACAAAGAACTCGAAATATGACAGCTGTTCCTTACTGCATACTAAATATTTTAGCAAGAAATGTTTAAGAGGATGCATTGTCACTTATGATGCAAAACAGTAATTCTGGTAGTATCATTATATAAAGACAAGTGACATTAATGGGCATATATGAAAAGATTAGCAGTGAATTGGTATCAGTAGTCAAAACAGCACTGGCAGAAATACAGACATCCTCCCCAGGTATGAATATTTTCAACAACTGTGCAACATTTTATCAAATAGTGGTACACTGAAAGTTGAAATGCCGAATTGTCAAAATGGTGAAACTTTACAATGCTGAACTCAAAATACCCACTGAAAGCATACATTTACTACATAAATACACTGTGCCAGTACACAGCCAGTCAACAAACAATATCACTCCTCAGTTAGTGAAACTTGGAAATGAATGCAACATGGGTCATGTGGAGGAAGTGAATGTTCAGCTCACTTCACATTTACAGGTGTACATATTTTGATTTCAAAACTGGATTTAGTTGTCCACTTTTGTTTTGTTAGAACCATTCTTCATGAAGTAAAGATTGGTGATATTTATGCAAAAACAAAAAAAAAATGCTCTTCAGTTTGTATCCCTCAATTCCACTTTATGATTTGCCTACAACTATGTTAGCAGTAGTATATGCTCACTGTACCCCTTAAACTAATAATTCAGTAATGTACTTTAAAGTGTTGCTCATTTTGCATGATGCAGTACAGTACAGGCAGTCTGTACAGAATGCTAGATAACGTTCTCTGAATTCATGTTTTTTGTTTTTTTTTTTACAATAAAGAATATGCAAAATTACGGAGCAAAGCATGCAAAGTACACTTTTCAGATCGCTTACTTGCTGTGCTGGTGGTGGTGGTTTTAGGTTCCTTTTGTGCTTTCTGGGTTTGTTTTTATTTGTGTTCTACACATGTCACTACATGGTATAGTAAAATTTAATTATTCCCATGCAATATATGTAATGCAAAATAGCTTACTCATCTATCCATATTCTATAATTAGCATATATGTACTGCACAACTTTTTTTTTTAATTCAGCAACAGCTAAAAGCAGTGTCCTAGTGAATAAGCTCCATCCATCCATTCATCTAGCCATTTATGCATGCATCCATCCATTTTGTATACCTAATTTATCTAGCTGGGAAATACAAGAGCTCATCTTGGCAAGCTCCAGTCTTAAGGAATGAATTTGTATCTCACGGGATGACAGGCTGTCACAGAACAAATGCACACATTCATACTCATCTAGGGCCAATTTAGCATCACTAAGCCACCTGCCAATAATTTTTTGACTAATGTAGAAGAGACTGGGAGGTCTCAGAAAAACCCTTTGTAAACATATGTAGGGTATACAAAATGCACACAGAAAGCAGCACAGAAGAGGAAACAGGCAGAGAACCAACCAATGAGTGTAAGAGTGTAATGCTAACTCTGCTGTACCTCTGTGCTGTTTATTACGTAAACATCACAATAAGAGTATGTAATAAGTGTGCACTCTAGGAATCTAGATAACTCATATTCAACTTGAGCATAAAACTAAACAGAAAAAATAGTTTCTGCAGACTGAAAGCTGATTTGTAAACAGTCCCCAGGATTTAATAAAATCCATGTAGGCACTGTGTAGAGCCTACAGGGAATGTACCCATGTAAATAGCCAAGGTTCCACTTGGCAGCGGGCCATGCATATTAATGATGGCACACTGCCAAGAGGGTGCATAGGAACAGGGATATTGAATCCATGTAGGGAGAAGTGTAGAGGCTATTCCATGGTTGTGGATGCCTGGTCAGATATGTTGTTCTCCGCTACCGTTGAAATGCTGTGAAGGTTTATTATATGTGTGATATATTTTTATTATGTGTTTGTTGTTATAATATTTAAATTATTTATTTATTTTTTACTGTGTGCTTGCTTGGCACAGCATGGAGCACAGCAATGCCAAGCCACTTACATATCGACAGCTGACATCTGCTGCATATCTAAAAATAGAAATTGGATGTAATCAATTATTATAATTATTTTTTTTTAATTGCAGTTTGTGTGGCTCGGCGCAGAGCACAACAAAGCCAAGTGACACTCATACATACATATCAGACATCTAAAAATAGAAACCTGATATAATTAATTAATTATTTCTGGTTTAAGCTTGTTTGTGCAGTGCAGTGTGGTGCTCAGCAATACTAACAGATAACCTAGTAGTATATGTGAAGGTATACTATTTTTCATAATATCCAAGTAGCTAAATGGGTAGTGTTATGGCCTAATGCTTAGTAAGTCCTGGGTTCAAGTCTGTAGCAGTCATAACATGTCTGTAATTTAATTTGTTTTTGTTTAATTTAAAAAAAAAATGTTAAATATGGCAGTGCTGCACAGTGCTAAGCACTGCTTAAACATAACAGCTGCTACTGTTTGTGTAGTGCTAAGCTTCACTAAAACAATGGTTGCATGAGTTTTTATGCTTCTTAGTTCAGCTTAGCTGGTTTGTTTGATGCTAAGCAACGCAACACTTTTTTGAATGTTGCTCAATTACATGTAAGGGTGAGAAAACAGCCTATATTAAACACAATAGGCAGGAATTCTGCACCATTCTTTGGAGTCTGCTTATCTGCTGATATGGCAGACCGTGTTGGAGAGGGTGTACACTTTCGGGCACAGAGATCAGGTGAGCAGGAGTCCAGGGATTTTGTTGGGCTCTTGGTACACAGTCATGAACCGAGGCAGATGCAGGGCAGTTTCCAGGGCTCAGAATGTAAGACTGAGGTCTGGGATCATTTGGCCAGGGAACTTACCAGTGCTACTGGTATCTCCTGCACTGGTGAGCAGTGTTGTCACCATTATGATGACCTGAAGAGGAGAAAGAGGGGAACCTTGGACACCAGGGTCCAAGAGACTAGGGCTGCGCATGCGCCATAAATATGTAAGTATGTTTTCCACTGTTTTACCAAAATGCAAGCTAAATGTGTGCAAAACTGGTATGCCTAATGGTGTGCTTCTCTCCCAATAGCTGTAACTGAGAGGACTTGCAATATTCAGTTCCACGCTGGGCGCCTGGCCAGGTTGCACCGTGAGTGTGGTAAGTATGGATTTGTTATGCTAACTGTAGTGCAATAAGCAATAATTAATAAAAAAATGTACTGCAGTAAAGAATACACGTTGAGTTGTAGTGCAATAAATGGGCAATTAGAACTGTTGTGCAATAAGTGGACAATTAGAACTGCAGTGCCAAAAATGAACAATAGCAACTATATTGCAATAAACAATAAACAATAACAGTATGCAAAATGGTGTACAGCAGGATTTTGGTGTCATAACATGCATTCCATGTCTATGGTAAGTTTACTGTAGTCAGGTGTAACACTGTAATAGCTGTAGAATGCAAAACTAATGGCCTGCAAACTGTATTGCTCAACTCATAGTATGGTCCAAGGCTTTCTTTAGACCAGTTTCAGTGACATAATGTTCTCTGTTCCTCCTACTCCAGGTAGAAAAGGTATATGGGTGAGGTAGTCCACTCTATGGGCAGATATTGTGTGTGGACTTCACAGACAATTATCAGCAATACCAATAAAGTGTTAAGCAGCATTGTGGATTCCTAAATAAATATGTCTTAATATTTGCAGTACAGCTGTATTCATTACATGTGTGCTCTACTGTCACTGTAGTCAAGTATAACACTATAATAGCTCTAGAATGCAAAGGAATATCCTGCAAAATATATTCCTCAACTCATAGTATGGTTCAAGGTTGTCTCCAGGCCAGTTTCAGTCACATAATGCTCTCATTTTCTCCCAGTCCAGGAACAAAAGGTATATGGTTGAGGTAGCCCATGTTATGAGCAGATATTTTGCGTAGATTTAACAGGGAATTATTAGCAATACCAATAGAGTGATAATCAGCATTGTGTTTTTGTAAATAAATATGCCTTAATATTTACAATAGGGCTGTATTCATCACATGTCTGTAATAAGTTGCTGCAGTCAATTGTTACATTATTTGCAGATGTCCCCTACAGTCACAGCTATTGGATTCTACTCCCATGCCTGCCAACATAGACATGACAGCTGTCTAGTTTACTTACTGTACACAAACATGCCTCTCAAGAGTCATGATTTCTCATAATATAATTAAAACTGCCTAATCTGTCTGGCACATGATTACCAGATAAGTGATTATCTGGAATGCAATGTATTACCAAATCCATTTACAGAACACCTTGGTAGTTATATAAGTCCACATTATATGAAACTGTTCTGTGTAGTTGTATACCTGCATTTGTTAGTGCTTGGCCCATACTGTCCCATGCTATAAACATGAGAGGTATGTATGTGCTACATTAACTATAGTAGTATTGTAGTCACTGTACTCAGAACTGAAACTACACACCTGTAGAAGTATGTATTACCAGTGTTTTCAGGGATATCATCTGCAATGTCATTAATGGAATGTTTTTCACTCTCTCCCCACCCCTTACCTTCATTTATTTATTATTGTTATTTATTATTATGATTTAATATTAACAGATTTTGTTAAACTAACTGTTTTGTTGGCCTTATGGTGTAATTCTTACTGGCTTGCTGTTAACATACTGACTGTTATGTTACTTAATGTTGTGTTATACATAATATATATTAATATGTATTTGGATTAATAAATATTATGTTCCATTCCATTAATACTAACAATGGTTTGGTTATAACTATCCTTAACTTATTGCTATAACTCATTAACCACAGTACGTCAAGGTAGGCTGATCCGGCTGATCTACCTACCTTGTCTCCTCCAGCCAGGGCATCAGGTCCCAGCACGTCTGGGATCCAGATCGGTGGTGCCCCCTCTGCTGCCCCTGCACTACCTGTGGCATCGGGTAATTCCACCCATTGGGACGGGGCTGGGTCCCCCTCTGGGAGTGGTGATGGAGGGGGAGTTGTCACCCAGCATGAGCTGCTGGTTTTGGTGGGCAGGATTCAGGATTGTGTACCGTGGTTTTGGATGCCGCCTGCGCCAAATGGAGGGCATGCTGGCCAACCTGGTGGAGCAGCCTTGCCCTGGTGCCCAGCCTCCACCACTGCCACCCTGGAGCAGTGACAGAGCAGTGCTGACAGATGTGAGTCATGCTGCTGCCTTGTGGAGCCACATGAGACTAAGATTCCACAATACCCTCCCCAACCAAGGTGTTCACCTCTCTCATGTGCCACATATCACCCCTGTCTGTTGTCTTGTCTTTGCAAATGCATCCACACCTACCCAACGTTCCTCATCCACGTGTACCTATGTCCCTTTTCCAACATTCCACTCTTACCTTAAAAAAGAAATGGGCACATGTCCCAAAAAAAAAATTGTCCTAGACATAGCTTTCCATTTTGCACATGTGTCCACTGGACACAAGTAATTTGGTCCACTTTGCTTTTCAATGCAATTATGTTGTCCTCAGTCCTCTCTCTGGAGGTGAGAGTTCAAAGTCATGTACAAATTCTGTCAAAGTGCACAGTTGTTGCTGTACAAGAAAAGGATAGCTATGGGTCTTTCCTACACCCTTCCAGCACATCCTACCTGCCTTTCACTATGGCTTTCCCCCTGCTTGCACCCCATTTCACAACTTTTCTATCTCCCCAATTTTTTTTCTTTATATTTTGTGGCCTAATGCTGCTCAAGGCCCCAGGTCATTCAGCATTGCTAAGCTCAGATAAATAGAGCTATATTGAATATATGTGTTTTCAATTTATAATAAACACATACAAAATAAACACCTGTCCCATATTTTGAACCCAAGACTATCGTGCCTGTAGACCACTGCATTAGTCTACCATGCCACACAACTCTTAATTAAAACAGGTGGTTTAAACAAAATATAGTAATTGCCAGTTACAGTCATTAAGTGTGTTTCAGCTAAGCTGCACATTGCACCATGCCACGCAAACCTGATTAGAAAGTAATGGAATAAATGGGAGTGTATGTTGGACTTTGCTGCAAGACTACACCACTAGAAAGCCAAACACATAATAATTGATGTAAGTCTGGCCTTTGATAGCAGGTAAGTGTGCCCTTTTATCAGCAACATGTAGAAATACACCTGCTAAGGCATTAATGGTAAAATACATGATCAGTTGGGACCCTGGTGCAGAAATACATCCATATAAAGCCATGCACATACAGATGGATGTAAAAAATGTTTGTCACAGACTGTATGTGTGCACATATATCTTGCAAATACACCTGCTGTAGCAATGACTCAGTAGTTCAGTCTGTTAAATGCCTTACAAACAATGCCTTTTGCCACACACAGTCCGGGGTTCAAATTCAATTGTGTGTAGCAGTGAAATTACAGTATTGTGAAGCTAGAAATTAATTACTGAATCATGCACACTTTATACACACAATGCATTTTAAATGACATGTCTGCTTTTCACTGATGGAAATCACAGGCCTGCAGGCAGAAACACACTTCACATATCCCTGTAGCAAAATTATATGTGCATAAAGTGCCACATCATGCATTAATATTCATTTACAGAGAAGTTCATCTCAGGTACTGCAAATGAGGGCCACTAATATCAGAGTGCACCACACAGTCCTTTCAAACACACAGTGCCGATTAGCACAGCTGCACACCTAACATACACATTTGAAGTTACTGCTTGTAACAAGGACTGCCCTCATACATGCTCCAAATTACTACCAGACTGTAACACATGGCCTGGCAGTCACCCAAATGGTAGACATATTCTTATATTTCTTCCCTCATGTTGCACAAGGACACACAGATATGTTGCCTAGTTCTGTTAGTGATAATGTTGCCTAACATACTTACCTTAAACACATGCCTTAATTGGACTTGAAAGGATAGCCTCACTCTGGCTCTGCTTTTACAACAAGGCTGACACAGCTCCAACAGTTACTCCTACAGCTTGCTGTCCTCCAAAGTGTTCACGCTCCATGCCTATGCCTATTTCCTGCATCAGCTGCAGCCTGTGGCATACACATCTCTATGTAAAACGTTGTTGCTACAGACCTACCCTCTGCAATGATGTAGCCTCCTCACTCCAGTAATGTCCAGAACAACATATCAGAAAGGGCCCCTAATCTACATGAAGGCCTTATATATTGTACAGTGGTTGTATGTCATTGGCTGATGATAGTGCAAATCAGCTGTGTTGGCTACAGTTAGCATTTCAGACCCACAGATTGGTTAAGAGGCAATCACCAGCTGATGAGAAGCATGTTAAAAAGGCAAGCAGCTGGCAATGAGGAACTTTCTGTATGAGACTTTCCTCATGTAGAACATGTGTATGCAAAATATTAACTATCAGCACATAGCAGAGAAGTACTGCACTCCATCAGGTATGTAACCATTTTGTTTACAACAGGATGTAAATGTGTGAATATACTTACGGGAAATAGGGATTACAGCATTAAGCCTTTCTTAGAACTGTGATAATGACATGTCAATAATCTCCAGATTGTTTCACATATAGAGGATGTGCAATACATCAAGGGTGGAATGTATATTGTCAATGTGGCACACTGGCTTATGGGCCTCTTGCTTATAGTGGTTGTAATAGTACACTGCTATTTGTTTGGCACAGTTGTTTTGACATATTATCAGGGAGTTTGCCCCTTGGGGACAGACTACAATAGACTCCAGTGTCGGCTGTATGATCATACACCAGTATCTGTCATGGCACACATGGGAATACCTGGCTATCACTGGTATACTAGTTGTATCTACACTGTTAGTATGTTTGCACACTGTGGAATATGATATGTGTGATCAAGCAGTGGATACTGCCAGCCATTCTGTCCTTGCTGTATCTCTACATAGTGTACTTCCACGTATGTGATCTTGACATGTGTTCCAGTGTTGTTGTCTTTCAGGAAACATGTATGCAAGATGCCTTGCAGGTTTCATGAATGCAGAGAATGAGTTAATACTGGAAGGTCTCCGTCAACACCATGACCTCCTAGTGTCCAGGGGGAAGCACAACAGGGAACAGAGGGAGGCATTGTGGACTGACCTTGTCCATGATGTGAATGCCACAGGTCATCAGAGCAGGACATATGAGCAGGTTTGACTCCATGCAATAGACGTGACCAATGCTGTATGGAGAAGAGCAGCAGATGTAGTCAGGAAGCATGGCACCACTTGTGGAGGGCCTGGAGCAGAACAACCGCTCTCAGCCACTGAGGAATTCCTGGCAAATCTGGGCACACATGATAGATCCCAGATATCCATCACACCCTACATCATGGATGTGGGTGTCATAGTATCCACGGAAAAGGAGCATGCAGGTAAGCTTAGTTTGATCGCCATTACAATACTGTAGCATTAAGTGTGTCAGGGCATGCGTAGTCTTTTGTAGATGTCAGGTCTTTCTTCTTGAGGGAGGGAGAAGGGTTTAACTGCAGTTTGACTGTCATACTCAGATTTTACCAATATAACAATTGACACAGTAACTACTGTAAATGTGAGATATATGGATGTATTGCCTTGTGGTGGTGGAACATGCATTGGTACTGATGTTACCTCTCCCTCAACTTTTCACAGGTCCATCAGGTATCTGACAAACCCGTGGTCCTGCTCCTTTTAAACATGACACTGTTTTGTTATAGATTTAGGTTTACAACAATGTAATCCCTAAGCTGTCATCCCAGGACTGCTGCCTGCATTGCTGTACTGTTGGTATGATTGCCCTACTATATGAGAATGGGTTTTCAACAGGTCTGTAATAGTGACAACAGTATATAGAACTTTACATATATTACAACATAGTAATGCAAAGCATAATAGTGCAGGCACTAATGTACTGCATTTTCCTTTCTTATCACAGGTGACTGGGGTTGATGTCTGTCCCCTACACAACCTGATGTCAGTGTCTCCTCAGACTCTAATGATGGTGGCCGCAATGAGGTATAGGTGGGGGTCTTAGGGGTTGAATCTGTCCCAAAGGCTGACATCCCTCTTCTGCCCTTATTGTCACCACACACAGTACTACACATACCCAGTCCCCAGAGGCCACAGATATTGGACAGTCAGAAGGTGGGGACATTGAACAGGAAACTGTGGCAACTATGGCTCCAGTGAGTGTACATACTGGCCATAACCAGAGAGCTGGCGAGGTTCCACACAGATGGATTGATAGGGGTCCTTGTAGAAGACCTGCTGTCCATTCATCACCTATTGAAGGTGTGATATCACGGGTTACTCGATGCATGATTTGGGCCATCATGGAGGCACAGGCATGTTCTGAACAGAACTCTAGACATATGCTTAGGGTTATGGATGCAGCACAATCTGACATCTGTGACTACCTGCACCGCATTGGTGACACCCTAGATCAGCTCACTGATGCAGTGGACAGAAGGTGGGCAGAGACATTGTCTGTCTTGGAATGCACAGTGTCTGTGCTGGAATGTTTGGTTGGAGCTGAGCATCCGACTTGTGGGCATAGGTCAGCAACTTCATCTACTGACAGTACACGTGGCCATGCCCAATCATGCTCCCGTAGTGGCAGTACATCCAGTGCTACAGAGGGGAGTGTGCTGTCCACACCAAGATGTGGCAGGCCATGGGCTTGTGGTCCTGGGCATTCCCATGGAGGACATGGTCCTAGCAGACAGCAGTCATGATCAGGTACTATCACTGCTTCTGACCTTGGGTATGGAGTTGCCAGTGCAACTCATGGCAGAGGCAGTTCCCATGTTCATTGCTGGAGACTGTGAACTGTCAGCTCTAGCATGCACAGTTTAAAGCTGTCCAACATGCAGACATGTAGGGCTAGCACTTTGCTTGACTGTGTACATGCACACACACACACACACTATTGTCAAATGCTTGTCACCTACAGACACACATGGCACCTTTCCATGGTCCATCTTATTTGCTTCCCTTCCTGACTCACACACATGGTGTCAACTGTTTGGGTCAGCCTACGCCTCCTGCACCACCACACAACACCCTGTGTAAGTGATGATACCTGTGCAACATCCCTGTCATCCTCACCATTGATGCAGAGAAATGAAGCTGTGTGTCTGATGCACAGGTTGACTATATAAGTTAATGTGTGCTTGTGTAATGCAGTGTTGTTTTTCCATGTCACTTGCAGTAGTTACTGACAGATACTGTATGCTGACATTTGTCACAAGAATGCCACATACCTTTGTGTACCTTATGTTGTATGATGTTGTAATGGCTGTATACTTACACAATGAAAGGTGTGTCATGGACCTGTTTCTGTTTCTGTTTCAGGAGTCTGGTGATAAAGCACCACAGGATGGAATGTCAGCACAGCAGAAGTATGTCTTCAGCAAGGTACAGCACTATAAGTGCATGGCTCCATAGGTTCAGATGTGTATAACAGGCTAACAAGGACAATGGCATCATTGAGCATACTCATGCATCCCTAATCAGTGAAAAGTCTGCTACACTTGATAAATGCCACCAGGGTTTTGGGAACTAACATATCTACAAGCTATGGTGATGGAGATGACTCATCTTCAAATATCCTGTGTCCAGCACAGGCATTTGTCCGCCACCAGTTATGATTTTCTTGTTCTACATCCCATTGTGTAACCTGTACATGATGTGAGTCACAGCAGATGTGTGCTTCACATGCATGGGGGGGTCTGTTTCATATAGGGTGTACTGTCTGTGTTACATACCTGTCTCTCCAGCATGTACTATGTATACCACAATGATGTTGTAGGTGTGCAGAACAGGTAAAACATGTGTTAGTCCTGTCACGGATACACGGGAGGTACACAGTGGGCTCTGACACCTCCCTGTATGGAGCCGTACACATCCCCTCCAAAGCATTTAGGAGACAGACTACACATGTATGGTCTTGACCCAGACTCCAAAGGACATGTTATCTACACTGTGTATTGGTGTATCATAGAACCTGTGTGGCTGCTACAGTTCTATGATATGGCTATATAATGACATAGCAAGGGTGCTATTGCATATAGTGATAGATGTGATGACTGCCACATTCAGTATAGCAGTGACAGTCTGGGATTTACATCCCATACCTATCTGTATAAGTTGAAAAAAAATGAATGCATCCCCACATCTTACTGACCAGTGAAAGTCAAAGGCTACATTACTGTCTGTGTCCATAATTGTATGAGTAATGGCTCAACTGTGTGCGGTATGCAGACACTACAATATATTAAAGTGGTGGATGACTTCCAAAGGATAATATTGTGCAGTTGTTGGCATTTAATCTTTGTCAGTGGCTCAGACAACAACTGAATGTGTGTCTTAAGCCATCCTGGATAACTATTGGTTCTGTGTGGCATTCGGTGACAGCTCCTAATATGCATTCACCTGCTAATGTAGTCAGTGAGAGGTCACTGACAGTGGCTGTGACTGCAGATAGTGAATTGCTAGAAGGGGTATGCCAATAATGAAGAATGGCAAAATCCATGGTGACTGGTGTCATTGCAGCATAGGTCTCCCAATGCTATCTTCCCAGAGTATGACTGTCAGACACTTGCCTATCCAGCAGCTGACATGACACTCTGTACACAGTTTCCAGCAAGGCCTGCTAACCTAATATTATCAAACACCTTGTCAGGCCATGGTAGGTGGAGTGAGTCATATTTCCATCATTCATTGCATAATGTAACAGTCAATGGGCTCTGCTGGTTACAGCCGGTAGGCACGATCTGGCCTTGAGCAAAAGTAACAGTGTTTGATCCAGTGTAAGTAGGTGTATGACAGTGTTAGTGCTCGTATCCATGCTAACTCCTATCATGGCATTTCATGTGACATGACTCAGAGATTTGGGGACACTGCTTGGCACTACATGCTAGTTGTCCTCTGTGCAAGTAAGTATTGCAGTTACTTCCAGCATGTTGCAAGAAAATAGTCATGCAAGGTGTTTGTACAGAGCACAGACAAACACATTAGGGAAGTTTAATATGTATACACTGTGTTGCTTAGTCATGCTGTTGCTCATTTGCCCAAAGGTTAGTCCAGGTCATTACCTGCAGTGCCTTGGAGCAGTACCACGACATCCCCAAATGGGGAACCAATGTATTGCATCATGTGTTTACCAATATGGGTGACCAATACAGCCCCCCAAAGTGAGGTCCTCCCTGGTGGGATCTGGCCACAGATCAGTCTCCTTAGAACTACCAGCATGACTCCCCCTTGCAGACAATACAGACATATATGTCAACAAAGTCATTTATTACCTCCTGTGGGATGGTTGACATAGCTTGACTGCACCTCCCCCTTCAGATGGGACAGGCAAGTATGCGGAGCTCTACACCCATGCATTATGATAGCAGCATTACAACTGCATGAACTCGGGTGTATGTGACAGGAGGGACATAGGCTCATCATGGCATAGCAAACCTGACTGGTGGACAACTGCTATTAGAAGGCTATACAATAACAGGTGGACATTGCTGTGTGACAGTTGGGGTGGGGGTGCCACCACTTAACATGGAGGCACAACCTCCTCAGCTAAAAGAAGCACATAGTGTTGTTGTGATGTTGTGCAGACATGGTAAATGACAAAATTAGACACCACACAAAGGAGAACCACAATCCGCAGTGTAGTTACATGTGTAACCTCAAAGGACATCCTCGGATTGTTGTGAACTCATGCATAATGATGCCACATATGGGTCTGTACTGATAGCTAACCTGTAGTCCCACACTTTCTGTGTCAACTACACTCCCCTGCCCCCACCACATGTGACACATGACATTCCTACAACATGTTCCATAACTTCAATATTTACACAGCATCTATTGGACATGCTAACATTCCAAGCTGCATTCCACATGTGATCTCACAAGGATTACTAACATCTTTGGGAAAACCTTGCAGTCATACTGAAACCACTGGCTGCATACCAGCTGAGTGGACAACAGCAACTATTATACCCTTGCAAAGAGGTGGTGCATTCACTGACCAACATAACTATAGACCAGTTTGTCTAAGTATCCATATCTGTATGCCTGTAGGGGCAATCATCATGGAGCTGATCAGAACACATATATGTGATCTACACACAGTTGACTGTACACAGTTTGAATGTGTAACAGGGGGAGCATGACTGTGACACATGGTGGACATTTTTGAAGCAATCACCAAGGACCTGGGTGAGGGGACGTCAGGGCGTACAACTCTTTAGACTGAGCCAAGTCTGACTATATCCCCCACTCAGGCAACACTTACAAAGCACCTACTTAGTCATCCATGATACTGTCATTTTAGGGGAAACTAAGTGGCCCATTGATGGCATACATACTCAACATAGGGACATCCACTACCAATAGCTGATCTGTAAGCAGCAGTGTTCAACAGGGCTCAGTCCTGGGTCCTCTGCTGCTTGGAATCCATTTAACCACAATACATGTGACTACTGAATGTCTGTGGCTAACAATGTTGTCTGATACCTGCAAATTGTGAGCACTCATAGAGTCTCTGTGTTATGTCACTGTCCTGCAAGAGGGTATTGCTGAACACATGCATGTTGACATACTAATGGCCATAAACTCAATGCAAAGATATATGTAGTATCATTTCTATCAGTATGACCTATGTACCTGGTAAGCAGCACATCAGTCGCAACATGTGATGCACATACGAGTGAAAGAACTGGGCACACAGACCTGGTCACACAGATTTACACCTAATGTGCCTCAGATCACCATGTCTCTACAGTGGTATGGCAGGAATCATATGCCATAACTGAAGGCACAGTCACCTGTAAGTGACATACTTATAACCTCCAAGTAGTTTTCACTCAGCATGCCAGTATTTGAGTGCAATGGCCATTTGGTAATGTACTATTCTAAGCAGTACTGGCAATTGCACACAACAGTATGGTCCCTCACAAGGACACTTCATGTCTTCAGTATGTGTTCAGTGGGGATAATCTGCAATGAGTGTCATTGTAGCCTGTGGCATATAGACTACTCAGAGGTGATCTGTGCCTTGCATATGGGGTAATGTTTGACCCTGCTTGATTGTATATGCTGCCTATATCTGTAGGAGACATAGTAGATGGATAAATCACTGTAAGGACATTAACCTAGTATGTGATGTTAGTACTTGCTGGTGGGAGAGATTTGTCTAGCAGATTTAAATACACCCTTGAAACAGAATTCTGCCTATTGGCAAACAAAGCACCTCAGTGCACCTCAGCACATGGCATCTGTACGATTGGCTGGGAAACCGTTATCTCACCACAGGACTTCTGCCTGTGTCCCTTTTGGATTGGGGCAATATGTGCTGACCCCGTAACTACTGGTATAAAGTTGTTTAGAATTGTGAGGTCTGTATGGCCATTATGGTAGTGAAGTTCAAACATCCTATGGTTCCATAGTGTGTTTAGGATTGTGTGGTCTGTATGGCCATTATGGTAGTGAAGTTCAAACATCCTATGGTTCCATAACATGATGTAAAATGCTGTAACAGCCTTACACACAAACATGGCTACATTGAGGCTAGCATCACTTCCAATTACTGCGTACAGGACATGACAAGGTACACACATAGTGCAAGTTGGTTGTATGTAGATTAGAACACTAACCTATGAAATGGTACACATTACATATCACAGTACATGATGGACGCAACACACCACGTCTGCTAGTACTATCAGTTTAGGACATATAATCTTGATGACATTAGCAGGCCTTGTTGTGGTTAGTCATTTGGGGGGGGGCACATCACCTGCTACAAATAAAATACTCCAAAAAGTCTACCTATTTCTAATTTACTGAGGTGATCATATTTATGCCATAAGGACACACACACACACACCAAGTTGCCTGGAGTGAGATTAGAACCCCTACCTATCTAGTCTTATACACTATAGATCACAGTACTTATCAGACCTCCATGGGTTAAATGTGATACTACACTGGCAGCTGGTAGTCTTAATGTGGATGACCCCATCAGGCCTTGTAGAAGAGGGCAGTTTAGAAGCCAGCAGCAACCTACAGGGCCAAAAAGTGCATAGCCATTGCAGGTTGATAGCCCATGAAGGAATGTAAGTTGTTTTGCAGGGGATACACACACACACACACACACACACACACACACACACACACACACACACACACACACACACACACACACACACACACACACACACACATGCACACCAAGTGGCCTGGAGTGAAATTAGAACCCCTACCTACC
Organism: Protopterus annectens; assembly: GCF_019279795.1. NCBI lineage: Eukaryota > Metazoa > Chordata > Ceratodontiformes > Protopteridae > Protopterus > Protopterus annectens. Next base: position 511,411,794 of record NC_056739.1, on the reverse strand, counting down.
TACCTAGTGTTATACACTATAGATCACAGTACTTATCACATGCATCACAGGTTACGTCTGTTTAATATATGATTGCAGGCACAGTACTTGTGCCTTACACAAACTAGGCTTGTGTTGAATAGCATCTGTGGCCGGCAGAGTGATATTGCTTCCTACTGTTATCTGCATCTAGTATCCTTGCAGTAAGATAATTGTTATTATCCTAGCTATGTGTGTGCAGTTAACAGTATGGCCATATGTGGCTGTTTGCACTTAGATAGGCAAGCCTGTGGGCAGGAACAATGTGCCCTATCCATGCATGTGTTGATAGCATTATACATTACACCACCTGCTCACCTGTTTCTGTCTATGTGGTAACATCCAGAAGGCACATGTGTCTATAGGTAAGTGCACTATGTACTGTTGAGCCCTTACTTTGGATCCTTTGAGTAACCGTATAGATGTGTTATAGTGCAGCTTTACTCACCATTATTATGGTAGTTAGGACAATACAGACAGCCACACACATATTTATGTTATAACATGGATGTATATATATAAATGTAGCTCTGTGTGTGTATAATATGTATATGTGTTATGTAGATATATGGGTAGAGTCTATGTATCATTTTAATATATATAGCTATATATATAGATATATATCTATTTGACAATACATAGAGATAGATATACTATGTATGTGAGAGAGATAGTGACAGATGAGTCTAAGTGTATCAGCATGCCCAGTGGGGCTGTCAGTACTTATAAATTGACTCCAGCCCACATCTACCTGTACTACAGTCTGGGATTTTGTGTGCTACAGACAATGACATCTGTCCCTGTTTCTGCAGTACTGCACTTCACTCAAATTGTCCAAGGCATTCCCCAGCTGTCTGATGTAAATAATATGTGAATGAGGTGCATAATGTTACACCACACACACAGAATGACAGTCTGTGAAAACACCAACATGATAATACCTCACATGCAAAAGATGTGAATGCTTCCTGATTAGAACCACCAACACCATCACCCATGCTAACTTCCCTAGTCCACTGAGCCACACAAGCTGCCAGACAGAGAGGAGTCATTCATCATACAATAAACAGCATAAATATGTACTTTGTTATTCCTGTGTTAACTGAGACATACAATGTGTGATTGATTTTTATTTTACTGCCCTGTGATTTCCTGGACTGCTGATATATCATTGATGACTTAATATTAAAGTGGTTATATGGGAACACTGCTGTGATGGGGTGGGAGAACAACAGCACATGATCTACTGGGATAGACAGTAGTCCAAATATTATGTGACCTCACTGTTTAACATCTCCCTTGACTGATGTAGTGAATATTCTAACCATGAGGCCTAGTGAATAGTAAGGAGCACATACTAGTGGACTGGGTATCTGTAGTCACATGTGGATGTTACTTCTGTCCAAATAGTTCACTATATTTTCTTGCATAAATGCAGTGGATCCATACATACAATACCATATTATAGTAATCCTTACAAGTAGTGTGCAGGTTAGAAACTTACCTTGCGAATGCAGCAGTTGACAGAACTGTAGTTCAGGGCTGACTCTGTCTGATGCAAGTAGTACACAGCCAATACATGGATAGGTACAGTTTGTGTGGGTTGCCTGGCATCAACAATTTTAATATATGTATGTGAGTAGGAGTAAAGTGTCAGTCCTTAGGACCCTAGATTGTCATTTAATGTGCTATGCATTGTCTCTTAGCCAAATCCAATCCAGGGAGTACTGGGCATGCCTACATCTGCCTACAGGGACATCATCAGGGGGATCCTCCTCTGAGTCCTTCTGTGACTGTGGTTGTGGTAACCTAGGCACTGGTGGGGGGTTGTGTATCCTTTCCTTTTGCTGATCCTGCTGTAGCTGTTTCTGCAGGATCATATTGTGTAGCATGGCAAATGCTGTGAACATATATGCACATGTGGCTGGAGAGTACTGCAGGGCTCCACCGGATATATCGAGGGACTGGAACCGTGACTTCAGAAGCCCAAACACATGCTCTATGATGTTCCTAGTTTGTGCGTGTACGTCATTATGGCATTCTTCACTGGGTGTGTGTATATTTCTGATGGGTGTCATCATCCAGAGTTCTGGTGCGCAGCCAGCATCCCCAGTAAATGGCCATGTGGGATGTCCCCCCTAGCAAACATCTGGTACAGCTGTGATGAGTGCCAGATACTGGAGAGGTGATAACTGCCAGGCCTGCCAGCATACACATTCATGATAATCCCCTGGGCATTACACATGACCTGGCAGTTGATGGAGTGGCACCCCTTGTTGTTGATGTAGAGTCTACCCTCCTCACCGGGTGGTGCCTTGATGTGTATATGAGTGGAATCTATGGCACCCAGTACCTCAGGGTAGAGTGCTACAAGGAAGAAGTGTTACATAGTGGGTGAGGGGAAAAGAAATGTGCTCATCAGCATGTGGTAGCATGGAATCCAGAACCTGGTGGAATACCCTGGGTGCTAATACCTGTGCTGCCCCCATCATGTCCCCAGCTGGTCTTTGGAAACTACCTGTAGCTAGTATCCTAAGGGCTATGCATACCTTTATTTCCACTGGATGGGTTCCCCTTTGTTTGCTTTGGGTCTGAGTTGTGGGTGGCAGAGCTTAGCGAGTTCTTATAGTATGTCCCTGCCCACCCTGTATTGCTCTACAATCTCCAGCTCATGTAGCTCCTGGAAGATTACCCTGGACCTGAACACTCTTCTCCTTCTCTGACTAGGCCTATTGTCAGCAGCAACAGCGGCACTGACTTCAACATCTAGCACATACAGATGTAGCAGACCTGCATCAGCCCCTAGCATTGTCTCAGTTAAATTCCCAAGTCTGTACTTCAGTGGTGCAGATATTGGGAAAAATCAGAATGTAGGGTGTATGCATACTTTATGGAGCTCTGCTGTAGGTGCAGAATGTGTGATTGGCTAACTATGATGCATTCCACCTATCTAGAATATAGTTAACATCATTTAATGGCTCTACTTCAACTTAAACAAGGGTCAAAACTAATTAATGTCATTGGCTTTTTAGATACACTCAGCATGGTGGAGCACCATGCAAACATGTGACCAGTAGATAAACAAAGCTTAGCAGTTAGTGAGCACAGCCCCAAACTTACATGTTCAGCACAGCAGCACACTGTGCAAACACCCATCCCATAGCTAAATAAAGCTTAGAAGTTAGTGGACACACACACAACCCTCTGAAAGGACATGCACAGCCAGGAGGCGTGCCGAGCAAACAGGTGCAGCTAAGCTGAAATAAGCTTAGAAGTCAGTGGCCACACCCTCCCCTGATGTCAGCTACATCCAGTGTAAATGCCAACATGGGTCTAAGCCTACACGAAGGGGATATGCAGACATGATTACTCTTTTATGCTATTCAGTAACTCCACCTCATTTGCATAAGTATCCATGCTCACATCCTGGAAACTACACACTTCATAGCCTCACCACGTTAATAACAGCATCAATGCACCATTTTAGGGACTCCACACAAGGCCCTGTAATACATTTCTGTCACATAATATTATTTTTTTATATCTGTAAAGCATGTTTGTGCACTGCAGTGTGCCATGCAAACATGCCCATATTATTAAAAAAAATGAATTTAACTTTTTTCCTTTAATTTTTCAGACACACAGGAGGATAGTTTCGCTCATATCTGTATGTGGTATGCCATTTCTGTCCCTCTATCTACATTTTTACAACCTCTTTTGTTTGTGTATACTCCTGTACATGGAATTTTTCCATGTACACTACAGACACTGACACGGGGTCTGAAGAGATGCCTATCTGCTTGCTAAATCATTCTACCTGTCTTATTTGCATGAGATTCACCTGCTTATGAGATAGTTTGCATGCCACGGAACTTTCCATGTTGGTGCATGCATGTGTGCCGCTCAGCAGCACTTACTGAATCTAAAAATGCTCGCATCTGTGCAAGTAGCGCGGCACAATGCCTACATGTAAAAAAATGAATAGGCTTTATTAAATTCCTTCCAGTGTCTTCAGAAAACTTGAAAATTATAGCAATATTGTTTTGCCCAAGTTCAACAGTTTTTCTGGTAGTATATTGCCAAATGACTTGGTTAATAACAGTGTTTCCATTTAAGATATAGTTTGGTTTTCAATGTCCATCTTTTTAACATTGTATACTAATATCATTTAGTGCAGAAACTAGCACTGGTTGGTTCTTCTTTCTTTGGTTTTATTTCTGACTGAGATGCCATTTACTTATCTTTCCTGTGTATTTGTGCACATTCAATGGGAGCTCTAGTTTTTGGGCTTATCCCACAAATATGTAGATAGGTAAAATGATGACCCTTTATACTGAACATAGGAGTGTGTGTGTAGTACGTATGCATATGTGTGCGTGTGTGTGCGTGTGTGTGTGTGTGTGTGTGTGTGTGTGTGTGTGTGTGTGTGTGTGTGTGTGTGTGTGTGCGTGTGTGTGTATGTGAGTGTTGATGCATGTTGCAGTGGGCTGGCATTTCATCAGGGATTAGTTCCCGGCCTTAAATCCAATGAAGTGCAAGGATGTAGTCTGACACCTCTACATCCCTAAATAAAATAAAGCAGGTATCAAAAAATAAATGAATGAATGAATATATTAATCATTTGGAAGTAAGGTCTGGGACACAGATATACACTGTTAATTAACTCCATAGGCCTTATTTATCTAACATTTCTAGTAGGTTATGTGATACTTTAAGATCACTTGGGGAATTTCAGGGCATTTAAAAACACCTTAATAATGCACTCATGGGTTTTTCCTATTTGACTATATCCTTCTCATTTCATTACAACTCTTGCAATGTTTTCATTTCAGGATTGCATTTATTGTTTTATTGTGTTTTTGTTTGTAATGCTTCCTGTTAGCCTATACTATGGAAAGGCAGTATAAAAGTGAAGGTGATATTCATAAACATTTGCAGTGTCACAGTGTAGCACTAAACATCAAAGATATCATACCATAATATGATCCAGTACTGCTAAGGTACGTAGCAGGCCTGGTACAGCACTGGTATCTGAGATGAGTGCTGGATAGTGAATTGACCAGCTACATAAGCAGTTGCACTACAAATCTGTAGTGAAATGGCTATGGTATAAGCAGTCATGTGACCAACATGAAAAGAATAATAATGTGGCATGTCTGAGGCTACAAGTGTACACATCTTCAACAAAGCATCCCATAGCAACAACTTAAGCACTGTGAGCAGGTTACAGTAGGCAAGTACAATGAAGTGCCATTTTATTTATTTATTTTATTCATTTATGTTTGTTTACTGATGTAGTGCACTGATCTGAGTGGGCCATTTACATTCACAGTGCAGGTGAATAAGATTGTGTAAGAAATAAGCAAAACATAATTACAAATACAAGGATACTCTAAAAATATTCATATTTTCATATGCAATAATATGCTACATCATTTAGTTCAAGAAACAGTTTACAATGTCAAAACATGGATGAAAAAAAATCCAGACTAAAACAAACCGTTATTATTTTGTAATATATATGGGCCTTGCAACTATCAGCTTGATTTTTTAATTGAAATCTATAACTTATTATTAAAGCACCCAGAACATCTGATTATAATTGGCAGAGATTGGAACATAACAATAAATCCATCCAAAGATAGATCAAATAAAAAGTACACTCAGTCTCATCATACCACAACCTTTTTATCAGGACTAATTGATGACTTCAACTTAATAGATCCCTTTGAACTTAACAACACAGACAGTCTAAGTAGCAGATACACATATTTCTCCCGGTACAATAAGACCTGATAGTACCATAAGAATTGACATATTTCTAATTTCTCAAAGATTTGCTCTTTATGAAGTACAATATAATCTAGAACCTAGATCAATATCAGATCACTCAAAAATAAATTTAACAATAACAGAAAATAAAAAGAGATATACTAACCACATTAACTCAAACTAGACTTTAAACTCAAACCTGCGGAAAATTAAAGAAGTGGAACAAGAGTTATGAATTCTATTATTCATTTAAAAGAAAACCTTGTAATTAATGATACTCCTCTGGATATTCATTGGGCAGCCTTTAAAGCCATGACTAGGGGTACTTTCATCCAAAAAGCATCATTCTATAAAAAGCAAAAAAGTGAAAAAATAACTAACAAAGAGGGCAAGCTAAAACAAATCGAAATAGAATTACAAAGAAACCACACTCCCACTCTTGAGAAAGAAATGGCAAGTCTACAAAAACAATTAAATGCGATCCTAATGCAACAATATACATTTACAGAACTAAGGATAATATTTAAATATGCAGAATGGGTTAAGACCCCTTCCAAAATGCTAGCGAGACATCAATGTAAGGAACCGCATTTGCACGGTTTTGCGCTTGTATTCAACTCAGCACAGCTCCTCGTGGTGGCCTGCAGAGTGCTACAGGCAGCAGAGAGACAAAAGAAAGACTTTCAACTGATTTAAGTATGTTTCTCTGCTATTCTTCCTGCAACTGCATTTTCTCGCCGAAAAGTGAGTTTCTAGCTATTCTAAGATTTTAAAAGCATTATTTTTGTATTCTTTTCTGTTCTGCACTTCCAGAAGTCATTTTAAAGTCATTTTGTGTTGTTTTACTGTTGTAGGCTACACACTCAAGTGCACTAGCCTGTTTAAAGCATTTACTGTGTTTTTTGTTAAATTGCTGTTGTTCTGCTAAAAAAATCTAAAAAACAAAAAAAAAATCATTGTTTCCTGCCTTTTCTAAACTATAGTAGTCCAGATTTCAGGTTTTGCTGAATTCTGGGCTGTGGTATAAGTTCCTGTGTTGCCCATATCCTTACTTGGATAGGAGGAAGCTTCTCTGTTCACCAGTGAGAGTGGGGAGCTTTGAGCAGCCTATCTGTCCCTGGGGGAGTGGTCTCAGCCCAGTAACTAGTAGTTTATTGGCAGTTTTGGGCTAATTCCTATCTCTTTCAAGCTCCCTGCCTTAAAACCCGCATTTGTGTGGTTTTGCATGGTTTTGTGCATCGTGCAATGTTGCGCAACATCGAGCAGTGCTGTTTAAGCAGGTTTAAACTATTCCCGGCTCCACAAAGTCTGCTCTTCAATTTTTCCCTTAGAACTAGTCAAACTCTCAAAGCAAGCACTCAACCTTCCTTTTACAGCCCAGTACTTGCTCAAACTTCTCAAGTAAGCACTAACAAACTATAGCACTATACCTCCCTTATACTATCTTAGAAGTACAAGGCTCCCTATTCGTCCCTTCCAGACAATCAATAAATCAGTCTTTAAACTATTCAGGCATGTTCAAAGGGCAGTTTCAGGTATACTCTGCAGTCCAGCTGGTAAATCTGGGAATCTTGAGACAATGTTACAATTGCCTTATGTACACAGACAACCCTCTCCTCCTTCCAACAAACTCAAATATATGTGAGAGATGCAACTATATAGCCAAACTGGAGGCCAAGCTCTCTCAACCCAAGACTGGCACAGTCAGTCAAAAGGAGAAGGAAACCACTTGTGCCACAAAACCAGTCTCACACAGACCAATCATATCAGCAAACAAGACACATAAACTCACAAAAACATAATTGGAAGCTCTAAATAAGAATCTGCCAAGCAGCAGAGACCTCCAAACAGACATCCAAGCAACCGCTACCCCACAACAATTTTCATGTATCACATACTTCACAAAATCAGTGTGCCACACAGTCACAGCCCTTAAGGCTAAATAACACATCAAATACACTAGTAATAGGAGACCCTATTGTCAGGCACATTGACGTCCCACTCACCAGACTGAACAAGGAGAAGGTCACTGTAAGCTGAATGTCAGGTGCCAGGATCTGCCACATAACACAAGCACTCAGGTCACTCCACAACAGGTACAAATATGACTCTGTCATTGTCCATGTTGGTGTGAATGTCCTGAGATGTACCTCCCTGGACTACATGAAAGGAGACATAGAGGAGCTCTCTGATCATGTAGCCCAGGCCAGTATGACCCTGACCCTGAGTAGCATCTTGCCCTCACCAAAAATGATGCCACAGTATAAAGACAAAATGATGAATTTTAACAATTGGTTAAGCTGTTGGTGTCATTCAAAGAGGATCCAGTGTCTGTCAGCCTGGGATGACATGCTTGACAAGCCACGTTGCTTCGCTAGGGATGGCTTGCACCTCTCACCCTTAGGCTTTTGAATACTGGCCAAGGCTCTTGCCACCCCCATAGTGCCTATTTTAGGCATGGCAAAAAAGACAAACCCACCTCCAAAGAAAATACAAGAAAAAAAAAACTAAGGGTAATGCTACTCAATGCCAGAAGTCTAAACTTCAAGATGCATGCACTCGAGGCACTCCTCAGTATGTAGAAAATTGATATCTGTGAAGTAACAGAAACCTGGTTCAAGGCTCCAGAGAGCACCACAGCACTACCAGGATATAAATCATGCCATACTTTTCGGCCCCAGAACTTGGACCAAAATATAAAAGGTGAGGGAGTATCCATTTTCATCAAGGATCCCCACACCTCCAGGTTAGTAGCACCGCACGAGGCATTTGAGACCATCCAAGTGCAACTAACAGTGGACAAAACTGCTTTTCAGTTTGTAGCCTGCTACAGATCACCCACCTTGTCTCAGGACCCCCACTCTGCATTCCTGACAACACTGGAGAATATGAAGATCTCACTAAACACCATGATATTGGGTGATTTCAACTACCCAAACACTGACTGGGAAAACTACTCAAGTCCCAACTCCTTTGCCCAATGGTTCCTGGAGTTTATAAACTCAAATGCCATGGAACAGCTAATCACCACTCTCACAAGAGAGGACAACATATTGGACCTGGTCATCACCAACATGGGGGCCCAATGCTCAACACCAGAGGTAAACCCCTCATTGGTAAGATCAGACCATAAACTAATCACAATGGACATCCACATCCCGACCCCACCCCCAGCCAAGGAAACCACTGTGAAAAATTTCTCAAAAGCAAACCACACACTTCTCAAAACTGAAATTGTAAGTTTCAAAGTCCCCGGGCTAATGGAAAATGCTACGCAAACCACAGAATCCTTTACAAATGCATTCTATGAGCACCTACAGGAATACATGGATCGAGCCATCCCAAACAAAACCTAGACTCACTCTTCCAAAAACAGGAGACCAGTCTGGTGGACCCCGGCCATAAATGAGCTATACAACAGAAGGAGGAAACTATTACACAATAGAGCAAAATCCCAGAAAGGGAAGGCATCCCTGATCAGTATTAGCAAGAAAATACGTTCCCTCATAAAATCATCGAAGGCTAGTTTCGGAAGGTGGCAACTCTCCGATCTGCTCTGAGATGGTGCAGAATGGCAGAAAATACACTGAACCCACTGACATTGCCAACATCCTGGCAGACAGGTTCAGTGCAAACTTTACCCCCCCCCTTCCCCCCAAAAGGGCCAGTGTCTATCCCAGAAGAATGTAGTCCCCCAGACATCACAGACACACAGGTGAAAGCAGCCCTCTCCAAAGTAAAAAAACACAGCATCAATGGAACCGGATGGTATCCTGGGCTGCGTCTTACACGAGATCCAAAAAGAACTAAACCCTCACATAAACTTACTGTTCCAACTCAGCCTTACTACAGGATATGTACCCAAAGAATGGAGTACAGCAACAGTTATCCCGCTCCACAAATGTGGTGTCACAACGGATCCTGGCAACTATCGCCCTATAAGCCTGACTAGCCTGGTCTGCAAGGCTATGGAGCGCATCATCATGGATCTCATAAACAAAGACATTGGGAACCTCCAGACACTAGACCCTACCCAATTCGGCTTTGATAAAGGCAGATCTTGCCTCTTAAACCTAGTTGACGCCTTTGAAACAGTTACCAAAGCCATAGATGAGGGAAAGGTAGTCCACACAGCCTACCTGGACCTCACAAAGGCCTTCAACACAATACCCCACTCTGGCATTATAAATAAGCTTACCAGCTTAAGCTTCAACCCATATGTCATGAGATGTGTTGCAAACTGGCTCAGGGATAGAACTCACATGGTCAGAGTTGTGGGTGCCATGTCCGACTGCAAACCGGTTACAAGTGGCATCCCACAGGGCTCAGTCCTGGGACCCCTCTTGTTTGGTATATGCTTCTCTGAGGTACAGGCAAGCATGGGAGGACTGTGGCTGACGAAGTTCGCAGATGATTGCAAACTTGGAGCCATAATTGACTCTCTGTCTAACACAAGCATCCTCCAGGAGGGTCTTACAGAGACAGATACCTGGTGTCAGAACCATGGCCTCAAGCTAAATGTCAAAATGTGCATAGTCATCCCCTTTGGGAAAAACAAAGTGCCCACAAACTACCACATAGGAGGTAATCCACTAAACACGGAACATGTAATTAGGGATCTGGGGACCCAAGTAGACAGTAACCTCTCCTTTGATAATCACATTGCCAAAGTAGTTAGAAAACCCTTCTGTATAGCCCACCTAATCACAAAAGGGTTCACATCTGATCAAGAGAGGTCATTGTGCCTCACTCATTGCTCATCAGGCCCATAATTGAGTACAATGCCCCATTTGGGATGTACCTTACCCGACACCTGCAACAGCTGGAGAGACCTCAAAAGTACCTCACCAAGAGGATCGTGGGCCTCCAACAGATGCCCTATGCAGCTTGACTAAAGAAACTCCAGCTATACTCAGTTGCTTACCGCCTACTCAAGAGGCGATCTCTGCCTGACGTACAAGGCCATGTCTAACCCGGAATTAATGGACATGCTCCACCTCAAGAAAACCAAATCCATTAGAGCTACATGCTCCAGGGATTTAAACCTCAGCACAACAATAAATAGAACATGCTGGAGGGATAGATTCATATCCCAGAGGCTTCCCTCACTCTGGAATAGAATCCCAGTCCATGTTAGGCAAAGCCCCTCACTAACCCTCTTCAAAAAAAATCTTGATGAGTGGATGGGAAATTGTAAATTTACCCCTGTGATCAATTCTATGGCCCTGCTGGACAGAGGCTCAGGAATCTAATCTAAAAGGGAGGCGAAAGCCAACACATTCTGGCTAGGCTTATAAATGCCCTAGGGCAGATAGCCTAGTACCTACCTATGAACCTAACCTATGAACCCTGCATGTAAAATACAATAAATAAAATATAAAGACAAAATTCATAACACAGATAATGAAATAATACATTTTTTGAAGAAATATTTCAATCCATATATGGCCCACAAGATCATATTATTGACAGGCTTTTCCAAATCTTTGTGGATAACTTAGACTTTCCTCAAATCAACGATTCACAATATAATAGTCTTAAAACTTCATTGACAGAAGAGGAAATAAAAATCTGGGAAAGGTCCTGGTCCTGATGGATACTTGACAGAATTCTATAAACATTTTCAGCAGCAATTAACCCCAGTACTTTTAAAGCTATGCAATTATATAATTGAAGTTGGGATATCAGACCTTTATTTGAATAATTCCAAAACCATACTTATACCAAAACCATACTTATACCAAAACCAAATACAGACTCCACAAATCCAAATAACTACAGACCTATAGCTTTGATAAATATAGATTCAAAGATATTTTCAACAATTTTAGCACACAGGATGCAAAAAGTAGCCCCAGCTTTAATTGCTCCTAAACAACTAGGCTTTATGAGTCAGAGACAAGTATAGGACAACACATTAACCATTGATGCCCTATCCCACTTATGTGCCAAGGATAAATCCCCTAAATATGCTTTATCAGTTGATGCAACAAAAACCTTTGACAGAGTCAATCAAAAATTCCTCCTCTTCGTACTCTCTCAATTTGGATTCCCTAAAGAATACATAGAAATGATTAAAATGTTATATAGTAAAGCAGCTGCAACTCTGTATATTAATAAAAAAACATCTAACCCAAAACAAATTCTTAATGGCACCAGACAGGGATGCCCACTCTCACCAATCCTGTTTAATTTCTATATAGAAGTATTATTATTACAAATCACTCAGAGGACATATCATCACCTTATTTTGATATCTTAAACCCAAATAAAATACACAGCCTTTGCAGACTATCTCAATATCTACTTTCAATATCCCAATTCTGACATAAATAAGATCCCATCATCCATAGAAAAGTTTTCCCTAGTATCTAACTATGAAATTAATCCTAAAAAGTCAATTATATACCCAATTAACCCCGTGGGACATAAAGAATTTTATTTTCCAGAAACAAATGTTAAAGTGCAATATATGCTGAAATATTTAGGCATAATCTTTAATCACACACAATCAGATATGTTTAAATAACAATATAGTTAAAACCTGGTCCAATATAATAGGTAACATTAACAAATGGGAAAAGCTTAAACTATCTACCTTATCAAAAGCTTCAGTAGTCAAAATTAATATACTGCCTAAGATTTTATGCCATTTGAATGTCAACTTCATGAAAATTCCAGCTACCTTCTTCAACAAGATGAAAGTTTGACTAGCAAAATTCATATGGTACCAAAAAAGTACAATAATTAGCTATAGTAAACTAAATACTATCAAAAGAAAAAGGAAATCTCAGCCTTCTTGATTTTCAGTTGTACTACAAAATTATTAATGCTAGTCGCATCATGCAAACCATGACCCAATAGCAGGTAATGAATGGTATCCACTATGGATTAAATTATTTTACCAAAATATTACAACATTTAAAGTTATCCCAAAAGTGATTCCCTTCTTAAATCAAGATATCCTTAAGACAACAAAAATTCAACCGATCTTAATTAATAACTGTGAAATTTTCAAGAACTTACTGATATCAATAAATTTTAAAGACACAATTACTCTGCTACAACCAATACATAATAACCCAGATATAAAATTAGCAAACTCCTTGGTAAACCTAGATAAATACCCATTAATAAAAATTATACAGTATGGGACTTCTACCAAATACAAAAACTCTCAATGGAAAATATAATAAACCTACTTAGGGCAAACAATAATTATAAAGTGTTAATTAAAGAAATCCTATACTTAGTATAATAATCAAACATATCAATGTAATTGAGCAAGATGTCAGATTAGCACAAAAAATTCAAAAATTGCTCTTAAATAAAAAGAAAATGCTCTTAAATGCATACAAATTAATAGCAAAAATTAAATATTAGACTACAATACTTTTCTCAAAGTTTTGGGAAGGAAAAGGTAATACCATAACAGGTAATCAGAAGGAATCAGCTATTAAAAATACCATAAAACTGACGCCATATAAAAAATTAATATACACCCAGATCATGATTTTTTAATAATGCATACCATACACCTGTACAACTAAATGAATTCAATTCATCTAAGTCACCTTACTGTCCCTTCTGTTCTAATAACGATGCAGATATCCTCCACATCTTCTGGAGCTGCAAAACAGTTTATAAACTCTGGTGCTCACTAAGATTACTCTTAGAGAAATCAGGCTATTCAAAATTCACTTTGTCATGGGAGACAGCAATACTGCATATATTCAAAAGCAAGAATAATAATTTATTTAATCACATAATAATAACTTTATGCACCCTATTAAAATCTTACATAGCAAAAAACTTGACAGACAGATCAAAACTAACCTGATCAGAATACAAAAGCAGGGCCAAAAACCATATATTGGCTAAGAAGCTTTATACAAAAAGTCAAAACACCCAAACATATTATCAGAATTTTTGCAAAATATTAATTGATAAATTATCATAAATTGTAAGACAATTGGCAATAAAACAAAGATAGTAAACACATCTCTTAGTTGGGAATAGTAACAGCATTATCTAAGGCGACAGTTTTTTGTAAATATGTATATAAGGTTTAGTAGAGTAGACTGATACCTTTGTGGTATGTTGGTGTTCTACTTCTAAATTTGCTCTCATTTGTCACTATAATGTACAAGTGAAATCTTAAAATAATATTACCATGACTAACATATAACATAACCATTTCCTTGTGTTTATCCAATACTGTATTCCTAGCTATTTCGAATGTTATTTAGCAAAGTGCGTATTTATCTATTGAATAACTTCCTTGTGTTAAACATTCTGTAACATTCAACTATACCACAGTTACATCTTGTTTTTCTTTCTACTTGTATTTTATGTGAGAAAATATTCAATAAAAATTATTTAAAAAAAAAACATAGATGAAAAAATGGAATAATGCTTACCAGAGCTTTTTGGGCAAGATATAGCTATAGTGAGTGAGATGTCATATGCTACAGGGATAGCCACATAAAATCATATAGAGTGGTCTGAAGACATTAGAAAAGGCACATGATAATAGTTGCAGGAAAAGATACCATGAAGACAAGAGAAACATGGTTAGAAAGGCATGCAGATGGAAGAGGAACAGAAAGGAGAGGAAGAGTGAGACGTGAAGAGAAGACGGATGTAGGATGAATGATGGGAAGTAAGTAAAGGAATGGCAAGATGAGATAAGGAAGGATGAAACAGAGATAAAGGGGTATGTGAGAGAGTTGCAGGGTTCATGTAACATGACCTGTGTGAGTGCAGCTGTACTTAAGCTGTTGTCTGAAGTCCAAGTACGTTTGAACATGTCAGACTGAGACAGGAATTGAGTCCCATAAAGTGCCAGGATGGAGAATGCATGGTCACTCAGAGCAATGAAGTTTAGTTTTTGGAATTAGAAGCATGGGTTCAGATTGAAGATACCCCTGATACCCTGATCAACTTGAGCATAATTCTGCATATTTTATATTTGTAGGTATTGATGCGCTTGTAAGAGATGGGTTGCCTGTTCAGTCTTAAGTATACACTTTTGGATAAAAAAGAAAAGTTCTGGATAATTATTTTGGGAACCATGTATAGACTAGGGCTCAATGAATATTTTTAAGGTCTGTTTAATACTGAGACTGAAGTACACATGCATATATTTGAAATAATATATCCATAACTTTCTTGGACAGAGCAGTCATCTGTATATATTCATATCCTTAATGTACAGATAGAGCTTGTTGTGTTAAATTGGTTGTTTAATGTGTAGAAAGGGAAGTTTAATGTAGTGATATTATTTTAAATGTGTTGATGTCACTTTAAATGTGTTTGTATTTAGCCTCATGGGCTGAATCTGCCTGCTAGCACTGATGACGCTGATGGGTGAAATTGGTCTGCTTTAGTTGTACATCTGTATCTACCATATTGTTTCTTGAGGTAGAAGATTAATAAACCTGCACTTTATATTTATCAAAAAGTAAAAAACCACAAAACCAAAACAAAACCAGGAAAACACAAAAGGCCAACAGCAGCTGTAAAACTCCCCTTTATATTTATCACTGAGTGCTGTTGTCTTTTTGGAGCTGGTACTGGTATTGTTGACTGTTCACCATTGGTTCGCTCTGTGCAGTAATTGCTGTTGGAAATTTGTATTTATATATATATATATATATATATATATATATATATATGCACACACACACACACACACACACACACACACACACACACACATATCTCTCTCTCTCAATATATATATATATATATATATATATATATATATATATATATATATATATATATATATATATACATATACACACACGTGTGTGTGTGTGCGTATCTATATAAGTCTGTGTCTCTCTCTATAGATATAGATATATATATATATATATATATATATATATATATATATATATATGTACATATAGATATATATAGATATAGATATAGATCAATATCTATATATGGGTCTACTTCTAAACGTCGAAGTTTCAAAACTTCAAATTTTTTATGGTCGAGACCATAATACTGAATGATCAAAATATTGAAAACTCACTTGACTGAATCTCATAATACGGAATTGTAAGCCATAGACATGATGTGGGTTTCCATTCTCCTGTGACTTGCTTGTGATAAAAATAATTACTGTAACTTATAGTGCTGAATGTCAGAATGCCGATAGTTATGTAGAAAGTAGTGTTGTAGTGTTTCTAAATGTGGGTATGTCTGTTTACATTTTTATGGTAATTATCTCAAATAATATGGCAGATGTTTTGTGCATTCCCAACAGTAGTGGCAGCGTGCAGACTACTGTAAGGTAATTAAAAGGTATATGCCCTTTTCCCCACTGTTGTGCAATACTGAAGTTAGTATATATAGTTGCGGGGGGTGTGGGAGCACAGCCCCCCCACGTTGGGTGGTGTGGGGGGTATACCCCCTCCTAGTTTGGTTTTATATTGTTTGGATTCTGTTAAGAGGGTACATAAGTGGTTTTTAAGTTCTGGAAAGAGTTAGACATTGGTGGGTGGGTTTAATTTGCTTCAGTTTTATTTATTTATTTTTTGGTCAACCAGGGACATCAGCAGTATGATACTGCTCATATGAATTTCAGATGCATATTCTGATCCATGGAAGTGTTTCTCAACTGATTCGCTCCCATGCATGCTATGACTAGTTGATAGGTGTTCCTCTGGTGAAAAAACCTGGGAGCTCAATGGCACTGTATATTCTGACTTCTGTGAGGAAGTTAATCACCACAGTTAATTGGACAGCCTTCTGAGTGTTACAGCTGTGCGTCTGACTATCGAGGTATCTATGACCAACATGTTACCAGCTATATACTCTTCAGCCTTGCTGCCTTAAGGGATTTGATTTGCTGGTTGAGTGACCTCTTTTTATGGATCTATTTTTTGCAGGGTCTCTGTATGTTGTCTACCTTCCAATGTGAAAATGAGTGTCCTGTATATCAGACCTACATCTAGGAGGCCTTTGGTTTCTGCAGGGATTTTTTTAGTACCTCTGTGTAAGAAGGCATATTTTTGGTTCAGGACAGGTTTGTATAGTTGTGCAAGTTGGATAGTAGAACTGACAACATGTTGAGTATAGTCAACAATTTTTGGAAGAGCGATTGAACTCTAATGTGAGTAGATGCCTGCACCTTTCACATATGGAATCATCTAGTGGAAGAAGCAAATATTTGTCAGTGAGCACAAGGCAGGTTTTGCACTGCTTGAAGTGCCTAGTGCTATCAGGCTGACAAAAGATAGTGAGGTAAAGTGTGACTTATTGATATATATTGACTGATAAAAGCAGCACATAGGCTCTTGAAGATGAATGCCTTAACTTGTTTGGCTACTGTAAGTAAAACTGGGCTAATACCTCAAGAAAAATAGTAGCGTAACAAGTCACAAATATGTAAATGCTGGTCACAAAAAACATTCACTTATCCAGATAGGATAACGTTCAATAAGGCAACTTATCTAAAATACAATAAAAACAATTTATTCCAAACAGAATTCATAAAATGTTAAAATTAATAAAAGGTTAAGTGTTTTTGTCCATGCATGTAATTTTAAAAGGAC
Organism: Protopterus annectens; assembly: GCF_019279795.1. Classification (NCBI taxonomy): domain Eukaryota; kingdom Metazoa; phylum Chordata; order Ceratodontiformes; family Protopteridae; genus Protopterus; species Protopterus annectens. The sequence continues at coordinate 511,394,434 of NC_056739.1, read as the reverse complement.
TTCATCAGAACAAGCAAATAAACTCATTTTTTTAATATATAAAGCAGGTAATTTGTGATGCAGTCTAACTCTCCACTATCTTCTTAAAAAGATGCAAGTCTTATTCTATAAGCGACACAGGATAACCTTAGTTTTTCATATAAAGCCACTATTAAATAATAATTGGCCTAATATTTGATAAACTACTGTCTGTCAGAAACCACATTGACAATGTGGTTGCAGAAGTTGTTATCCAAATGAAATATTCCCACTCCCTTTCAAACTACTTCATCAAAGAATCCAGAAAAGCTTTAGCAACAAATGCATTTATCCCAAGGCTAGACTATGCCCACCCAATTACTACCCTGCACTACTAAAGTACAAACAACGATTAATGCCATATGTAGATTAATTTGCCTTTAACCTCAACTTGAACATATGTGTCTCACCCCGAAGAAAGGCAAACTGAATTGCAGTCACAGTACTTTCCACACTCCTTCTAGCCTTCATTATTTTTAAAACACTGAACAGTTCTTTCTGCCAATCCCTAAGAAGCAAATACTAAATTAAGTCCTCCACTACTTTCTCAGAAATCAGGATAACCATGCCCTAACTCTATCTCCATCACCTTTTTGGCTTGCCACAGGTGAAAAGTCTTTCAGTAAAATTGTGACTGCTAATTGGATTGGAATCATCTCTCAACACAATCCTGGCAGATTACAAAGTACTCACAGTCAAAGAAATAACTTATAAGACATCTAAAACAGACACATACAAGTGTACTTGCTTTATAGATAAAGTAAAATCTCCATTACCCAACTATATAGCTCTATCTTGTTCTTTATTCACACATAAGGCATACTTCTAAAGATTCTTATCACTTAACAAAATGATTTCCTTTTACCATAAATATGTAAATTTCACTTCTAATGCATCATTTTGTAGTATCAATACACTAACACCTTCTGTTCTAATCATTTAATGACGATATCAGTTCTACTAATCATTAACTTTTGCTCTACTAGCTCTGCTTCTTTTATAACTTCCTATTCTCTCGTCAACTCTCGGTTCATACTTTGCTTTCGTCTCTTGATGCATAACGTTTATATAAAGGCATTACTGTATCTATATGAATCCTTGGTACCTTCAATGGTTTTAAATTGCTGAATAACAACATATTGTTGCTCTTGTAAAACTTACATAATCTAATGTTATGCACTTGTGTTATCTTTGCAGTATGTGTTTTCCTTGTACTTTAGTACCCTCAGCTCCTGAGCTGTTGATGACAAGGGTCCAAAGACCAACCCACTCAATTGGTCAACAATGCATAAATAAATTAAATAAATAATGGTGCTGGAGTGAAACAGTGTGGAAAAAGTGTATGTGATCATCTTATGATGGAGGTAGTGAGAGGACGTTCTGGCATATAGAAGTTAGCCAGGGACAGTTATGCATACACATGCGTACATACTGACCAACATGTGTAACTTGCAGGTGTACATATCTTATCCTATGCCCAAGAGAGCTGTAATGGCTGGGAAGGTTCACCACCCAGGAGACGGAGATATTTCTGTAGGTCTTACATGTCTATGATATGCACATCCTGGGCAAAAGTAAAACTAGTGAGGTTTCCCAGGACCATGTGTGTCAGGGAGTGCCACAAGACATGTGCTATGGGTATTGACTGTGCCACTGATATGATACTGAATACCAAGACCAAGGCACAAGACATTGCTAGGGTGAGAACCACCACAGGAGAGGACTACAAATATAGAAGAAGTTCACAGGAATGGGTGAGTTTCTGATAATCCTTAGAGGCACGTGAGTGAACCTATGACTGACAGAGGCTACAATGTGGGAGCTGGGCTGGTGAGGACTGCCTAATTATCTATGAGGGGATACACCAGGTTAGTAATAGCAGGTACATGTCCAAGTTGCAAAGTAACCCTCGTGTGCTAAGGAGTGATGCAATGCATCACCTCTGCATGTCTATTCCCCAGCTATATAGGGTCTGCATATATAACATTCTGCACCAAAAGATATGAATGTACCTATATACTATTCACTTAATTGGAAGGTATCCGTATGTGTGCTTTAGGTCGATGTAATGAGGATGAAGTTCTAGCCCTGATACAGTTATACTTATGCTTACACGTGTTCTATTGCTGGAGAGTCTGCATAATATGACAGCATCTGCCTGATGTTAGCAGGCCATTGGTGGCAAACAATGATGACAATGCATACGTGGTACAATCAGATGACACAGTAGTACTGCTAACAAGGCTAACACTGGAGGGCATGAACACATCTCCATATATGCAGTGATGGTGAAGAGGCAGGCAGAACTGCCAGTATCACCTGTGCTTGCTTGTAGATGCTCTGTCAGTATTAGAACTACTCAGGCTACACAGCATCTGTAAGCTGCACTACCTCTGATATGTGTGCATTAACCATAGAGGAGGGGCATGTTGGTGACTGTTGCTATCTTGACTACAGGTCTTTTCCTGACCTGGGTACCACACCTGATATCAATCAAAGGATGTTCAAGTCAGTGGTCCAAGCATGGACAGCCACTACTCATACCCCAGGTTAGAACTGGTGAGCATGTTGAGTGACCAGCATGGAGTCATGCAACAGTAACATGAACTGTAGGAAGACTTGAGCACATGCACATTGACATGGCATAGCTACACTTGGAATGATTATACACACTCACATCAGTGGTAGCCCATATGTCATCCACTGGTGATTCATGAGACAAGTAGCAACTACAAAGTATTGTCCCTCTGTGAGCCATTCTTGCCATGACCATGCAAGGGTCCAGATGCAAGGTAGATGGTCACAGTCCAGGCCTACACAGATGGCACACACTATTCTGGAAACTGCATGACTGAGACTCCTGCCTATGATAGCCACCACTCTATGGCATTATCATTTTGATGACCATGGCCAATGACTCTCTTTAGCTATTATCTGTGAAATGTCTCATCAAACCACCTGCTCTGGTTCCCACAGATCAACACCATCCCAATCCCCTGTTGGCTGATTGAGTAGTAAGTCTATTTTATGGCCATTGTCAGGGTCATGGACATCTCCATCTACTGGGTCTCAATATGAGGCATCACATCAAGGTTCCCTTACATTCTGCCAATGTACCACACCATCCCTAACATAGATTGCATCAAGCCCTGAAATTGCAGGGCTGCATGGTATTCCTAGCTTGTGGCTATTCTGTGACAGTTCCACCCCTCCACTGGGGGATGTTATCCCTACCTCTGGCTTTCTACCCACCTAAGAGGTTACAATGTCTGCCTTCCATGACCCTTACCCATATGCTATCATTGCTATCACCTGTCACTGTACCCCACCTGTGAAAATAGTAACTGTGCATTGCCCATTCTCTGACCTGTGTGGGTGTAGTATTGTCTGATGCACAGCATGGCCAGTCATTGCACTGCAATACATAGCATGAGTGTTTTAATACATGAATCACTTTTGCTCTGGGTTGTCTTTATCATAGTCTGTGATTTTGGACCAGATGGTGCCTCTCTGCAAGTGCCTCAACATATTGTTCTTTGGCCTTCTGTGGGGTACTGCTGCCAACTGCTTCTTCTGATGACTCTGCACCCACCTGCTACTCTGTTACTGTAACTGGTTTCTTAGGCAGTATTGTGATGTTTCCATATTGTATCTGCTTGGATGGGCAACCACGGTGGTGCAGCAGTTAGCATTGTTACCTCACAGCAAGAGGTTCTCAAGTTCAGTTCTCGACTGGGGTGCCTTCCGTGCAGGGTCTGCATGTCCTCCCTGTGGTCACATGGGTTTCCTTCTGGTGCTTCAATTTCCTCCCACATTCCAAAGACATGCAGTAGGTGGACTGGACACTCCAAACTGGCTGTAGGTGTGAATGTGTGTGCAAGTGAGTGATACAGATGAACTACCGTGTTAGGACTAGTCACCTAGTTGTATAAATCTTGACTCGAGATGATTGTTACTGTAGTAGTGACACCCTGACCCCATGAGTAAAATGGGAAAAAGGGGTTGAGAATGGATGGATCTGCTTGGATGATGTTACATTGTGAAACAAGGTGAACACCACATATACCTGACTGCAGGTGAGAGGTACATATTGTAGTGTACCACCAGATGTATTCAAGCAGCAGGAGCATCTTCCCATCAGTATGAACACATGTTCAAAAAAATTATTTATATAGGAGTGCGTGATGCTGTGTGTCATCTCAGCCATGGTTGGGAGTTTCTGATGGGGTTATTTTCCATGGTTCCAATATACAACCAGCATCTCCTGTACACACAATAGTGGGCACCATTGTAAGTTGCTTGTTGCCAGCATATCTGGAACTGTATATGCTGGCCTATGTACATGGTACACTGTGCAGCTGTGAAGTAGGTGATCTGGTGGGAAGTCATCCTGCGTGAAATGCTGGTAGAGTTTGCAAGAGTGCCAGAGGTCAGAATCATGGGATGTGACTGAGTAGTGTAACATATACATTGTATACAATACCCTGTGCATTGCACTCCACCTGCAGTTGATAGAATAGATCCCTTTCTAGATGTCATGTGGAACAGATGAAATCTTGATGTCAATGTGAGTGCAAACAGTGCCCCCAGGACCTCAGGGAATTGGTCTGTGTTGGACAATGTCAACGTGGTGCTGGTTCTGTCCTCTGTTGATGGTGGAAACTAAATATTCTCCTCCACATGATGCAGAATCACATCATAGAATTGGTGTAGGATCTGTGAGGATGATCCCTGAAAAAATTCTTAACATCTCCTCTGTTGGACACTGAAATGCCCTGAAAGCATGGATGGCTAATGGTACACAGTGTCCACTAGGTAGGCAGACATGAATTGCTCTTGATTTCAACAGTAGGTGGCATGTCTATTGACTCATGTGTGGTCTGTCTGTCTGTTTACATAGCTGTGTTTGACAATGTTTGGGTTGAGATTGGTATGTTAGCTGCTGGCAGACCTTTCTGTGATGATGACTTTCCTACTTTCACTCACCGTCACTCTCCCTCCCTACAACTGCCACATACCACCATCTCTATATGCTCCTTACAAAAATTCAACCCCAACACCTTCTCTGACTTACTTAAACAATTTAACTGGAGCCCTCTGAATACTCTTCCCCCTAGATGAAGCTGTCACTTATTTTAATACATCATTTTTAAACCTATTAGACACCTTGGCCCCCTTAAGAACTAAAAGAATTAAGAGCAAAACCATCCCATGGCTAACCAAAGATACCTTAGCTGACATGCGCCTCTGTGATAAAGCCTTGAAGAACCACTATAAAAACAAAACCCCAGCCACCCTAAATGAATACAAAATACTCCGTAACAGAGTTAAAAAAACTCATCACTTCCGACCGCAAATCCTACTATATCACCCTCCAAAACAATCACAAGACTAACCCAAAAAAATTCTGGGATAGCATCTCCTCCCTCTTCAACCCCGGTAGAAAGGAACACCCACACCCTGATCATGATGCTTCTGATACCGACCTAGCCTCCCAATTTAACAGCTTTTTCATCGACTCCATATCTAAATTAACATCATCCTTCACAAATAACTCCACTCATCCTGCTACAATTCCCACTATCACCTCTTCCTCCGGTACTTCCACCCCCCCACCTTCCACTCTTCTCTCGCAAACCCTTACTGTATCAACTATAAAAAAACTCCTTCTAAAATTAAAACCATGCTCTAATGCCCCTGATAATATCCCTTCCTTCTTCCTAAAGACAGCTGCTGAAGCCATTGCTTTCCCCATCTGTATTCTTATAAACCGGTCAATCCAAGAAGGCTATGTACCCCAAATTTGGAAAAAAGCCTACATTATTCCCCTCCATAAAGGTGGAAACAATAATAACATCTCCAACTTTAGGCCTATCACCATCTTATCTCCCATCTCTAAACTACTGGAAAAATGCATCCACATACAATTATTACCCTACCTCACCGACAGTCACCTACTAACCCCAACACAACATGGATTCAGACCTGGTCACAGCACTACTACCGCACTACTCTCCCTCTTCAAAACTGTGAATAAAGCCTGAGACTCCAACTGTATTGTCTCCACCCTCCTCCTAGACCTTTCTAAGGCTTTTGATACCATCTCCCACTCCCTCCTTCTGACCAAACTCTCTAACCTATATCTTACCACTTACCTTTCCAACAGGCAACAATCTGTCAAATGGAAGAAATCTACTTCCTCATTCCTCAACACTGTCACTGGTGTACCCCAGGGTTCCATATTAGGCCCCAACATTTTCATTAATGACTTCCACCACAATATCCCTAATGCTAAAATTGTCCAATATGCAGATGATTCAACAATTATCTGTGCTGCTAACTCCATTCCCTCCCTTATAAAACTAACTCAAGATGCCTTCTCAACCACCGAACAATGAATGCTAGATAACCATTTAGCTCTCAGTCCATCAAAAACTAAACTCATGATATTCACCCCATTCAAAAACATAACTATAAACATAAATTCATTCTCTATAACCAGTCACAACAACTCTTCCCTTGAAATTGTTTCCAGTGCTAAACTGTTAGGAGCTCACATCGATAATCAGCTTAAATTTGATACCCATATACAAACAAACATTAAAAAAAACACACCAGAAACTTGGTATGTTCTATCGCCATATTCGCTTCCTCTCCCCATCCACTAGATTCCTCCTCTCTACCACATACCTCATCCCTTCTCTCCTTTATGGTGCACCACTCCTAACCAACCTACAATCCTCTATCAAAACAAAACTCTCCTCCTGCTATAACAAAATTGCCAAATTCACCACTGGGAACAGATCCTCCTCCCATCACTGTATTGCCCTCCACAAACTAAATTGGCTAGACCTTCCCAACTACCTTATCTACATTCAGCTAGCTCATGCTCATAAGCTCATTTTCAAGCCCTCCCTCTGCCCCTCCCTTGCCTCAACCTTCACTATGCACCTACCTAGCAGAACCCTAAGAACCAACACTCAGAACCTGATTGAACTCCACAAACCTGCCCATCCAGCAGACAAACTCTTACTCTCTTTTTCCCTAACCCATCTCTGGAACTCCCTCCCACCATAGCACCGGCAGCCTCCCCACCTTTAAAACTCTCCTCCTCTCACACTTATCATCTCTCTGGGAATGCTCATGTTCCCATCCTGCTTAACATCCCCAGCCACTACCTTACCTCCTTAGCCTACAATCACATCCCCCATGAGAACATACACATTGTAAATAACTGCTTATGTTTAATTCTTCTGTATATACTTACTCACTATTGTCTTTGATTTAACATCTATTTTAGTGATTATAGAGACTACAAATTGTAAACTCATATGAATTGTTACATATTGTTCTTTGTATTCTAGTTGTATTAACATTTACTTTGGCTTATGTATATTCTTCTTGTACTTTAACAGACTGTTATTTTATTTTATACTTTATATTGTATTTATGGAGCTTTTCTCCCCAGGACTCCATTGAAAATGGGCTCATTCGGCCCAGTGCACTATCCTGGCAAAAAACTTCAAATAAATAAAATGAGGAGGGTGAGAATGCACAATACTGTAGCCACTATCTCTGGTGGTAGTCACTAGTGCTTGCTATTCAGCTAAGGCTGTTATCACTACCATAATCGGATGAACAAAGCTCCTGCACACCAAGACATCATGATGTTCAGAATAAATGAGCACCAGGGCTCTTAACACTGGATTTGTATGTCTCTAAATCACTCTGCCATATGTGATTTTGTCATTTGCAGATGTGCTGAGTCTCATTAGCATGATTGCACTAATTTGCATGCCATTATGCTCTCATTTGGATAACAAGAATACCGCGGTACTTTTAATGATTATACTACATGTGTCTCTGACTTGCCCCCCCCCCCCCCTTTGCCCATCTCCTCTCATTGTTGAATAATGTTATGAGCTAAATGTTTTGGAATATCCCACAAAAATCTGATATATTTTTTTAATGAATTCAAATTGTCACTTTGTATGTTAAAGATAATCAAGGATTTACAGAACTGTTTCACTTGATTTAAATATTGCTATAATCAACTACTCATCATTATACTATTAACATGATTTTATGTTTGTAGACTCAAACAAATATGTCTGTAAAAACACGAAGCCTCCAACAACTACTACTTCAACGATTAGCTCATCAACGGCAGGTGATATGGAATACCTATTGTCTGCACTCACAGAAATACCTGAAGTGATGGACAATAAAACAGATATTTCAATGAGGTATGTTTTCCAGAAAGCTCCTTTAATAATTTTATTGACTAGTAATCATAGGAAACTGTTCTTTATAACACGCCATAGCTTGTAGCAACTGTACTAAAAGTGTTAATGAAGTTAATGGCTGTGAAAATTGATGCCATTACCATTTCAGTAACATCATCCCACAGTATTCTCTTAACAGAATGCAATGATCCCTAGCAATTTAGTGACAACTTTAAATAAGCAATGAAAATAAAAAAGTGATATGCAGATGTGTTCACTCCTATAAAATGATTCAGTACATCATCTGCAGATGATTCAGTACTGATCTGCGGAATTAATTTAGAGCTGATCTTAAAATGGACCAACAAAAATCATTCAGTATTTAATGTGTGCCTTAGGGGGGAAAGAACATTTGAGTTTTAACTTATTTATGTATTTATTTATTTATCACTTGCTGGGTAAGTGGAATGGTCCACAGACCCTTGTCAGCCATGCTCCAGGACACAGAAGCAAGGGCAAGAAGAATATATGGACAATTTTAGCTTAGATTCATAAAGATGAGCTGCATAGCTGCACAAATCTTATGTGTGAAGATAACAATGCATGGTGAGAGAAATACTCATTCCACATGAATATCAAGGACCAGGTGCTTCTGGTACTCAGGTCTGATATTTTAATCAGGATCAATAGAACACATTAACTGTGGAAAATTGTTTGTGTCTTGCAATATATAGCAGGGCAGAACAATAACAACATACAGAGTGTATCCATGCATTGGTGTTTCTTAACTAAGGTGCTGCAGTAACAGATGGGTAAGACAAGGATGTGATGGATGCAGTTCAAATGCTTGTTTGTGTTAGCATACAGTGTTTTTTACCAGTATGGGCTATAAAGCTCAGCATTCTGGTGAAGTGCCGCATATGAATATTGCCTAAGAGTTGGCTGAATTACACACCCATTGTTATCAGTTTTATAGTGGGGAATAAAGGGATAAGGCAATATGGAAGAGTAGCACAAACAGGAGGAAACGTACAAGGGGAACAAATCCAACTGTGGTAGGGCTGATGCATTCTTTAAGCAGGATCAAGCCCCTTTTATTTAATGAAGATAAAAGGGATGGGGTATCATATATGAAGGAAGACAGAGTACAGCTAGTCTGTGTGTGTGTGTGTGTGTGTGTGTGTGTGTGTGTGTGTGTGTGTGTGTGTGTGTGTGTGTGTGTGTGTGTGTGTGTGTGTGTGTGTGTGTGTGTGGGGGGGTCAAACACAAAACATTGCAGTTCTGCACATATAAGAATAGGGTGACAGTGGCTAGACAAAGACATACACAGGGTGGACAGATGGCGATGGGGAAGGCTGGACCATGGATAAGGTATATGGCAAGATGCACTTGGAAGCAGATCACATTGATTAGGAGATAGACTGGAGTGCTGGTCATGGGAAAGATGTCATGGTAGCCTGGAAGGCACCTACAGAGAACCACCACTGACTGATGACTCAAATAAAAGCGCTACTAGATTGTGCCTGACCCTCTTGTTATCCAGAGGTTGGTGACTGCTGCACCAGCAAATCTGCATTTCACCAAAGGAAGGCCTCAGTTTGACCAAATTAATAATCGACAACATCCTTCATAGAAGCCTCAGTGATCTGCTAGAGCTTGGTCAACAGGTTGCAGTACAGGGGTTCCCACAGGAGAGGGGCTTCACCCTACATTCAACACCTCTGTATCATCATACACCCCTATGAACCACAACAGAGAGAGATAAGGCAGTGAATATGCTTGGGCCTCGTGATCCTCCTCTTCCTCTTTCTCATAAGGTGAATCTGCAGGATAGATACACAACAGGAAAAGTGCAGTAAGTCTGATGTATGAATGAGAAACACACTGAACTCTAAAATAATGAACAGTCATACATAACCCATCTTGCAGTCAACCTTTCATACCTCTTGTGACATTCCACTCTATTGAGATGCATTTCCTTACAAAATGAAAGATAAAAGTGCACACCTTATTAGTACATCCTTGAGGTTTATGTGTTTATCTCAAAGTTAAAAAAAATAAATCATACTTAAAGTATATTTCTGGGCACTATCTTTGCACTTCGTCTTGCCTTGTCTACGGCCATTCAGGACAATGTCACCTCAGGTCATAATAACAAAGCTAGCATTATTCAACACACTTCTATATACTTTTTTGCTGTATTTTGTCTCCCGTGCAGCTGACCATCAGTTTATCTAGGTGCCTCTGTCCATCCCTCTTAATCTCATCTGGACTCAATTTTTTAGGGTTAAATCCACAAGGGTAGTCTGTAATATCTTGCTGTGTAAGTTAAACTGACCAAGTTAGCTAATTTATTAGTAAATTAATATCAAATATGTGTGTAAGTTACCATTCTACATGAAAGACTTCATTGATTTATTAAGGACTTGTTAAAAAAATTGCAAGGAATCATTTGGGGTCCTAATATATATTGGATGCATGTGAATAATTTACATAATAAGGATATCGAACAGCAATTTGGTGTGCAAATGTTGATGCGTTTTTAAACTCAAGCTTATTTTTCTGTCTGTGTTTTGGAATTGATGACAAATGTTGATACTATTTATAACTGATTTAAAGGCACACCAATTGATGTTTCATTTACACTTCCGTATGTAAATTTATATATAGGAATGCAATAAAAGGGGGAATCTGTATGAACACCAGTTTTACTTTTTGTCAATGATAGGCACAGGATACATTTGTATTTTTTATTACAGTTGGAAAATAATGAGTTTGGCTTTACATTTCCATATACTGTTAATAAAAGGAAGATTAGTTATTTGGATTAATTGTTGAAAGGAGAAGGCAATCATATAATTACTAATTTATGTTGGAAACCTCTGTCGAATAGGAGTTGCCTACATATAACATGTTGCCTGTTATGCATATAATAAATACTTTATCATATGGTGGGCATCTCTCTCTCTCTCTCTCTCTCTATATATATATATATATATATATATATATATATATATATATATATATAGACAGATGGATACAGATAGATAGATATACATACACACACACACACACACACATATATATATATATATATATATATATATATATTATATGTATGTGTGTGTGTGTGTGTCTCAGGGGCAGAAGAACATGTAATAACTTATTTTTCAAAGAAACAACTGAAATAACTCAAGTATTGTTGTCAGGAGGTTATGACAGGACAACAGTAAAAATGTAATATTAGAAAAGTATTATCAGGAATGGGCAACAGATGTTAGGCATGATGAAGAATTTATGAATGAATGGTTATTATAAACTTTGCCACATAGAAGAGAACAGTGTGTGTGTGTGTGTGTGTGTGTGTATGTATATATATATATATATATATATATATATATATATATATATATACATATATATACATATTTCTGTCTGAATATAATGTAGTAGTTAATGACTTCGTCTCAGGTATTCTGGCACAAGATGAGTTTTTACACAAACTTGTTATTTCTTATAGAAGTGGATGTAATTTGTATAATGCATTGGTTCATAACAGAAAGCTCAAAAACGACATGTTAACTGAACTTACAGTATTTAAGACCTTTTGGAACTGGATATTACATTGTCTGCAAACATATACATCAAACAAATTTTATTAATAGGATGAGACTTGAAAGTTAGGAGAAATTTAATTGTGATAGAGAATCTGTGTTTTATGTGATTTTGTGCTCTTGCAGTCTGTTTTATGTAAGAAAGACACCACAGAACAGACTGCAGAAGCACATAAAGGATATGTGTAATGGTAAGGCAGACAATCCTGCTGCATTATGCTTTAAGTAGGTGTCATTCTGCTGATGTTGGTCTTCCTAAAGCCTGCATCTGGAACAAGAAAATACTGTTACTACCAGACAAGGAATGAATGTAAGAAACAATCACTGTACAAGGAAATAGTTTACATGTTAAAACTGATGTATTAAATAAAAAGTAAGTGGGTGAGAGTGATTTGTTGATCATATGCTTATGTCACACATTTAAGCTATTTATGGAACTTTTGTTGTTCAGATTTCTTGAAGCTTCAGCCAAGGTGATCAAATATTTTATGTTATATTTTAATAAGGGACTCTGATGTATATCATTTAGTTGCAAATTATTTGTCTATATTTCTTCAGTTATTAAAAATATTTTCATATTTAACATTACATCTATTAATGTCAATGGGCTGAACAACCCCATGAAAAGGAGTAGTGTCAACAAATATTTAATGCTACATGAAGCAGATTTTACATTCATTCAGGAATCCCACTTAGTAACAGAAGATCTAAACAAATTGACCTTTAAGGATTACAAGATTTTGGTAAGTTCAAACTACAACCACAAAAGAAGAGGTGTCCTAATTTTACACAGAAAATCAAAGAGAATTCCAGAAATAGTTTACTCATACTCAAGCAATCATGGTCTGCTTGCTTTAGTCATACTGAAACTAGACAAAAAGATGTACACTTTGCAAACACCTACTGGATGCTGAGTATTGGGACTAAAACTGTGAAAAAACATTTAGACACCTTAACATTAAAGTCTAAAGGTGAGTTACTATTAGCAAGTGATATTAATTCTATATTGTCCTCCACTGATACTACAAGCTCTAACCCCTTCAAGATTTCCCCTGTTGCCAAGCACTTGAACAACTATATAAAAGATAGAAACTTAGTTGACATTCATGGAATAAAATATTATCCTCCCTGAAGTATTCTCACTACTCAGACTAACATAGACAAAGTCTTTGTAACGAGTTCTTTACTGGCCAAAACTGATAATGTAATGCTCATATCATACCGTATGTTTGACCACAATGCTATCAACTTCAGTGTAACACTTAATACTGACCCTTTAAACTTCTTCCAAGACTACCTGCTTATCTAATAACAGTACAATGATTTAAGGAATGGTTTTCAGATGAAATAAAGCTTTATCTAGATGCCAATAATAGATAGGTTTCAGTAATTATCCTATGGGTCACTTTAAAGGTAGTATTACATGGTAAAGTCAAAAGCTTGTATATAAATAAAAGGAAAGAGTGGGATAAAAACTAGTAGACATACAAAAAGAAATTCATGAACTGAAACTAAAACTTACATCAAATGACAAATCTGTATTAGCTGACATATGTGAACTGAACAAGGAATATCAGGATATCATGCAGCATAAAATAACAATAAATCGTGAAAAATCAGATTGCAATCCTAGTCCATTAATCCCAAAAGTATGCACAAGATTGTGATTAGAGATAAATATTTAAATGAAAAAAGTCATATAAAAGAAGTACTATACACTAGTAATAATCAGACTATCAAAGCTACAGATCTAAAATATATCTTATATTTTAAAAACCATTACAAGAATATTAATAATAATAACTGATTTAAAAGTGATAAAAGTATAGACAACTTTCGTGCTAATAATATTCAAAAGAAGCTATCCAAACACAATATTAATAACAGAGACAAACCCTTTTCCTTTAAAGTATTAAAGGAACAAATAAAAAATCTTAAGACAAAAAAGCCACCAGGGCTGGATTGTCTAATTCCGGAATTTTACAAACTCTTACCTGATAGCATCTTGAAAATCTTACTCAATGCATTCCAAGAAGTAAAAACTACAGTAAACATCCCTCTCTCCCATCCTGAAACTAAATAAAGAGCCCAATCTTTCCACACCATACGGAACAATTTATTTGCTTAACATTTATTACAAGATATTCATGTCTATCTTAGCTGACAACTTAAATAATATTCTTTCAATATTAATTCATGAAGACCAAACCAGGTTTATCAAAAACAGAAAGGTACAAGACAATGTATTAGATTACTGTCCTTAATACATTTAGTAAACAAGAAAAAAATGATCTTTCTATTTTAAGCCTTGATATAGATAAAGCTTTCAACTCCCTAAGTTGGCCATATCGGCCATATCTGTTTAAAGCTCTGCAAAAAAACAATTTCTCCCCAAACGTTATAGGATTAATAAAAAACTATATGAAAAGCCCATAGCCTATGTAAAGATTGGATCTTATCTATCTAGCCCATTTGAAATATTAAGAAGTACTGAACAGGGGTGTACCCTCTCCCCATCACTCTTTGCCCTGGCTATTAAGCCTCTTGCAAATTGTTAGAAATAATGCCAGCGTTAAAGGATATAAAGTATCAGGCAAATTATCCCCCAAGATACAACTGTTTGCTGATGACCCACTAATAACGTCTAAAGAAATTGAAAATTCACTAGATCACCTATTACATAATCTAGACTTCTTTGCAAACACCTCTGGTCTAAAATTCAAAAACAACAAAACTCATGTACTTTTAGTGAATAAAAAATGTTACTGTAAAACTTAGATCAAAAAGAGACCTAAACTGGGAGGGCATGCATATTAAATATCTAGGTATCATTATTGAATCTAATTATAAAAATTCACTCACATCTAATTACCAATGACTTATAAACTCAGTTAATAGCCTAACTGACAGTTGAAACAGAATCTTCTTCACATTTGAAGATAACTTTAATCAAAATGATACTGTTACCTAAAATCTTATTCATTGACCAAGCTCTAATAATTCCCCCACCTGTCAAAATTAAACAGAAAATTAATAAACTAGTAACATCCTATAATAACATTGCTAGATTTGCTATAGCATCTACTTTCAGGACCCATCACTGTCTGAACCTAAAAGAACTAGGATGGCTCGAACTCCCTAATCTACTCAAACTCCAACAGCTTACTATAGTGCACAAGACCCTATACCAACCTAGCAAAACCCCAATACTTTCCAGTCTCATTACACCATACACTAACCTGAGACACCTGCGCTCTTCTAACAAACCTCTGATCCATACTACTAAAACTAACAATTTAACAGGTGATTGCTTGTTCTCCAATGCTGTTAGAAAAATATGGAATAAGCTTCCATCTGAGATCTCATCTCTCACATCACTCCCTCTGTTTAAAAGGAATCTAAAACTTTATCTCAATAAACACTGGATTTGCTCCTGTACTAACCCAGTCTAACCCTCTCCTCTTTTCTTTTTCTGATTTCTTTCTCACTTCTTCTCTATTCTTTTTCTTCCTCATATCTCTAATACCTTTCCCTTTTCACCTCAATGCATTTTTTTATCAATGTTTATGTTAAATTTCATTGTAATTAATATGTTTATGTCACAATAATACTTGTTTTGTAATTTTGTAATTAATACTGGATGGAGCTTTTCTCCCCGGGCCTCTACTGAAAATGGACATATATCCAGCTAGACTAGCCCAGTCAACAAATGTAAAATAAAATAAAAATAATAAAATAAATAATGTATCACTCAACTTCCTCTGGTATCCCAAAAAAACAAGAATTTCTCTTCTCTGGAACACCACAAGCTGGTATGAAGAAGGTATAGGGTTTCCAAATATTGATTTCTATTTAAACTCTGCATTTATTAACATAGTGTTGCTTTGGAATAATACTTCTTATACATCATATTGGAAAGCAATGCATTAAACCTTACTTCTAAATAGTAATAGGACATTCCTTGAACCATATACTTAAATACATACAAACATCTTTTAAAAATATACATTCAAAGTGAAAGGTCAAAACTTGTCACACCTCTTATAAACCAAATATTGCTGTTGTTTAAAAAAGGTTATGTTTTCTAATCAATTATTTAAGAATTTATTAATAATTATGTTTCCTGTTGCTTACAGAAATTAATGTTTGATATCTTTTGATACTCGGAAAATGCTAGAGTTTAAGAAGGGTGACCTATTATATTGGAATCAATTTCTCTCAGCTAATAAAATAAGTTCTGCAGACTATTTCAGCAGCAGATATAGTTTGCAAACTTGCAATTGGATGGACATCCAAACTTTAAGGATTTTAAACATACTAAGCTTGCACACTCATTAGAAGCATGCAATAAGAGTAACCTAAAAATCTTGGATTCTATCTCAACAATTATTAATAGTTCACCCAAGAACACTTTATACATATCTGTTATTTATAAAATTCTCAGAAATGATTTTAGCAAAACAGATGTTTCTTTTGAGTGACAGAAAAGCCAAAAAAACTTAACGCAAGTTTATTTTAAAGTAAATTAGCTACACCAAGAAGCTTCATCAGAGTAAACAAAATGCTCATTTAAATGAATACATGACACACATATTACATCACTTCCGAAGGAACTTGCGTTAAGTTTTTTGGTGGCTAACTTGCGTTAAGTTTTTTGGTGGCTTGCGAGACTTTTTGGCTTCCGTTTTCTGTGGTTTTACAGTTCGTTTTACCTTCTGGATTTACTGAATTATTCAAGTGAAGTTAATAGATAAGTATTCTCAGAAAATGATAAAAAAAAAATCTTTGTTTACAGTCAGTGAAGGAATTTCCAACTTCCCTGTTCTGGCGTGTATACACATGGAAATTCTTACACAGATGTTTTTTCACCTCACACAGACTAGCAATAATGTACAAGAAAGATAAAATGAAATGCTGGAGATGTGTACACCATGATGCTGACTGGATACATATGGTTAACTGCAAAATAATTTCCCCATTTTGGTTAGACTTTAAATATCCTTGTAACGCTCTATGGAATGACAACTGTATAATTTCTGACTCCCTTATCCTTTTCATTGTTCCTGTTTCTGAAATCATTCCTAAAAACCAAACATTTTTACTATGGTCTCTCCTCTCTATAGCAAGGAAAATTGTTACTAAAAATTGGAAATCCCAATCTACTTCTGTCTTTAAAGTTAAATGTATTCATATTGTGAAATACATTTGTACGAATGAGATTGCTACTATAAAAGCAAGGACTAACAACACAACTCATCATTTAATTGCTTGGACAAAATTGTCTAATCTGGTAGAGAAATATTAAGTCTTCTCCTATGTATATTGCTTTTTTTAGTTATGGACATTGTATATAGTTTGTTTTTTTTCTTGTTAATATACTGTTACATTACTGTGCTATAAAATGAATAAAAATATTTAGAAAAAAATATTTTCATAGCCCTCTAACTAAATAGGAACACATAGGAATACATAATATGAAATATGTTGTTGTTGTGTCTTTTGGCTTTTCCTGGTTAGGGGTCGCCACAGCGGAACTCCGGTCCATTAATGATTGGTAGTTGATTTTTACGTGCCGAGTTACCAGCCCTGACCCACAACCTTCAACGAAGGTATGCCCATTTACGCATGTCTCCATGCAGAAGACGCTCTAGCTGAGAATCGAACCGGACATCGTCTTACTGTGAGGCGACAACCCTACCGCACCACCACCGCGGATTTTACATAATATGAAATATACATGGTACATATTTGAAGGCAAAATGGAGGAAAAAAAGATTTAACAGTCTTTTGGGAAAAGTCATCAAGGACGATGTACATCTTTTCTAGAACACTGAACAGTGTAGTATACCTATTTGAAAACAATAGAGGGAAATGCAACAGCCATTGGATGACATTGGAACCATAGTACTAGTAATTCACTAACAGTGGTTGCAGAACTGAGGCACTGCTGAAAACCGTCAGAAGCACTCTTTGTAAATAAGATTTCTGAACCCATCTCAGAGGCTGATGAAACATACTTCTAACAATATCAATGTACAAATGTACTACTTTTTAAATTAAACCAGAAGATGCTTTTGTAATAAAGAATTATTTCTGAGCTGTTCTCTAATCACATTATATAACTGGAAAAAGAAATGATTTTAATTTTCTGCTGCCTTAGGTACAGCCTTCTGTACCTTATCTATATCTTTAGTTCCTATACTCATATATATGTATATGTATGGAAATTTGGTGCATGACGATAGCCAGGGCATTCACAATGGCTTCCTTACCATTCAGAAAGGCTGTGTGCAGATTCAAAAGCAGAGGTGTGAAGGTGATCTAAATATGTCAGCAAGATTTTTGTTATTTCATTGTGATGGTGATGATGCTAAACATTATGATCATGATGATGCTAAATGTATCTGCAGGTTTACAAAGCAGTGTAAGCTTTGGGGATGTATCTTGCTGTTGAATGCCTGTAAATTTACCCTTTGATTTAGATTTAGAATTGTCTTTTTGATCTATGTGATTATGTTTGCACCCACAAGCTAAGTAAAATCATTATATAGTTTTTGATTTTTTATTTCTGTAATCATGTGTCTGAAAAATGTTTATGAGGAATTTCCAGTATGGTCAGCCATGTAAAACATCTGTTGGCTTACAAAACTAGAATGGTGCTTTAGTTTAAATCTTGTATTTTTATTGATTTTAGCATTAGTAATAGAAAAGTGGTAAAAAGGTAGAGCACATAATGAAAGACTAGAAATATTAGACTACTAAAATTATTTTGCTTTATAAATCTTGGCAAGCATAGAAAGCATCATTGTATATCTATTCAGGGAAACAAATGGCTCCCTGTTGCAGCTAGATCTGCTTAGTTAATGCATACACTTTCACTTTTTTCACAGCAAGTACTGCCCCTGTGATAATAAACTCTCAGTTGACGAATGTTCATATATGCTTCATAGAGCAAGATCCTTTAAACTAAATAATTCACACTTTACTATTGCCTTTTTGCAAAAAATCTTAAACACATCTAGCCTCTGTTTCCTAGAACAGTCACTCTAATTATATTATAGTAATACTGGATTTTTTATTGTTCAAGAAAAGGATGAAATAATTTCTCTCCAATGGGTATAAATGCAAATGGTTCAAAGATGCTGCATAAATGTCATCTGAATATTCTTATAAAACTATCACATATTTTATTCCAACTGCTTTGCATTATTCATATATACTTATTTTTACTGACTTTTTGAATATATTAACTCCAATGTGTAGAAATTTCCACATGTGCATAGTGCCTACAGTATATACTTTATTTTAATCTGTATCTCTACCCATTTACTTCAATGCACTGACTGTAGTTTGTTGAAATTCCAATATGTATATAATATTTTGTTTATAATGATAATATGACTCTCCATATACATTTAGCTCATTTGTATACTCTTTGTATTTGCCAATTTCAAAGTTTTACTGTCTGTATTTGTATACATTTGTTTTTGCCTTTGGCCAGGGTAATGGCTGAGAAGGATCTTGTAACTGACTATCAGTCTGGCTAACAAATAAAATAAATAATTAAAGTAAAATATACAGTCCCACAGTATACTGTATAGTATTCTAATGGTCATACTCCACTGAGGAACACCCTGTCAGTTTGAGTCACAGTATGTTAGAATGAATGAGTGTTCTTCCCTTTGCCTTTTCACCTGGTTTATTCTTTCCTCCCTTCATTCTGCTTTGATCCCGGGTCCTGATTTTTTTCTTTCCCCTTTTGCATCTGTATTACACTCTTTGCTGCTCTCTGCTTCTACTAGCCCAGTGTCTTTTTATTCTGATGAGACTGACCTGTTTGGACTCGGGAGTTTTCAGACTTTGATGTCACTTTCCTACTATTGGTTCCACATTAGCCAATGTTTTCCCCTTCCTTAGTTTCTGCTCTTAGGTGATTTTAAGTTTATGAGTGAAATACCTTTTTTATAGATATTGTGCTGCATAGAACTATGTCTGTATTATTGTAACCTACTGTTTACAGTGCATATAGATATATAGATATAGATATTGATATACATATATAGATATATTTCATTTAAGTTAATCATATTTTATCGAAAAGAAAAAGCACTGATAACTGATGGATAATACATTTCAGTGAACAGACAAATCATCAAATCACATTTCATAAAACATTTATATATGGTAAATATATCTCCAAAAGCTTTATTTTGGGGGGGGGCAACACCCATACTCCTTATGTAGGGGGGTTTGCCCCCATACCCCCTTACATAAATATACTAACATCACAGTCACACAAATGCAGAGCAATGACAAAGCACTTCATACGAGTCCCTGCTGGTGCACAAAGACAAATACAACATAACAGTGGACATTAGTAAGGTACACATACTGATCAACACTTACTTGCATTACAATTCCTGTGATCCAGAACTACACAAGCAGTCGTTTTCTATGCCATTGCACACTTTCTGTTAAATGCAATTCAGCCATTTGTGTTTTCTATGAAATTAGTTTTCAATCAATCGTGTCAGCGTTTTTTTTTTCTTTTCAATGAAATGTGATTTGATTGAATGACATGTAGTCATATATATCTATCTATATTTCTGTCTCTCTCTCTCTCTCTCTCTCTATATATATATATATATATATATATATATAGTTCCCCATCCACAGACATGACATCCAGAGTTGAAAAGCTGAGAAAGCAAAATATCAAAGACTGTGAATGAGCAATATTTGTGTTGTGTGGGATTACAGCACAACAGGGATAGGGGTGCTTGTTCTTTTCCCACTGTGGTGTGATCTTGGTGTCGGTATATATAATTTGCAAAGGGTGTGAACAATGCAGGGGGTTTGCTTGATAATGTGGATTTTGAGCTTTTCATGTTGAAAAGGTTTTGCATATGTGGACATTTGCCTAACTGATTGGCTGATAGGGATCCATACACACTCACACACAGATATAGGGATCCATACACACTCACACACAGATATATATATATATATATATAT
The DNA here is from genome assembly GCF_019279795.1 of Protopterus annectens. Classification (NCBI taxonomy): domain Eukaryota; kingdom Metazoa; phylum Chordata; order Ceratodontiformes; family Protopteridae; genus Protopterus; species Protopterus annectens. The sequence goes on along the minus strand of NC_056739.1, from coordinate 511,373,562 downwards.
ATATATATATATATATATATATATATATATGTATGGATTTACTTACTTTTATTGAATAGCACTATTATTGACATGAAATGAAAGGAAGAATCTTGAAAAATCATTTTTCAAATTATAAGCTGTGACATAATAAAAGTGCATTAAATAAAAAGTTTATGTGGCTGCTCACATTGTGGGAGCTGTGTTTATTGTTCTCATGCAGTATTTTTCCTTGTTCAATACGAGTAAGGTTTTTGAAATTAGAGAATTAGTTACATATATTACACTATTGGTGGCTTATTAAGTGGCATCTCAGTGTGTAAGTTTTTATGTATGACAGACTTCTTTCCCTTGGAAATTGTGAATTGTGATTCTTTTGAGTGATATATAATGTAAAAGGGAAGGAAGTCCTCTGTTTAAACACATCTTTTTCAGCATCTCAGAGCATGTTTTTCATTTATTGTTACTGAGCGAGTATCGGATACATATACAAAAGTGTAATTTTGAACCATAAGGAAGGAAGGTGGATAGTGTTTTATGGGCTTTAATTAAGCTAGGGCTGAATGAAGGATTTAGTTGATGTTTAAGAGCTGATATTTATTTTTCACTAGTACATTTAGGATATAACAGAGAGAAAGTTAATTTATTTAACTCACTCAAGCCTAAAAAAGCCTTTTTTGTATACTTCCAGTTCACACCCATACTGCCTTATGGCCTCCAGAACTTTTTTTGGTTCTGGCTTCTTTAACTAAGTGACTTACCAGCCAATAATAGGCAGTATTATAAGGCCAAGGAGGTAGTAACAAAATGATGCTAAGACTATTAGTCTAGGATGTCCAGCTGTGTAGAAATTAATCTTTGTCACCTGTTATTCATATTTATGTTCATATTTCATAAATGAGACACCTACATTTTATTGAGGTGCATGGTGTGAAACATCAATGTGGAGAATATGATAATTCAGTGAAAATGCTGGTTTATAGCATCTGGCAGTGTTCTACCACTGAATGACATTTAGCTTATAGGATTAAGGAGCTGTTAACGAGTAGTTTCCTGTGGCTCAGAGGTGCATAATTTTACTCGCTCAGCCACCATTACCTGACTGTGTGATTTTGAATAAATCACTTAACCAGCTCCCGGGCTGAGTCTGAAAATGGTCTGTCGAGATCAGTGCTCTTCCCCAGAAAATAAATGCAAATAAAAAATAAAAATAGAATATATCACACTATAGTGAAAATGCTGCTAGTTGCTTGTTAGTAATTATGAAAATAAGCAATATTTCTGCTTGTCTTAATACTTTACAAAACAAGTGACTTACAAATTGTTGCATGACATTAGATGAAACCACAGATTTTGTAGAAGACAGGTGTCTGTAATATTTGCATTGTAATTTGCATAACTTGAGATATCTAGTATTATATATATTGCTAATTATATAATTAAGCATATGTTTCCATATTTCTGCAAATATCTCAGTAAACATGCAATAATAGAAGACGTTCATGTTGTCATGTGAAAGCTGGTTAACAAAAATGTTCTAACAATATATATCTATGCTCTATTGCTTTTAAGGTATGAACATTTATTTGTGAAAGTTTAGAAAAAATACAATTTGAGATTTGTGTGCATTATAATAAACATACATCTCAAGTGTCCCTGATTTTCACAGACATCCCTGACTTTGACTTAAATTTTTGGTCTGGCCTTAATCCCTCCTAAAACTGGTGACTTTTGGAGAAAAGGCAGTGAATTACACTTAATAAATAGTAACAATGATTAGAGTTATAAAATTCTTTTATAGGTGAGCCATTTGAAGCCTAGCCAATATGCCTATGTGAGACTGAAATCCTACACCTTGTGTCTGTAAGGGAAATATCTTAACCATTACACCAACTTCCCTCTTTTTATTTCTGAAAATGTGTTTTAATTCACGGTGTCTCATTCTGTCAATGTCTCACATTAATAGTAGTAATATTTTAAAAGTCTCCCTGATTGCCCCCGATTATTACTAAATTTGTCCGTGAATCTGTTGAGATTTGTTCCTGATTCATTGAAAGCTATGATAATATATTATAATTGTTACAGAGGTCTATGAATGGACTATTATCACTGTAAAGAATTCTTCTTACTATAACATTGCTATTCGTACAGTTTTAATAACTTTTATTGCTAACACATTTACATTTGTTTACCTCAAGCTTTTTAAGTTTATTTTTCAGAAAATGCTGTGGAATGCAAGATGTGTGTGGGCTGCTAGAGGTGTTACATTTCATACCATGAAGGTGTTAACAATGTTTGTTTTACATTTTTTTACTTTAGTTTGTTCAAGGTAGAACAAAACTGAAGGAACTTATTTAGTTGAAGTTTAAGTTATCTGTAATTTTTTATTTGATCACTAGATGTCATGATTGTATAAGAAATAAGGGCTATGCTTCTTAAAATAGAACTGCACCTACAGACTGAAAAAAGCCAACATTTTGTTTTATGGTGTTTTGATGTTTCCTACATTTTAAGACCACTTTTGGATTTTTATATCCTTTTTCTTAAATGTAATTCCAGAGACTGCCCACATGGGGTTTAGTATCTTGATTTTTTAGTCTACCTTTAGGTATCCCACAGTGCAGTGTTTCACATTAAAATATTAAAGCTCAACCCTTAAATTGAGTAGTATAGTCTGGATACAGGTTTGCTGCATCCAGAGCTGTTTGTTTTTGCCTTCTGTGTTTCTGGCAGCCATCTTGTGTTTGCCTTCTGTGTTTCTGGCAGCCATCTTGTGTTGGTAGGTGCCTACCTTCCCTGCTAATGAGAGTAGCAGGACTGCCTAAAACTTCTCTGGCACAGGCTGACTGGTAAAGAAAGCAGGGGCTAGCAGGATTGGCTAGATTTCTGTGTTATTAGAATTTTCTATTTTTGTGGTATTTAAACCCCACGTTTGAGCTGGTTTGGGCTTGTTTGGACATAACATACTACAGCTGCACAGTTTTTAACCCACTGTGAGGTATTCCAGCTACAAATTTTCTCTTAGTAGCACTTGTGTGATCACCTAGTAGTACTCCTCTTAGACCTTCCACCCTTTAACCCCTTTAGCTGTCTCTCTAGCCTCTGTCTTTCAGATTCTGACAAATATGGATGGACAGTTTCCTATGGTTTCTCCTGCCAGTCTGGTTCGTATGGGTATGCTTAGACAGTGTAGCAACTGCTTCATGTACATGGAAAACCCTCTACTACTATCACCTAGGAACACAATTTGCGAGAGATACAATTACATTAAGAACCTAGAGTCTATGCTTTCTTCCTCACAAGCCAGTATATCTTGTACTGGGAAGGTTGTCAACACAAACACCACACCTCAAACACCACCCAGACCTACGCAACACATACCCACATATGTGAAGGGCCTCAACTAAAACATACCCAAACAAAAGAGACCTCCAAGGCAAAAACACACATGAATTCCACTGCCCACCACACCACACACCACACATAGTTCACACACCTGTGTCACAGCCACTAAGACCTAAACATAAACATATTAGACATAGGAGACTCCATTGTGAAACACACAGATGTACCCCTCACCAGACTGGATAAGAAGAAAGTCATGGTTAGTTTATTTATTTATTTAAATTTGTTGACCAGGAGTGTCCAACTGGACGTGGGTCCATTTTCAGCGAAGGCCAAGGGAGAAAAGCTCCACAGTAAAATAAACAGACAGTAGTTACATTGGATTACATAGCGATTAACAATTTAATATAGAAATTACTTGCAACATATTTACAGATGAAGAACATAGTACATCAGTAGACAACTAAAATCTTTATCTGTGAAGTACATAACAGGCATTAACAAATGTAACAATGAGAAGTTCCTGCTGTATAATAAGTACTAGGCTTATGAGCATCTGAGCTTGCTATCATCAAGGTAGTTAGTGGAGGTGAAAGAAAGGTAGTAGTTGGATGCGGTGGATGATATTAGAGTGGGAGTTGCAAGGGCATAGCCAGCATGTTTTTAGGTGCGCTTTTAATAAAGTTTTGAAGTTGGTGCATGATGGTATGGAGGTAATTGTGGGTGAGAGTGAGTTTCATAATTTGGCTATGGCGCAAGAGAATAGTGCTTCACCAGCAGAGTTATTGGCTTTAGTGATTTGCAAGTGATTTTTGTTGCTGGATCTTAGTGGTCTGGTGGTGCGATAGGGTTGGAGTAGATTCTGGAGGGATGGGACATTTAGTGGATGGTTTACTAGTTTGTGGGTGAGTGAGAGTTGATACCACTGAAGGAGATGAGGGAGTTCAAGCCAGCCCAGTTCAGCAAGTGAGAGACAGTGGTGACTATGGTAGGATGCCCCTGTGGCGAATTTGGCGATTTTGTTGTAGCAGGTCTCTAGCTTGTTTAGATCACATTGCCTTAGGTTGGTATATACTGGAGAGGCATAAAGTAGGGTGGAGATAAGGTAGGAAATTGCTATTGAAATCTTTGCTGCTTTGGTGAGAAATTGTTTATTTCTGTATAATGCTCCTAGGTTTTTGTAGACTTTTTTTTATGGTCATGGATATGTGAATGTCAAATTTTAGTTTATTGTCTATTTCCACTCCTAGCAATTTGGTGTGTTCAGTTGGGTATATAGTGGTGTTGTCTTTTGCTGTGATGTTAAAGTGAGAGTTGTTTTGAGTATGTTTGGTGGGTTGGAAGATGAGTAGTTTAGTTTTGTTTGGGTTGAGTATTAATTGGGCATCGGATAACCATGTTTCAACAGAGGAAAAGGCTTCCTGTGTGACTTTTTGCAGTTTGGGTAGGGACTGGGCTGAGCAGATGATGGATGAGTCATCTGCGTATTGGATGAGTGCGCCATGTTTGGTGGCAGAGGCTAGATTATTGGTGTAAACAGAGAAAGTAGGGGTCCAAGGATGGATCCTTGGGGAACCCCTATGGAGACAGGTAGTTGGGGAGATATGTCATTCTGCCATACAACGGATTGTTGGCGGTCAGACAGGTAACTGTGAAACCAGTTGGTGACTGATTGTGAGAAGGATAGGTTATTGAGGACAGAGATAAGTTGTTTGTGTGGGGACCATGTCAAATGCTTTAGATAGGTCTAGGAAAGTAGCAGAGGAGAGATAGCCATTGTTTTTATGCTGAAGGATAGTGTTAGTAAAGGAGAGTAAGGCAGTGGTGGTGCTATGGTTTGGTCGGAAACCATGCTGAGTATTGGAAAGGAGGTTGTTAGTAAGGAGGTAGTGTGAGACCTGAGAGTGTATGCATCTCTCTAGTATTTTGGAGAGTGGAGAGAGAATAGCTATGAGGCGGTAATTGGTTAGTTCTGCAGAGGGTCCGCCTTTGTGGAGGGTAATTATATGTGAGACTTTCCACAATGTGGGAACGTAACTTTCTGACAGAGATCAGTTAATCAAGATGGATACTGGGTAGGCCAGAGCATCAGCTGCAATTTGTAGGTATTCACTTGGGAGATTGTCTGCTGCTAATTTGGTGGGTTTAAGTTTAGTTAAGAGTTTTTTTATGTTGGAGGTAGGTACAGGAGAAAAAGAGAAGGCAGTGGGGAGATTACTTGTTGAAGGTGTGGGTTGGAGGGGAGGGTTGTGTTGTTTAGCTAGTGATAGTATGGTTTGGGTGAAGTGTGTGTTGAATGAGGTAGCAATATTTTCTGAGGAGTGAGGGATGTTAGGAGGAGGGTACTGACTTTACCTGGGTGGAGGATGGAGTTTATGGAGGACCAGAATTGTTTGGGGCTGTGTTGTGAGGAGTCTAGGGCAGACTGGTAGTATTGGAATTTGTCCCGTTTTATTAGCTTTTGACTCTATTGTAGTTCTAGGAATTTCTGTCTAGCTGCAGGGTTTTGGTTTTGCCAGTGCTCCCAGGCTTTATCCCTGTTTTTCATTTCTGACTTAGTGGTTTTCTGTAGCCATGGGGAGGGTTGTGCTTTGGTTCTGGAAAATCTTATGGGGGCATGGTAATTAAGGATGTTCAGGAAGGTAGTATTAAAAAATTCAACTGCGTCATCTAGACTGAGGTACTTTAGAGCATGCCAGTTACATTCTTTGAGGGATGAGATGAATGTGAGTGGGTTAAAGTTTAGTTTTACGTGTTGACGATAGATGACAGGTTTAGCTTGGTACAGGTATTTTTTGAGTAGGAATGTTGGGGAGTGATCACTGAGACTATCTGATAAGCAGCCTGTTATATATGACTGGGGATTCTTACTGACTAGTATCCAATCCAGGGTAGTGTGCTTGCTGGAGTTTTTATTTATCCTTGTTGGTGACTGGACTAGTTGGGTGAAGCCATGAAGGTGTACATGATGGGTTGGATTGTTGCCAGAACAGGATTGCCAGTCAATATTGAAATCACCTAAGATGATAGTTTCTTGGGGGAGGTGGTGGGTAGACCAGCTGAGGAGGTTTTCTAGTGGAGGGATGTTTTGGCCAGGTGGGAAGTAGCATCCAATTATATTGATGGTTTTGTTTTGGTTAATTTTGAGGTTGGTATATATTATTTCTTCATTGCCTATTTGTGGAGCTGATGATTTTAAGATCTGGATGTTTAGATGCTGTTTAAATATTATAGCTACACCACCTCCTTTTGTTTAGCGGTCTACTCTTAGTATGCCGTAACCTGTAGGGAGTATTTGCTCACTGGTAATGTGAGGTTTTAGCCAGGTTTCTGTCAGGATGACTATATCTGGGAAGTATAAGTCTATGGTGGCATGGAGTTCATGGACTTTGTTGGATATACTTCTAATATTTAGGCTTAGTAGAAGGAAGTCACTTGGCTTTCTATTGGCTGTAATATGGGAGAAGTTGTGGTTTCTAGTCTGATTATGAGGATTGGGGTTGGAGCTGGTAGGGACAGGGTTGGGGTGGATGTCTCCACTTAGGGCTAGTTTTGATATGCATGAGATTATTATTTTTCTCAGTTTTTGAATGTGTTTGTTTATAAGGGAAACTTTATGATTGTGCTCTTTGGGTAAAAGGTATGGTGGGAGGGTTACTATGTTAAGTTGTAGGGATGCTTTACATCTGAGTAATGTAGTTGGTAGAATATGTGGGGGGTGCATAGGGATGGTTCTTGAGCTGGTGGGAGGGGAGCTGAGTGAGGGTGAGACATGAGTGGTGGTGTGAGTAGTAGTACAGTGGTAGTGGTTGAGTGGGGGAATGATGGAGCTTTGGTAGGATGTAAGATATGCAAGGAGAGTGCATGCAGTGAGCAAAGGAAAGGTATGCTTGTACATGTCAGTTGAGGAGGTGTGATAGTAGAGGGAATATGGAGGAGGTAGTGTTGGGTTAGTGCTGTGGTTGGCTATTGGAAAGATGGGAGGGGTTTGAGTGCAATAAAGGTGGGACCAGTGGGGGCAGGAGGGAATAGGGGGCAGGGTGGGGAGTGAAGCGGGTAGAGACCCTGTTAGGTTCTTGTATGAGGGGCTGGAAACAATCACAAAGCAAGACAAGTATGTGTTAAGAAACAATCACAATTGACCAAGGAGGGAATAGGGGGCAGGGTGGGGAGTGAAGCGGGTAGAGACCCTGTTTGTTTCCAGCCCCTCATACAAAAACCTATCACAACTGACCAAGGACTGCTCTGAAACTGTAAGTCTTTTCTTAATTTCTCAGGTGGAAAAACAGGATAACCTTGTATCAGTAGGCTACTGTGGTCATAGTTTAAATTAACAAACACACAGTATTGATCAGTTATGGATACTATTTGCTAACAGAAGGGAATAAGAGAAAGTGGAAGATGTGTGTGGTGGTGATGGGGGTGGGGGGGGGGCTGCTTACAGCCAAAGCACAGTGCTCTCCAGGGGAAAATGAAGATTGGCTCAAACAGGTAGACACATACTCAAAGTTAACTGTAGCTGTTTGCAGACAGTTCAGACCCGGACTGCACTTTTCTTATAAGAATGTTAAAGGTGGTACCGCAGTTGAATACTTAAGAGTGGTGTTAGGTCTAGAAAAGAAGAGTACAGCGAGGCGTAAGCACTTTTGAGATGGTAAATATATATTATAAAGATTATAAAAAACACACTGAGCAAATAGCTACCACATGCAGGACAATGTCCTGAACCACTACTTAATATATGCAGATACTTTGCCAATTGGAAGAACATTAGAAAACAAAAACCCAGACAGTTATGCAGCCACAGATAAAAATATAGCAAGCAGCAATCTGTCGTGGTTCTCTAATGTGATTCTATCCACCAGTAACAGCACAAACTTATAGAAATAATTTAGACACTAGTATGAGCTGTCTACACACAACACAATTACATGAATAACATTAGTGAACAAGGTGCAGCTATGCAAATAGACCATACATACTGTTATACTAGTAACAACTTGGTGCATGCCATAGTAACATCAAAAATAAAGCATAAAACATATTAGATGTCTAACACAATTCAACATAAACATATACAGTTGTAAAATGTCTAATACAATTCAACATAAATAGGCATTTACAGTTGTAAAACACTTACTGGAGAGACACTGAGCCTTCATGGGGCCTGTAGCAGAGTGGATTGTAGTTTTACAAATGGTGCCTGTCACAGGTAATATTTATTAACTCTGGGATTGTCTTAAGGTAATAAACAGGGAAGGGGAGGGGAGAACAAGGGTGTGAGCAGGCAGTTCTTTGTACTGCTGCTAATGAGCCAAAGCAAGACAAGTATGTTTGTTAGTTGTTAGTCTGTTAGTTGTTAGTTGTTAGTTTGTTAGTTGTTTGTCAGGTGCCATAATCTGCCATATCACCCATGCATGGAAGTCTCTCAACAACAGGTACTGTTATGATTCTGTCATAGTCCATGTTGGCATGAATGACTTGAGACGTACCTCCCCTGGACTATATGAAGAGAGACATGATTGGGCTAACTGAATATGTGTCCCAGGCAGGTATGCTCCTAGCCTTAAGCAGCATTATACCATCACCCAGAATGATGCCTCAATACAAACAGAAAATGATTGACTTTAACAATTGGCTTAGTTTCTGGTGTCATTCCAAGGGGATCCAGTACCTGACAGCCTGGGAAGACATGATCAACAGACCATGATGCTTTGCCAGAGATTGCCTGTTTCTGTCTCCCTTGAGCTTCAGGCTTATGGCAAAGGCTGTTGCCTCCCCCATAGTTCTTTTTTAGGCAATGCCATGAGGTCAAAACTGCCAACATGAAAATTTAATCAAAATGCAAATTAAAGGTCATGCTGCTAAATGCTGGGAGTCTAAATATGAAACTGCACTCATTGCAAGCATTCGTAACTCTGGAAGATGTTGACATTTGTGCAGTCACAGAAACCTGGTTCAAAGCTGCAGAGAGCACACCATCCATCCTATCATACATTCAGACCCCAAACTGTGGGCAACAAATCAAAATGAGGTGGCATTGCAATATATATTAATGACAGTTTACAATTAAATATACAAAGTCACTGCTGTTGACTGGCATGTGATCAAAAGGTAGTTTTCCAATGGGCAGAATGCTGACTCAAAATACATCGACTTCACTACAGTGAATGGGTAGTGTAGTTTGAGTATCTGAGTTCGACATTGTGCACCGATATTACGTTTCAGTGAGGAACAGGGAATTAGCCCATTTTCTCACTGTAGAGTGATTTTGGAGTTGGCTTGCTTTACTGCAAAATAGTAAAATACACATATTGTTGACTATAGAATGTCACAGTACATGAAGATGCATAGCATGGGTGATTGACGTCACCTCCTGCTATGTTGAATACATTGAACTACAGGTGTTTATGTATTCAGTTTCAACCTAGCTAGAAAATCCTATTCTGGATTCTGGATTTTGGGTCAGCTATGTGACCGGTCAACCCATGCAGTTTCCAGGTTTCAACAGTAAACCATTAAAGATAGACACACCTCCAGGCTGGTCAAACAATATGATGCACAGGAGACAATCCAGGTGCAGTTAGCCATTGACAAGATCCATATTCAAATCTTAGGTAGCTACAGGCCCCCAACTTTGACTTAAGATGCCCACTCCACCTATCTGGACCTCTTCAAATCTATCAAGATTCAACCCTTTACCCCGATCCTGGGTGACATTAACTATCCAGCCATAGATTGGAAGAACTACTCATGCCAAACACAAATGCACAGAGATTCCTTGATTTTGTAAATGCAAATGCCTTGGACCAGCTGGACGACACCTCCTCAAGAGGTGATAATATCTTGGACTTGGTATTAAACAACATGAGTAAACACTGCAGTAGCTCTAAAGTGTCATCCTCCTGGTAAGATCCGACCACAAAGCAGTCACTTTTGAAGTCCCCATCTCCCCCAATACCCCCATCAGCTAGGATCAAACAAAAACCTTCTTCAAACCTGATTACAATCTCTTGAGGGAAGCTATAAACAGTTTCACAGCCCTTTCCTCCTCTATAGGAACTGGCATATTATGTACAAACCTATATCAAAATACCTTATGAACATGTATATAGCTGCATGGAATCAGGAATCCCCAACAGGACAAAATCCTCCTCCTCAAGGAAAAGTAAACCTATCTGGTGGACACCTGCAATAAATAAACTCTATAATAAAAGGGAAAAAATTGCTGTGCAGGACAAAGAAGGAGCAGGTGCCTAATTGGAAGCAATCTCTCCTTAGCCTAAACAAGCAAATAAGAGCACTAGTAAAATCCTCCAAAGCAAACTTTGAATCCAAACTGGCCACATCTACTAAAGACAGTAATAAGGCCTTCTTCACATATGTCCGTAATCTCAAAGGAAGCACTGAGATCTGCTCAGAACTGGTGGTCAAGGACACCACATACACAAACATCATAGATTTAGCCAACCTGCTAGCAGACAGGTTCAGTGAAAACTTCACTCCTCTGCCCCCCATCGATAAATCAAGACCAGCCCCCCTCCCCTTATCTCTAGGGAGCAAGTCATCACTGCCCTCTCAAAGGCAGAAATACAGCCTCCATGGGACCCGATAACATCCCAGGCTGCATCCTACATGAACTCACGCAGGAACTTGCAGCACCATTAGGCACCCTATTCAACATTCAAACATCTACCATACACTGATAAAATAAAAGCCCTGTCCCTCTACTCAGTCTCATACAGAGTCTTCAGAAGTGATCTCTGTCTGACATGCAAAGCAATCTCAGACCCTGCCTTAATGGGAGAGCTACATATCCGCAAGTCAAGGTCCACTCAAGTAATCCACATGTGTGACCTCAACCTGGTCTGTGACATCAATAGGACTTGTTGGCAGAACAGATTTGTGTCCCAGAGACTCCCCCTTCTGTGGAATAGACTCCCTCTCCATGTCAAGCAGAGTACCTCATTAACCCATTTTAAGCGCAAACTGGATAACTGGATGGGGAACAGACCCCCTGGGATTCCACCTGTGTCCTTGCTGGACAGGGGCATCAGGTGCTGACTTGTCAGAACATGGGCTAAGTTCTTGGCTAGGCTTGTAAGGGACTCAGGGCCAATAGCCTAGTAGCTTCTTATGATCCTATGACCCTAAATCATAGCCCCTAAGCTCCTGTCAATGTGCTGACTTTACATGTGTTTCTGTGTATAGCCTGCTTTCTTTTAGTCAGTCAGGTTTAATTACCATTTCTTGCTTTTCAATGACTATTTAAAAGACAAACAGGGATAATCACACAGAAGAGTATTCTTGGTGCTTGTTACTTCCTTTCCTTTTCTTTCTAAAGCGTACAATTTTCATTCTTTTGTTATGCCTGAGTTGTAGTACTTAATCTCATCGCCCCTCCCCCTAAACACCTCCCTTTCATATCTATCATAGTTGCAAAGTTAATTTGAGCTGTTTGCTGCTGTGATTGATAGCTCACAGCAGGAGACAAAGTTCATGAACTGTTGCTTGTACTATCCACCTACTTACAGTGGGACACTTATTTTTGCTCCTCTATAGTCTATTTCTGTCCTCAAATTTTAATCCTTACTACCTACTAATTGGTAACACATTGTTTGGCAGGCCTTCCAACTCCATTTTTTAGAGATTCCTGAGAAAGGAAAATTTTTAAATCATTGTGTCACATAGGCCATAAAAAAATGAAACATTTTGTTTTTATATAGCACTGTGATTTATTTATGTATTTATTTGACATTTGTTGACTGGGATAGTCTAACTGAGACAAAGCCCTTTTTCAGTGAAGGCCTGGGGAGAAAAGCTCCACAGTACAAATATATATGAGAAATGCATGTTACAATAAATGTATAATACCATAAGATTAACAATATATGACCTAACAATAAAGAAGTCAAGAGAGGCTTCTATACATTATAGTTAAACAGATAAACACAATCATGGTGCAGACATGTAGAATAGTAGAAAGTAAGCCTCAGTATATTGGCCAGTTACTAATTGCCGTCAGCAGGAGGTGTAGTTACTAGTAGTAGGTTAAGATATAGTGCAGCAGAAGTCAAGAACTGAGAGGAGAAGTAAGACGAAAGTCAGGTGAATGTTAGGTTGAAGGAGCAGGTTAGTTGGAGAAAGAAAACAAAAAGTAAAGGCAGGAAATAGGAGTTAGGAAGGAGAGAGTAAAAAAGAAAAAAGAACAGGAGAAATAGAGTGAGGATTAAATTCAGGTGAGGTGGTTACAGTGACATATCCAGGTGTGGTTTAGATATTCTTTAGAGATCTTTTGAATTTGTAGACCTGAGGTATGCTTCTCAGGGTCATGGGAAGCTTGTTCAATTGAATGATGGGTGAGTAGCTATATAAGTTCTGACTGACAGATTTTTTTTATGAATCTGTAACCGATATTGATCAGAGCTCATTAGTGGGTGGGGATGGATATAAGGCGAGACTAGTGAGGAAATGCTAGGGCATGAAGAAGGTTTATTGAGGATGGAGTGGATGATGAGCATTTGAGTAACTTTGAGTTGGTTAGGAAACTCTAGCCAATTTAGAGACCTGAGGGCATGGCTGTGTTGTGATTTGGATGGCAAATTAGCAGTGGATCTAGTTACTTTGTTATAGGTAGTTTCAAGGTAAGTGAGAAGAGAAGACTGTAGGTTTGTAAAGATTTGCGAGCTGTAGAACAGGTTAGGATGAAGGTAAGCACTTGCTAGTGAGATTCTGTAGTCAGAAGTAAGGAACCTTTTGTTTCTATATAGGAGGCCAACTTTTGGTCAGTTTTCTTAATACAGTGATGTATGTGAAAGTCAAATTTCAGTTGGTCATCTATGGTTACACCTAGGAGCTTAGTTTGATTTTCAGAGGTGATGTTAGTGTTGTTCAGTGAAAAGATGTTAAATGAGGATTTGAGGTGGTAGAGGGGTTTTGGGAGGAAGAGTAGGAGTTTTGTATTTTGGGATTGAGTATTAGTTGGTTATTGGTAAGCCTTGTTTCTGTGTGATTGAATGATGTTTGTGTGAGGGTGAGTAGTTCAGTTGGATTGTCAGCTATGGATATAATAGTAGAGTCATCAGTATACTGTATGAGGGGAGATTGGGGACAGGATCTGAATAATTAATTTGTGAAGATGTTAAAAAGGATGGGACCAAGAAGAGGGATGGCTGTTTTGATGGTGAGAAATGGAGAAACAGCAGGGAGCCATTTGACAGACTGCTGCCGATCTGAAAGGTAGCTGTTAAACTAGAATAAAGTAGCAGTGGAAAGGCTGAGTTGGGATAGTTTTGAAAGGAAGATAGAGCAGGAGACAGTATCAAAATCTTTTGACAGATCTAAGAAGAGACAGGACACAAGTTTATTATTATCTCTGGCTAGTGAAATGGTGCTGGTAAAGGAAATGAGAACACTAGAAGTCCTGTGTAGGCAGAAGGCATGCTGGGTAGGGGTAATCAGGTTCCTTTGAGTGAGTTGGGCCAAGAGTTGTTTATGGACACAGTGTTGGAGCATTTTTAAGAAGAACGTATGGCATTTGGTTGAAAGTTAGAAAGTTCTGTGGAATGCACTTAAAGTAAGATTTTTTGCATCAACGTGCATTTTCTAAACAATAGCAATGCAAGTGAAAACTGTCACGTTATAGACTTAACAGTAATCACCACTGATTACCCAAGAAGTTATGAAGGACAGGTCAAAAGTAAAATAAAAATGATGAGCATTCTGCAAAATCAGAAACATTTGAGATGTATGGTCTTTGGCCACTTACCTCATTGTACTGTTGTCTGTATTTGCTTTCAGTAATTTGTGTCTTGCAAGTGGAGGATTTATTCGTGTTGTCTGTAGTAATTTTCTTAAACCAGTAAATCATTATTAATGCATCTTCTCCAATTTACTTTTTACACATTGTAGCTCAGTATGCAGCCCCTTTCACGGATTTGTTTCTGATTCCAGTTACTTCAGTTTTTCATTCCTCTTTATAAATCCATCCACATATTATTTATTGTATTTATGTAAATGTGTATTTCCTTCCCTTTTTAATTCCAAGATACAACCATTTGTGTTTCTTAAAGCTCCCATGTCACTTACTACAGTGAAAGTAAATTTTGTTTATTATAAAGACATCCAGGTTTATATTCCTACATCTGAAAAATACTACAAAAAAATGTCATAAAATGTTAAAAAAATAATAATATGTGTTATATGGGGAGGCTGTAATGAGGAACCAGGGGTGGAGGCACCGTGGGATGTGTATGGGAGAGGAGCAGTGGGAAGCATGGTATTAGGTGTCATGGAACCCTGGGAAGCATGGTGTCAGGGGTCATGGAACCCTTTGGCCAAGGCATCATTTCACATTCCTCTGTCTGGAGTTTTGTCAAGTGAGATTTTTTGTTGCTGTGTAGGTTATGCTACATTTCTTTCTTTCTTTCTGTTTTTTTTATAAGAAAATGTTATTAAAGGTTCTTCATACTTCTCTGGCACTGTTTCTAGGTATGATCTGGGTTGCATACATGCAAGAGTGATACTATTGGGGATTTCAGTGGGATGACTGGTAGCATGTTGGTCCATAGGACAGAGACATTATTTAGGCATTATTTATTCCTTACACTTTGAGTATACAGGGCATAGTGAGCCAAAATCATGTGTAATTAAGCAGAACAGCTAAGTCTACAAGCTTTTTCACAAAGTAGAGAAATGTACTAAAATTATGCTATATTAATGCCACAACAGTGATGGCTTAACTGCATTCCTCATCAATGATGCTAACTGGATAGGCTTTTGATTTCTGCTATGCCTTTATTAATTTTGTAAATGTATGGCCGTACTTTCTGCTGTTTGTTTATGCCTCCATTAGCACCTTTGTGACCCATTGTGTGTATCTGTAGTGTAACACCAAGTGTGTTAATCACTTGCTATAACCATTTATTTGTTGGTTGGGTGATGGACTGAAACACTGCTGTAGAGTTTGCATAAACTAGTGCCTCTTACAGGTTTTTGTAATTGGTCTAATTTATGTGTTCTAAATGTTTTATATATTTTATTTTGCAGATTATATTTCACTGTAATAATGCAATATTGACATAACTCTCTGTTGCTGCATGTATGGTACATTGTTTAGTATTTTGTATTAAATCTATTGCCTGTTTGCAATTGTGGGTAGAACTTAGGTTCATAGATAGGTACTAAGCTATTGGCCCTAGGGTCTATATAAGCCTAGCCAAAAGGTACCCTGACTTTCGCCACCCAAGAAAATTATTTTCCTGTGCCACTGTCGAGCAGAGCCACAGAAGTGATCCCCAGGGTGAATTTCCTATCTCCCATCCAATCATCAATATTTTTCTTGAAGAGTGCTAATGAAGAGCTTTGTTTGATATGGATAGGTAGTTTGTTCCAGAGTATGGGAAGTCTCTGGGACAGGAATCTATCCCTCCAGCATGTTCTGTTTATTGTGGTGACAAGGTTTGGTCCCTACAGCGTGTAGCTCAGAGGGACTGGGATTTCTGTAAGTGGAGCATGTCCAAAAGCTCTGGGTATGACATAGCTTTGTGTGTTAGGCAGAGATCGCCTCTGAGTAGGCGATATGTGACGGGGTAAAGCTGCAGTTTTTTGAGACGGTCTACATAGGGCATCTGTTTGAGGCCGGTAATCCTCTTTGTGATGTATTTCTGTGGCCTTTCCAGTTGTTGTACATGTCTGGTGAGGTACATACCAAAAGGGGCGTTGTACTCTATAATGGGTCTAATGAGTGATGAGTAGAGGAGAACAATGACCTCTTTTTTCCTGGATGAGAAACCTTTTGTGATGAGGTGTGCCATGTAGAAGGATTTCCTGACCACTGTGGTGATGTGATTATCAAAGGAGAGACTACTGTCCACCTGTGTCCCAAGGTCTCTTATCACACTTTCAGTGTTAAGTAGACTACTGCCTATGTGGTAGTTCATGGGTGCAGAGTTTTTACCAAAAGGGATGACAATGCACTTTTTGGCATTGAGCTTGAGGCCATGGCTTTGACACCAGGCATCTGTCTCAGCGAGGCCCTTTTGTAGGATGTCCACATCTTTTGGAGTTTTGATTATGGCTCCTAGCTTGCAGTCATCTGCGAACTTCATTAGCCAAAGACCTTCTGTGTTAGCCTGTACTTCAGAAAAGTAGATACCAAACAGGAGAGGACCCAGAACTGAACCCTCTGGTACTCCACTTGTCACTGGTTTGAAGTTGGAATTGGAGACTGCTACTTTCACAGTGTGGGTTTTGTCAGTGAGTCAGTTGGTAACCCATCTTGTGACATAGGGATTTATATCTAGTTTAGTGAGTTTATCTATAATTCCAGAGTGGGGGATGGTGTTGATAGCCTTGGCGAGATCTAGATAGGCTGTTTGAACCACCTTACCCTCATCTACGGCTTTGGTGACTGCTTCAAAGAAGTCTATCAGGTTTAGGAGACATGAGATCTTCCTTTTACCAACCCAAACTGGGTGGGGTCCTGAGTTTGGAGATTACCAATGTCATTGCTTATAAGTTCCATGATGATACATTCCATAGCCTTGCAGACCAGGCTCATCAGGCTAATGGGGTGGAAGTTTCTGCAGTCCGTGGTGGCTCCCCCTTTGTGGAGTGGGATAACAGTTGCTGTGCGTCATTCAGTGGGGGCATAGCCTGAGGTGAGGCTATGACTGAACATGGTACTTAGGTGGGGTGCCAGTTCATTCTGTAGTTCATGTAGAACACAGCCTGGGATATTGTCAGGTCCCATGGATGTTGTGTTCTTGGCTTTGGAGAGTGTGTTTTTTACCTGTGCAGCCGTGATTACAGGAACTTTGCATTCTTCCGGTATAGAGATGGGCCCTTTAGGGGATGAGAGGGGGGTAAAGTTAGCACTGAACCTATCTGCCAGGATGTTGGCAATATCAGTTGGCTCTGTATACTTAGTGCCATTGTGCTGAACTCAGAGCAGATCTGAGTGTTGCCATTGAGATTCTTGACATGGCTATAGAATGCTTTGTGGTTGTCTTTAGAGTCAGTGGCGATTTTGTTTTCATAACTAGCTTTGGAGAATTTTATGAGGGATCTCAGCTTCTTACTGAGGCTGGCCAGGGAGTTTCTCCAATCATGGGATTTTACTCTTATTTGCAACAGTTTCTTTCTTCTGTTGTAGAGTTTGTTTATGGCAGGGGACCACCAGATTGGCTTCCTTTTTTTGGAGGATAGCATCTTGGTTCTGTTAGGGATTACACGATCCATGCACTCGTGTAAGTGCTTATAAAGTGCATTTGTGTGGGGTTCAGCAGTCATATCTCTATTGTCCATCAGCATGGGTGTGATTGATTTATCATAGGCCCTCTATATAAAAAAAAAAATAAAATATATATATATATGTATATATATATATATATATATATATATATATATATCTATACGTATTTTGCCAGATGAGTGTAGATTGCAGCTGTTATCTCTCTACACAAGGGGAGGCCAGCTACCGACCAGGGTAATCACGACTTGTATGTCTGACTAGTCTTGTATGTAAAGCCATAGAAAGAATTATCATTGATATGATAAATAATGACATTGAAAACCTGCAGACACTGGACCTAACTCAGTTTGATTTAGTCAAGGGCAGGTCATGCCTACTCAATCTGGTGGACTTTAAGAAAGCCATCAAAGCAATGGATGAGGGCAAAATCGTGCATATTGCCTACCATGACCTGCCAAAGCGTTCTACATCATACCCCACTTGAGCATTGCAGAGAAGCTCATGAGACTAGGTGTAAACTCCTACATCACCCAATAGATAATCAGCTGGTTTACAGATAAGTCACAAGAAGTCTGCAAAAAAAATCAGTCACTAGCAGAGTCAGCAAGTGCTTGGTGCTAGAGTAGCCCCTTTTTGATATCTTCTCTGAAGTAAAGTCTAATGTCACTGGCCTCTGGATGACCAGGTTCACAGGCAATTGCAAACCTTACACATTCACAGAATCCCTCAAAAACACAGATACTCTCTAAGATGGCCTGATACAAACTAATAAATGCTGTCAGAGTCACAGCCTACAATTCAATGTCTGGAAATATATAATAGTAACCTGGAGTAAGACAGCCATTCCAGGAGTGGGCTTTTCTGAATTCAGTATTTAACACTGTCATTTAGTACAGGTAAGGTCTGTCGCGCTACAGGAGGTACTCAATGTGGATAAGTAATGCATTCTATCCAAGCAAGGCAGTAGCTGCCTAGTCAGTGCAAGTTCTTTCATCTGTTGTCTGATGCAGGAATAGGAACCTGGATGTCTTTATAATAAATAACATTGTAATAAGTGTCATGGGAGCTTTAAGAACCACCAGTGGTGGTATCTTGGAATTAGAAAAGGAAGGGAATAAAGATATTTGCATAAACACAATAAATAGTAATACATAGAACAGATTTATAAAGAGGAATGAAGTGACTGGAATCAGAAACAAAACAGTGAAGGGGGGATGCATACTGAGTCTCAATGTGTGAAAAGTAAATCGGCGAAGATGCATTAACAATGGTGTACTGGCTTAATAAGATTACTGTAGACAACTTGGATAAATCCTCTGGTAGAGACAAATTATGGTGAGCAAATACAGACAACAGTACAATAAGAGGTAAATGGCCCAGGACCAAACATCTCAAATGTCCCTGATTTTGCAGAATGCTCATGATTTTTTTAATATCACTTTTCACCTGTCCCTCATAACTTCTCATGTAATCAATGGTGATTACTATTAAGTCAATAATGTGGCAGTTTACACTTGCATCACTGTTGTTTAGAAAATGCAAGTTGATGCAAACGTCTTATTTTAAGTGCATCACAGTGCTATATAAAAACAAAGTGTTTTATTTTTTATGGCATTTGTGACACAATTATTTAAGAATTTTATTTTTTCAGGAATACATAAAAAATGGAGTTGGAAGGTTTGTCAAACAATGTGCTAGCAATTAGTAGGTAGTAGGGATTACAATTTGAGGACAGAAAGAAGGTACGGTGCAGAAAAAGTAGGTCAATAGTACAAGGCAACAGTACATGAGCGTGGGATATCAATCACAGCAACAAACAGCAAAGAGGTGTTTAGGATGAGGGGAGATGAGTTTAAAGACTAAACCTCAGGCATAACAAAATAATGAAAACTGGCCACTTTAGAAAGAAAAAGAACTAACAGGCACTGAGAATACTCTTCGGTGTAATTATCCATTTGTTTATTACATAGTCATTGAAAAGCAAGAAATGGTAATTAAACCTGGCTGACTAAAAGAAAGCAAGGTATATGTGAAACCACATGTAAAGTCAATGCATTGACAGCAGTTTAGGGGCTACAATGTAGTATTTAATGCCAAACACTGCATTGTGGGATACCTAGAAGTAGACTAAAAAATCAAGATGCCAGACCCCATTTGGGCAGACTCTGGAATTACATTTAAAAATATAAAAAAAAGGATATAGAGTCCAAAAGTGGTGTTAAAATGTAGGAGACATAAAGACATGATGAAATAAGCATGCTTTTTTGGGTCTATATTATAACATCGAATTTTATAACGTTTAAATGTTATAATATCAAACCAGTTTTGTCGAACGCTGTAAACAGAGAAGGTGCAGGACACCGAATTCTTTCCCAGGGAAAGAATTCAGTGAGCCATTGCTGTGGCTTCGCTGTTTTCAGAGTTTGATATGTTGGAGTGTTACGGGTAAGGATCAGGTAAGTGTGCGATTGTGTGTAGGTTAGGGTTAGGGGGTGGGTTAGGTGAGTTAGGGTTAGGGAGCAGGTCAGGTAAGTGTGCGGTTGTGTGTAGGTTAGGATTAGGGGGAAGGTTAGGTGAGTTAGGGTTTGGGCGCGGGTGAGGTGAGTGTGCGATAGTGACGGACCTTAGGGTTAGGGTCGGGTTAAGGTAAGTGGATAGCTAGTAGTGTATGTAAAGTTTAGTTTAGGTGTAGGATTTTAGTGTATGTGTGTGGATTGCTGTTTTTTGTGTGTGTGTTGTGTGATTGTTTCTCAGAATAGAGATTTTTTTTCCCTGGGAAAAAAAACACTATTCTGACTGTTCAATGTTTGTGGATTCCGATGTTTAGGGTTCTATATTATAACATCCGATCTTTGTAGATTTTGATGTTATAATATAGTCCAGCTTTTTTCAGTCTGTGGGTGTGGTTCTTCATTAATTGAATGTATTTACTATTCATTTTCGAAACTGAATTTATTGAATACTAATTCTCATTGGTTGATAGCTTGTAATGAAAATGTATAAAACATGAAGGTTATGATCTCATGACACTGAGAAATCCTCCCAGATCTGTTGTGGGACAGACCTATCTCCATCAAAGCAACAAAACACTGATATTGCACTGCATTTCACAGCTCTGTTTTTGTGGTGGTGTATTCAGGATTGGGCCATGCACTCCATTGTTTTCTTTGCATGCACCTGGATGAATTGATACAGATTGATATAGATGTAGATGTGTAGATAGTTATAGGTATATAGTTACAGTCATTTGATCTAACCACTTTTCACTGAAAAATAATAGTGACTATTAATGTAATAATCATCTGTCAAAAAATAAAAAAATGTGTGGCTAGCATAAACCTTCTTCCACAAATACATTAATAGAATTTCTTTACTACCTAGATGAGACTAATGTCTTATCTTTGTTTCTAGGTGTAGACACATTTACCTTTAATCACTTATAAATCATTTGCTGTGTGTCTTTCTTTACAGTCCTTGAAACTGTGTGATAAAACTGTGCTAACTGGATAAGAAGCATTGCATGCCAGTATAATGGACCAAGATGGAGCAAAATGTGAAAGCAGTTAACGGATTAGTTTGACTCCATCAAGGTGTGTTCACAGTTTTCTCTCTACATTCTGAAGCAGAGTCTGCAACGGGGGTAGTACAGGTATAAGTTTCTACAGAAACTTAGGTAATAATTTTACTAGCCTGAGATGTCACCTCAGTGCAACAAATTTTAAAGCATATATTCCTTGCATCATTAACGTCTCCTTTGACTTGCAAATTGTAAAGCCCATTTCTGTCAGTCGACTATATGCCATTTCATGATTGAAACCTTAGCACTTGTCTCTACTTATTCTAAGCCCATTCTTTTTTAGATAACCCAAATTCCTAAATCCTAAGTATGTTATTTAGGAGACCTTGTCATCTTTTTTTCCTGCTTGCTAATAATATTCACCTGAAGTTCTGTTTTCAGTTGCTATGATAGGTTGATACATTGCTTACGTTGTACGGTTTGTACTCTCTCTATTTCTTACATTGTAAAACAGAACTATTCATTGCTCATATTGTAAATAAGTCAGCTGTAATTTGCAATATATGTATTTTGTGTATTATCATATTTAAGATTATAATTTATATTTTTTATTGTTTTGTTAATGTGGAGCTTTTCTCCCTGGGCCTCCACTGAAAACAGGCATTTATCCCAGTCAGACTTTCCCGGTAAACAAATGTAAAATAAATAAATAAAATAAATATGAGTTCAAAAAGGGGTCTTACACATTCAGAAGACCAGAGGTACAAAGGGAACCACAGCAAAGCAGGTGCTGCAGAATGTATTAAGACAGTAAAGTTTGTACAAGCCATATGGAACTCACAACTACACCAGAAGGCCACAACAAAGTAGGAGACAGAGAATACATTAAACTCAAGCTGAGAACACAACTCCATATGGAAATGACAAGTAGATCAGACAACCACATGCATTAGAAGCTGTAGGGTACATGGATTTGACATACAGGACCTAACAATGAAATTACCAAACTTCCATACCAGATACATCATCAAAGACTGTAGTGGAGGTCTGTATAATTTGAGCAAGTATGCCCAAAGCTTTGTAGAAACATAAGTACAGCAAGTTGAAAAAAAATCCCAAAGCATGTGTAAAGTGCAAAACAGAAGATTATATACAGTGTGTGTACCACACACAAAGCCAAAGAGCAAGGCATTTGTACTAAATATAGAAACTGATTTGCACAGAGCTTTAGCTAGGTCAACGGGCATCCTGGGCAGTTCCAAGACTAATGTCCCCTCTACTTCAAAAAAAGTATTCTCACAAGTTGAAGTTCAAAAATGGAAAAAAAAATCTTTTGAACCATACCTTTCAGCCATTTAGCATAAACATCTGGACAAATCCAGAAATAGAGACAGATTCCCAAAATAGTGACAGATTTTAAATATTGCTCTTATAAACATAGAAAACTGCTACAATAACAGGTTTTGTATTGGCATACATTTTTTGAAGGATATGCAGTCTGGAACTCAAAATGTAGTGACTTCAGTTCTCAATTATTTGCCAGAATAACACACATTTTATGAAGAACAGAAAATATGAGGCAAAAATCTGGACACTGTAAAATTTTTGTTCAGTTGAGAGATATACTCAGAACTTTGGAAATGTAGCAAATTATTTCTTTCAGCTCCTTGCTGCATCTATTAACATCTCAAGCCATTCATTTAAAGGACTATGGTATTGAATATGGCTGTATAAATGAATGCTGGTGGTATTGCACTCATGCATGATGAGCATCTCTTCAGAGTCTAAGGATGCCAATCATGTCCCCTACTAGCTTGCATCTGGGACAGCCTCCCCCTCAGTCCACTCTAACTTCAATACTTGGTGTACAGTTCTATGAATTCTCTTAGTTTGGATTTCCATACCTTTTACTCAGGAGAGGCTGGCTAACCTCAAATGATGGCCTCTTGGTATACATTTATGTAATCCTGCTCCTTACAGATCACGTACAGTAGTTCTGGAAATCTATAAACAGAATACCTGAGTAGCCCTTGGAGATGCTTGTACCAGACTACCACCACAGATCAACCTGCTGCAAACACCACTGGCATGGTACATGTTGTAGCATATCTGTTTTCATAAGACAGGCATAGTGCTGATAGCAGACAGAAGGGTTGTCTGTGCTAGTAACAGCTGTCATCTTCTGCATTCATTCATATACATCTGTATTATATCAGGGGCACGGAGTACACTGCACCCCCATTTATTTCCCGCTCATCAGCCATGATATATGTAATCATCCATCCTCTGCAACCTGATATGAACTTCTGGACAATGTGGCAATATCAGTGTCCATTCACTGTCTTTTGTATATAGTACTACTAACCATGAGTAGTCAGTTTTAGAATCCTCCTCTGTGCTTTCTGTTCTTGTGTATACCTGTTCTGGTGTTTCTCATCCTGTGACATAATATCTGGCAGCTCAACTGTCACACCATAGCTGCATGTTGGCTGTTCCGCATCTTTCTTACATTCCCCCTCATCAATGAGTTTTTAGCAAGGCCTCATTCCGAAAGCTATTATTTGCCATGCTGTTGCCCTTGTCTGTCATCGTGTATGAGGCACTGGGATCAGCTGACCAGCTGCATCTAATTACAGATGGCTTCTGGGTTCCCCTTTAAATGTTTGTTGTAATACTGAGACAAGCTTTCATGTCTTGTGCAGCCATAGTGCTGTTTTAATATGGGTTGTGTTGTAGTTGACAGAAGGACATGTTGGTCATTGACTCAAACTATGTAATCCTTCTGGTCAGTATTGTGCATTCAAGGTCTGGGGAACATGGGCCAGCCCCTGCAAAAGAGTGGCAATTGGGATGGTATGCATGGGACTTTATTGGTCAGGCATTGCAAGGTCACACTAATAAGCAGAAGGGAAAGACAGTGCAAAATAACAGTTGTCAGGCTGAGGAGTGGTCATACAGCTGGAACCTGGGAAATACTATGATGGAAACCCTATTTCACCTGTCGCAGTAGAACTAGGTGCTAATTTCTGTCATTAAAATACTTATTTTCCATAGTGACTGAATCTCCTCTTAAAACGATATATTAGAATATCATATGTTTTTCACTTAATGATGATTATTATGAAAGTCAGTTAGTTCAACTTTTAAATGTTTTGGCTACCATGAAAGTTATCACTAAAAAAATTTGATAATGAAATGTTGCTTTATATTAGCAAAAAATAGGTTCACAACACATAAAAGAAGTAACGTCCATCTGGGTCTAATTCTAGAAACAGTGAACTATTAACATTTAAAATAAATTAAATCAAAAACTTTTTTTGTAGGAAGACAATCCCTGCAACTCCATGTGAGACAACCCCCCCCCCCATCATTGTTTATTATATATACTAACTCTGAGATCATAATCAGTCAACAGCTGAGATCAAGGAAGAAGTAAATATCCCATTCCTAATGATGTGTGGTCACACAATTATTATACAGTAACAAGTAATTATAATTAAAAAATTCTTGGATAGCCCAATCAACATGCCTGTTATAAATCAAACATATACCAATAGAAAAAAGTTCAGCCTCTGACGCATTGTTGAGTGTCCAGACTTTCTATTCAGATCTTCTTCTTCTTTTGGCTTTTCCAGTTAGGGGGTCACCACAGTGGATCACCTATTCACTCATGATTGGCAGTGGAGTTTTACGGTGTCAAGTTGCCAACCCGGCACCCAACCTTCCACAGAAGGCACACACATGCACACACTCACACCTAGGGCCAATTTAGAGTGTCCAATCCACGTACAGCATTTCTCTGGGATGTGGGAGGAAAACAGAGCACCCGGAGGTAACCCATGCAACTACAGGGAGGACATGCAGACTCCACACAGAAGGCATCCCAGCTGAGGATTGAACTGGAGAACCTCTTACTGTGAGGCAGCAATGCTAACCGCTGCACCACCATGGCTGCCCAGACTTTCTATTCAGATATGATGCATAATTCCGTTCTAGTATTTTTTTTTTTAAATTTTTTTATGAGAGACATGTTAAAAATATGAGAAAAAGTAGAGGCATTCTACAAAACTCTGTGCAGTTAACAGGTATGCTTATTCAGAGTATGTGAATTGTACTTCTCAAATGTACTACTTAGAGGTGATCTCTGTTTGACTTACAAAGCCATGTCTGACCCAGCTCTGTTAGAAATGCTACATCTAAAGAAATCTCAATCCCTCTGCACCACACGCTCCAGAGACCTCAACCTCAATACCACAATCAACAGAATTTGCTGGATGGACAGGTTGATAACCCAAGACTGCCCATGCTATGGAATAGACTTCCCATACATGTCAAACAGAACACCTCACTGGCCCTCTTCAAGAGAAATCTTGATGAGTGGATGGGAAATAGAAAATTCACCCTGGGGATCACTTCAGTGGATCTACTCAACAGAGGCACTGGGAACTAAGGTCAGGTGGCACAATGCCAGGGTAATACTATGGGTTAGGCTTGTAAAGGCTCCAGGGCCATTAGCCTAGTACACACCTATGAACCTATGGATCTATGTCTGGACTCAAGATTTGCAGAACATCTCTGACTTTCCCTATATTTCTGCCCTGTCCCTCATAAAATTTTTAAATCAGTGAGGATCTGAGGACGTCTAGCATTAAATAATGCCAGAAATTAGAGTTCCATTTTTCCACTTTCATACATAAAAGAGCAGGGATGTAACTAGCAATGTTAAATATAAATAAAGAAATAAAACAGAAACAGCAGTGACAAAGTACTATGGAGATGTCTTCTTCTCCATTCCACTTGTAGTACTGCTTTGATGTACTATGCAAGTGTGCAGTTGTATATCCCATGTACATACACAGTGCATTAGTTTTGAGTTCAGAAAGTGGAAGAACACTAAAGTCATGTTATAGAATCACATTATTTTAGAAAGGAAGGCAATTTCTTTCTTTAGTAATGTCATTGTATAACAACAATAATCCACTCGTGTGTGTGGGTGTCAAGGGATTTACTCATGCCCTTATGATTAAACCACACCAACTATGGGTAAATCCTGTGATACCCACACCTAGTGCAGATTATTGCTCCATGACCAAATAAAACAAGACCATATGTGCTCTATGCTGTAGAACCTAATCTATTTTTTACCACGATAGACAAACTTATTTTATTTTAAAAGGTTAGCCTGAAATGTAGATACCTTTAAAATAAAGATATTTACAGTTGACAACAGCTTATGAATTGTATAAGGTATTCTGCCTAACTAAAATTGATTAAATCACCTCCTAGAATACTCTGTAAAAATAATTGTCACATAATGCTAATATCATGGTTTTAGATGGTATGAGAAAGTACAGTTGTGTAAAATCTTACCATAACAGTAGATGTCCTTCACTTCACTGCTGCAGTATTCCTGAAAGAAGGGATGTCCTGTCCCAGGTAGCACGTCATTAGCCAGTACACAACTACCCAGAAATTAATTGCCCCAGAAGGGAACAATCATCATAGGACAAAGAATTCCATGAAATTCCAGCAGGAAAAAAATGTAGAATAAAGAAGAGGGGGTTGGAGGGAGTGAGTAAATACTGCAACAGTGAAGAGAAGGACATCTACTGTTATCGTAAGATTTTATACAACTGTACTGTGTCCTTCTATATCACTGTTGCAATATTCCTGAAAGAAGGGAGGGTAAGAAAACTCAAGAAGCAGAATGGGAGGTGGAAGGCTGAGAAGAAGCTTCAGCAAACCCACATAAAATGGTTTCAGCAAAACCTGCTCTGGCCCTAGAGACCATATCCCACTTATAATGCTTAGTAAATTATGCACTGAAGACCAAGTAGCAACTTCAAGGATGGAATTGGTGTCCAGCCCCTTAAAGAAGGCACCAACGTGAATGAGTTCTAACAGAAGCAGACAGAGACTTGCCATGAAAAGAATATCAAAAAGTAATGGCCTTAGATATCCAGGAGGAGATGGTTTGCTTAGAAACAGCCAAGCCCAAAGATGTGGGATGAAAAGAAACAAAAAGCTGATCAGACTTACGAGTAGTCCTAATTTTATCCAAATAGTACCTGAGCCATCTGTACAAATCCAAGGTATGCAGGACCCTCTCAGGAGCACACTGAGGAAAAGGGAAAAAGGAGGGGAGTTGTACTGACTGATTTAAGGACAGCTCATTAACCACCTTAGGCATAAAAGAAGGATTTGTATAAGGACACCCTATCCTTTTGAAAAAAACAAAAAAGGAGGAATGGCCATAAGGGCCTGGAACTCAGAAACCTTCCGAGCAGAAGAAAGAGCCACCAACAAAACAGTCTTCCAGGTACAATGTTGCAAAGAAGCAGAATTTGCAGGTTCAAAAGGAGCCTGAATCAAATTTTCCAAAACAAAATTAAGGTCTCAAGGAGGAGGAATAGGTTTTCTTGAAGGCCTAATATGCAGGACACATTTAAGGAATTGTTTGACCTCAAAACAAGAAGTCAAAGGAGGAGCCAAGGGCAGACAAGCAGAAATGGCTGACAAATGGGCCTTCACAGAAGAATAGGCCAAGCCAGACTGGAGCAACTCACATACATAAGAGAGGACCAGACAGATCCCCACTGAAAAAGGGCTCTGGTTATGAGCATGGCACCAGACCGAAAATCTTTTCCATTTGTACATATAAGATTTTCTGGTTGAGAGTTTCCTCACCTCTTGTAAACCCTGAGCACATCCTCAGAAAAGAGGTGCCTGAAAGGGATCAAAACCTATCACCCACAATGTCAGTTGCAGAATGGACAAGTGGGGATGGATGAGAGACCTCTTGTCCTGTATGAGGAGATCCAACTGGTGAGTTAACTTGAGGTGATTGTTCCTGGACAGATGCATTAAAAGGGTTAACCAGTGTTTGTCTTGGCCAAAAGGGAGTCACTAGCAAGATTTTTGAGAAGTCCAGCTGAATCTTTGCAGGACTCTTGGATGTACAGGAAGAAAAGGGAAAGAATGAAGACCCCCCCCTCTTTTATGGAAAGGCTGCATCTCTTTTCCAGGTCAGTTGGCATAGCACTCTGGAACAGAAGAGAAGAAGCTGCCTGTTCAGAGGTGAGGCAAAAAGATCTATCTGAGGAATACTCCATCAATGAACAATGTCTAGAAACACGTCTCTGTGAAGCATCCATTCATGAGCCAGTGTTTTGTACCTGCCCAAAGAGTCTGCCACAAGATTGTGCTCTGAAGAAATGTATGTTGCCTGTAGAGTTAACTGATAACTGAGAGTCACTTCTCAAGCCTGAAGTGCCATCCTGCAGAGGAGGTAAGATTTTGTGTCCCCCTGCTTGTTGAACTACCACATAACTGTAGTGTTGTCTGTGTACACCTTCAAGAGGCCCAGAGAGAACATGGGGTAAGAAGCCTGAAGAGCCAGAATCAGAGCCCTCATCTCTTCAGTGTTTATATGGTCTGATTTCTTATGGGCAAACTAAAGATCCTAAACTTTCAGGTGACCAAGAGATACCCCCCACCCCATGTCTAATGCATTGGTGAACAGCTCTTGAGAAGGGACTGTGACCTGAATGGGCCGGCCTGAGTTGAGAGCAAACTTTTGAATCCACCACTCAAATTCCTTCTTGAGACAGGGAAGGAGAGATACACTGAAAATCAGAGGGTGACAATTCTGCACCCAAACTGACTTGAGGTACCACTGAAGCTTCTGCATATGCAGTCTTGTGCAAGAAATATCAGAATAGAAGAGGCTATGTATGCCAGGGCCTGAAGAAACTACCTGGTTGGCATGGCAGTCATGGGAAAAAGAGACTGAAAGAAGGCTGTCAACAACAACACCTTTGGAGATGGAAGAGAGGCCAACATTGACACTGTCTGAATCCTGCAACCCAGATATACATGATCCTGAGAGAGTCAGGATGGACTTTTTTAAGTTGATACTAAAACCCAGTCTTTGAGGAAGAGAGATGGTGAACTACAGATCCTGCAACAATTGACTAGCAGAAGATGTCTGAAGCAACAGGTTGGCTAGATAAAGAAAAATCTGAATGTCTTGGAGTCTGCAGAAGGCAATCACATGAGCTAGGCATTTTGTGAATAGCCTTGGGGTAGAAGAGAGGCCAAATGATGAAGCAGAGAACTGAAAATGAGAGGAAGACACAGAGATAAGTAAAAACTTCCTGAAGAGAGGGTGAATGGACATATGAAGGTAAGTATCCAAAGACACCAGAAAAGCCTGGGGTAATAAAAGAGGAAACAGAGTTGGAAGAGTAAGCATCCAAAAATAAGGGACTTTGAGAAAGGAGTTGAGCCAAAAGAGATCCAGAATACGTCTCCAAGTGCCTTTATTTAAAGGAGCCAGGAACATCCTGGAATAAAAACCCCATCCTAATTGGGAAGAGGAGACAGCTTGTATGGTCCCTTGGTTCAACAGGGACCCTAGAACCTCCAGAAAATGAAGAAGTTACTCTAGAGGGGGCTGAGGAATCCCAGAAAAAGGAGGGAGACATTTCCATAGCATTAAATAACACTGATGGATGGTGGAAAGAACCCAAGAGTCTGAAGTGATGAAATGCCAATTTAGAAGACAAAGGGAGAGCTGAAGGGACAGAGGGGCCTGGTCTAAAGGCAGGGGGGTGAATTGTTAAAGAGAAGCATGCTTACTATATAAGAGAGGCTTCTGGGCCACAGAAATCTGAGAAATCTTATTAGAGGAGGCCTGCTTCCCACCATTCCTGCCCTTAGAGTCCTGATGGGGTTGCCTGCAAACAAAAGCAAATCTACAAGGATAATTCCTCTGAAACTTAAGGATAGGAGAGACAAAATATGTTTAAGGTCTTGCAAAGCTTTGTCTTTCCCTTCAAAAGACTTAAGCAAGTCAGCAGCAGCAATCCCAAAAAAGATGAGTATTATCCAAAGGAGAATCCAACAACTTCGCTTTAATGTCTTCAGAAAAAGACTAAAAATGAAACCAAGAATAACACCTCATGATGGACACAAAAGACATAGTCCTAGAAGAGGTGTAAGTAGCATCATAGCTGCACTTAATACAGTGGTGAGTCACTTGAGAACAGAACCTAAAAAAGATAAGGCAGAGATTTTGCCATCAGAATCAGGAAGGGCAAAGATAACCTGACAAACCTGAGCAACCAAGCCTAGAGCATACCTGATCATGTGGGTCTGATGATTAATAGCCCTAAAGGCCAAAGTAGAAGCAGTGCAAACTTTTTTGCCAATCCTCTCCATTCCCTTGCTATTCTTATCAGACGGCAAAAATTCTGGAAAAGAGCAAAAATTTAGAAGGTTTGTCAGAAGAAACTGCCACCAAGAAAGTAAAATTTTAAAAAGAAAAAATATCCTTGACTGGGCACTTATCTGGTATTCTAAAAAGTCAGAACAGCAACAAAACATTCAAACCAACTAGCAACAATGGCATTCGATGGCGGTAAAAGACGTTCTGGGTAGTTGCATCTGTATGTCCCTTTTATGCCCTACGGTCTGTGTGAGAAGCATAAATGTGACATACGGTGCAAACAAGATCCTTTTCAAGCTTTTCCATACTGGCTGAGCGACGAACTGCCCAGGACAGGGCGTCCCTTCTTTCAGGGATACTGCAACATTGATGTAGAAAGACATTTGCAGAGACATTTAGAGATGTTTCAGCAGTTTTAAGTTTTCATTTTCTATTAATATCTATAGAACTGTTGCACACAGTCTTGAACTAAACCTTCTAGATGTTTATTCCTAAATCAAAAAAGTTTCCTGTATGCTAGCTTGGTTTTATGGCTGTTCTTGTGATAAATATATTGGACTTGTCAAACTGGGTTTAAATTTGTTAGTGTTTTCCCTTTTGAACATTTTAAACATTTCATCACTTGAGAGGAATTCTCCCATTCTTTGAAAAGTACAATGTTTCTAGTATTTATTCTTGATTTAATTTTTGATGTTTGCCAGGAGTACCCACCCTAACACTATACACCAAATGTTACATTAACAGTAACTGATAGTGTATATATAACCATGTTTGATGTTTTATTAGGATAGTTGTCCAAAGAGTTTCTGAAACTGCATGAGTTTCTTTCTTCGACATTGTTTTCATTTAATTTTGCATGCCCTTATTTTTATGGTATTGTTTATAAGAGCAGAGACTACTGTTGTTGCTATTTATGACTGTTCATATATTAATAGTACATTTGCCCTTTTCTCTTCCTCTGTAACAGCTGTTTTTTTTTTTCAGTTCTTACTTCTTAAAACAAATGTTGGAAGATCCAACATGACCCGAATTTCTTCGTTTTCACAGTTCTTTGAGGTTCAAGCTTCGATTGCCTTTCCATTACTTTCTCATTAATTGTACACATTTTCCATTGTGATACCCTGGGATTCAATAAACTCCATGCAGGAATAGTGCTATTCTGGCATGGAGTGAGTTCATGTCCATTTAGCCACAGCAGCGCACTTTGCATATTCATGAAGGTGCGCTGCTGTTTAAGCTACATGGACACAATTTTGAGTATAGAGTGGAACAAATTTGCTATTTTGACGGATATGGATGAAGTCACAAACATACAACCAAAAATAGTTTATAAAAATTCTCAAAATTTAAAAAACACATTAGAAAGGAAAGTATGTAATAAACATAAAGGTGATAGGAACAAGGTGGGAACATATAAGTGTGGTAGATGCCAGCAGTGTCCATACATTATTAATAAAGGGGAAATTTACATTGAGAGTAGAAAAAGGTGGTTAAGTAGTAGTGGTTTTTACAATTGTGAAAGTAAAGGTGTGGTATATCTTGTCATATGTCAGAAATGTCAATCTTTCTATGTGGGGAAGACTGAGAGACCTTTGAAGAGAAGGATATACAAGCACACATATGACATTATAAAAGGGAAACATACAAATGCACTTTTTAAACATTCCATTAATTGTACTGAATTTAAATATGTATTTTTTGTACTGGATCAAATTAAACCTGACATAAGAGGTGGCCTGTGGGAAGAAATCTTAGAAAGTAAAGAACTTTGGTGGCAGGTCAACCTCGATGCAAGTACAAAACCTGGAATGAATGAATTTATAACCATTTCCCCACTTCTCAAACTGAGAGCTAATAATATTTAACTAAATTCAATGTAATTAAATATATGGACACTAGAGGGGGTAACATACATAAGAAATAATACATAAGAAATATAGGTAAAAAAGACACTTGCCAACTAAACATCTGAACCTAATTGTTCTATTGTTTTTGAATTAATATGAGTTTTAAACTTCATAATCATTTTAATATGAAATGCAAGTTTTTTTAAATAATTATTTATTTATATATTTATATATTGTATATCTAAACAGTACTTAGAATATTAGATAAATATATAACAGGGTAACAGTAATTTAATGTACATGGCACTTATATTTATGGGATGTGCAGTGTGATTTGTCAATTTGATTTTAAAGTAGGGATTTTACTGGATCTAGGAATAAATTTTTAGCTTGGGTAAAATATTTAAACTGATGGGAATTAATGTAGTTTGTCTGATGAAGTCCTTTGTGTAGGACGAAAACGCGTGTGATGTATATTGTGAATAAAAGCGTTAATTCAACACTTGGTTATTCTGTGGAGCATTTGGTCTTGTAATATATTGAAAGGAGTTTAGTCCATGGTCCTTGGCATTCTTATTTGGACTACATGGACACAAACTGTGAACGAGTGCAGGGGGCATGTTCAAGTAGTGCACAGACATTGAACACATCCCCTGCACTCAGAAAATGCCATATGGCACTTTCTAATCATGATCTAGCATAATATTAAAGAATTTCTCTAATATTATGCCAGCATTTCAGTGTCTGCGGACACTGAAATTAAATAAATGATCATTTCAGTGTTCGTGGACACTGAAATACATACGGCAGCAGGAAAGCAATGCAGGGGGTGTGTGTCACAGGTTTTGTGACACACCTCCTGCATTGTAAAAGTGCTGTATGACACCTTACAACCTGCTAAAGCAGGAAATGTGTACAAAGTCACAAATAATGGGGGATAAAGCCCTGAAAAGGGACACATTTTACATATTGCCCTCACAAACTTAGAAAGTTGATAGAAAACTGGTCATGCATTAGCATGAATTTCCAAAGGATAGAAGTCTGAAAGTCAAATGTACGCCAATATTCCCTGACAGCAGTCCATGTGGACAAAGGCACAAATAATGGGGGGACAAAATACTAAAAATAGGGACACCACTTAAATATTGCCCTCACAAACCTAGCAAGTTGAAAACAGGATATGTATTAGCATGAATCTCTGAAGGATAGAAGTTTGAAACCCAAATATATGCCATCATTTCCTGACTGCAGTCCTCAATGACTTGTCAGAACACCACAATACTCACTTTATAACATAATAATATAATAATAGTATTATATATTTTTTTTAGGCTAAGGAATGTTTAAGCATAGCTAAGCATGTGTACGCATTATGGCCCTCCGCTTACCATAGCTTAAACATCCCATAGGAGATAAATACAAATATACAGCTGAAATTCCTTAGCTGAGATAGTGTAGTGGTTAGAGTCCCAGCTTTACATGCAGGA
Organism: Protopterus annectens; assembly: GCF_019279795.1. NCBI lineage: Eukaryota > Metazoa > Chordata > Ceratodontiformes > Protopteridae > Protopterus > Protopterus annectens. The sequence goes on along the minus strand of NC_056739.1, from coordinate 511,339,904 downwards.
GTTCATGGTTTGAGTACCAAAACAGGCAATTTGTTTTTATATGGGAAAGCAGTGTTAAAATTATTTTTTTAAACTTAAATTATGTAGTAACTGTTTTTTGTCAACCAGGGTAGTATAGCTGGTGTAAAATGGAAGTGCGAGTGCATATAACATGTGAAACCACCCATTTATACACAAGTGTTCCCTACAGTAGAGTCACACCCCTTGCCAATGTAAGGAAAGCACATATAGGGATGTCATGTAAAGTAAATCATATACACTTAATAAATTAAGTCAGTATTCTGATATATTTAATAAATGAAAAGTGAGCAATAGTTAGCAATGCTCAACTATACTTAGCAGGTGTAACCTTTGCTAAGATGTGAATACTAAGCAGCAGGTAGCACAGCTAAGTGGATCTGTGCACTGCTTAGTGGAGCTTAACCTTTTCAAAATGATCCAATGACAGCAAAGGATGGAAATATTGCACTATTTAAATGGCTGAGGTAGGAATACAGCAATAATCTGTTATAGTTCATCTGTGCAGATACAATGGCTGGCATAAGAGAGGCAGTGCACTTTTGGATGCAACACTGGAGCATTCAGGAGTCCAGGGTCATGGCTGGACTCAATAAAAAACCATGAGGGGAGACTGCTGCAGGGCCAGTACCAGGGCTCCCCATCCAAAGTGGAGGCCTGGGGTTGCCTCGCATGTCACCTCACCAGTGCTACTGGCACCCCCTGGACTGGTGAGCAGGTAGGGCACCACTATGCTGACCTAAAGCATAGGAAGGGGGTGATCTTAGACCAGTGGATCCAAGATGGATGGGCCAAAATGCTCCAGTAGTTTGTAAGTATCAATGTCAAGTAGTTTGTAGCAAATACTAGCCTGAGAATGTAATAGACAGATATGCATAATGTGTGTTTTTCTCATCTACAGCTGCAGCAGAGAGGGCTATGAACATCGAAGCCCATGGTGACAGACTGCTGAGGCTGCACCAACAGGCTGGTGAGTACAAATCTATTTTGCAGTATATTGTTCAAATAGCTAAGAAGGACAACATTGCTTACTGCTAGTAGGTATACTGTTACTGTGTGAAATGAATAAATAAAAAAGTTTGACTGACTAATATTGATGTACAACAAAGACCTTTACAAAAGCTGTTGTGTTTATTCTGGTATGCTTTAGACATATATAGAATGTATACAGGTTCTTCACAGCAAATATGGCTGTGACAGCGTACATTAACTGATGTTCATCTGTGAACAAGCTGTTAAAAGAAATTGTAGATGGTGTAGCTGTAAAACAAGATATAAATTAAATGTGAAATATATACTGCACTAAGCTCTGAACTCTGAATAGTAATATGTACAGTATCAAAGTGTGTTCCATGCACCATTGCCTTGTGTTAACTTTTGCTTTCCAGATTGTAGTAATCCAAAGGAGTAATGTACAATACAATAAGTATCTGTCATGCATGCATCACAGAATTACAAGTTCAGACTATCTAAAAAAGAGACTATTAGGCAGAAACCAGTGAAACAAGAAACAGCAGTTCCCAAGTAGCTCATTGCAATGAGATATTGCTTAGTTGTTAATTTTGCACACCCAGACATGGCTCAAATCCAGGGAGTGGTGCTAAGAGGTGTGCATATCTACACATAAGGAATCATGGATAAATGTAAAAACATTCAGGCAGTCTTAACAGATATTTTCTCCATAGGTTTTACAGGTAAGGAAATGTTGGTAGTAGCTGTATGAAGGGTATACTAATAAACTGTGTACAACTGTTCAATTGTCCCACCACATACCTGGAAATGACAGCAGGGTAGGTACATACAATATGCACTCTTCTCGAGTCATATCTGTCAACTATACAGATATTCACTGAAAGTCCAGATATTTGTCTCAGATTTTTGGTCTGTTTTACATAAAGTAGTGGTGTCATGGCAAATTAGTGGTAAATCATTATAGACTGAAGTTAGAAAATAATGATAGACATATAAGTGTCAGACGTCATATCCTTCAGAAAAGCCATGCAAATGCAAAACCTGTTATCAACTTTCTAAGTTTGTAAGAGCAATATCTAAAAATTGGCCATATTTATGGGCCTTTGTCCCACTCTTATGTATGGCTTTGTCCAGATGTCATGTTCTAAGAGGTTGAGAGGTATGTTCCCGATATGTCTCTCAAGTGTCATGCTGTCACGGCTAGTGGTCACTGCTGTAAATAATCCTGGACACAGATAGGAAACCAGTTGATGTATGCCAGTAGAACACTCACATAACAGCAGTTCAGGATACCCCTCCTGTGCCAGATATGTAACTCTGACATGTACGAGTCCCCTCTACTCACGTACCCAGAGTTGTCACACTTTGCCTCATATCATTCCAGTTTAATAGGTATGTTTGTGCTACAGAAGCTATAGGCCATAGGTAGATGTAAAGTGAGGGCAGACCCATGGAGTATTGAGCAGTACTGTTGTGGAAAATAGAAGCATAAACAGTTGTTAATGGACTTTTTGTCTCTGCCCCCACCCCTCATCTGCATCAATAATTATTACTCATATACTATGGGTATGTTGTGCTTCATCCCTATTGTTGGGACTTGTGTTATATTATTGTTAATATGTTTGATTGCTTGCATTTTAACATACCTTGTTCAAATGCCATTGTTGGTGGCCTGTTGTTGTCAGTGTTACTCGCATGCTGTTACAATGCATACTATTGTTCCATTTATCCATGTGTTCTGTTTGCTATGTAACTGTTTCAAATCTGTTTGATGGCATTAATTGGAACACCCACACATGCTTGCTGTTAGAATTAATCTTGAAATGTGTTGTTCATGACTAACCAACATATTTTGTAAAACCTCAACACCATAGAGCATTTGGGAAGGCAGATCCGAGTGGATCCCCCGTCCTATCTCATCTGGCCATGGCACTGGGCCCCAGCACATCTGGGACCCAACCTGAATCTCCCTCGTCCACTGGTCCTGTACCACCTTTGGGTGGAACCTCTGCAGGGGATGGGACCCGTCCCCCCCTTGGAGTGGGCGTGGACAGGAGCCTGTCACCTGCAGTCAGGTCTGGGGTTTGGTGCACAGAACCCTTTGATCTGAGTTCGGAGAACAACTGTGCCAGATTGAGGGCTACCTGGCACACCTTGAGGGGCAGGCCACCCCTCCTGTCCAGCCTCCAGCACAGCCACCTTTGGAGCTGTGAAGGTGCAGTGATGACTGCACATGGGTGGGGATCTCAGTCCCACTGTAATCATCTGGGGGCCCATGGGCTTTGGATTCCCAACCACCCTCCCCGTCAAATGTGTTTACCCCCCTCATGTGTCATATACTGCCCCTTTCTGCTGTCTTGTCTGTTTGGTCTGTCTCCCTACCTAACCTACCTCCTCAAACATACCTACAATCCTTCCCCAACATCCCACTCTCACCTTAAAAAAAAAAAGAAAAGGGCATCTGTCCCCCATAAAAAATATTGCCCCCATACATAGCCATCCATTTCACACATGTGTCAACTGGACACGTAATCCAGTCCAATTGGCTTGACAACACATTTCTGTTGTCCTCACCCCTCTCTCTGGGGTTTGAGTGTCCAAATTCACCTACAAATTCTGTACAAATGCACAGCTGTTGCTGTATAAGAAATGGACAGCTATGGACCTTCCCTACACCTGTCCTGCACATCCCTAGCTATCTTTCATATTGTTTTTCCCTCTGCGTGCATCTTTTTCACCACTTTCCTATCAGCCCTTTTTCTTTTCTTTTAAAGAAATTAGCATGGGTGTGAGTGGGAATAAGCAGGAGTAAGTGAGTTTGCACGATGCTAAGTGAAGCCAACACAGATTAAGCATCTCTATGGTTAACCATGTGTTCACATCACTTAGCAACATGCAAACCCATGCAAACCCACTTAAAGCCACTCTGTCTCCATCAGCCACTGTTCTGCCTAGCAACAAAATAATCAGCACTGCCAAGTCTCAAACCCAGGGCCCTATACACCACATAGTAATGTACCACTACACCAATTGAACTGTAGGGATTTCTGATGCTTTTTCAAACATATCACGCAGTAGAGCCATTCAACAGTAGGGAATAGATTCTGTAGAATCAGTCAGGTTTTGTATATATACATATACACATGTATATATGTATGGAGACGCATATGTTTGGAAAAATATATGCATAATATATATAGAGATATACATATAAAATATATACATACACACACACACACACACACACACACACACACACACACACACACACACATATATATATATATATATATATATATATATATATATATATATATATATATATATATATATATATATATATATATATATATATATATATATACTCATAACATGTAGTGGAGTCATACCTTAGAACCATACCTCTCAATCTCTTAGTGCAAGAAATCTGGCTTAAGGCTGTCAAAATGGGGGGACAATGGGTCAAAACTAGGAACCTATTTTAAATATTGCTCTTATAAATGTAGAAAGTTGCTGGAGTAATAGGGTTTGATTCAGCATACAAGTTCTGAAGAATTTGAGGTCTGAAATTGAAATGTATATCATCATTTACTGACAGAAATCCTTAGATCATCACATTCATTTACCAGAGAAATACAAATAATGAATCTGTAGAACAGACCAGAAATATGTGCAATAAACCTGGACATTCTGAAACAATCCGGCCAGTCGAGAGGTATGCTCAGTACCCCTTAGTGCAACGAATCTGGACCAAGCCTGACAAAGTGGGGGGAGAAAGCCATGAAAATAGGGACATATCTCAAATACTGGAGTAAATAAGCTGACACAGTTGCTGCAGTAACACCCTCCTGTCTGTTCTAACATATATTGACTGAAATAGCACAAGTCCAACATTCAGTTACTCCTCATTATTTAGTGACTTAAATCCTCACATCATCCCACTGATGTGTCAGAAATACACAACACTTATGGGGGCCAGACAACAGTACATCCTACAAATATCTGGACATAACATCACATTAGGGAAACTACACTGAGCTTCTAAGCATGTCACCAAGCACCGTCCAAACTACAGACTGACACAACACTAACCCAAATCCACTATGGGGAATTACACATGTATTTGCAAATATATCAGGCACTACAGGGATGTAACAGCAATGAAAAACAGACACTAGTGTGAAAGTGCACACCCACAACCAATTTCATTACAGTCACAGTGACATACCGGTAAGCCAAATGAACAGCAGAGTATAAAGACTGTATGAACGAAAATATCATGCTTGAAACTCACACACTACGCCTACATATGCTGGCCCAATTCACAGTGTATTATGAAGCCTGACCATGGTACGGGACATGTCTCAGTCTGCCCCTACAAACATATACAGCTGATAGACCACCAGAACCTGGAGCAGTATGCACAGTCAGATAGAAAAGGAGCCGTAACACTTACAACTAACCCCTCCCTACAAAGGCCAAATAACATTTAAACACTACACTGCTACACAATCCTGACAGTCTGTCAACAATCGCCAGAAATACACAGTCCTCTCAACTGTACAGAGTCCCAACGAATATCCAGGCTTTGTCCTCATAATATATAAGGCCTCTTCCACATAACATGTCTGGCATTCTGATACATCACTGGGATGATATCAGGAATGAAGGCAATAAATAATGATATACCATACCTATCAACCTTTTACCGCATGACATCTAGACAAAGCTTGACATACTTGGGTGACAGAGGCCCAGAAACAGGGGCATATTTGAAATATTGCTGCTATAAACTGAGAAAGTTGCTGGTGTAACAGGGTTTGTTGTAACATATCTTTTCTGAGGGATATGAAGTCAGAAACACAAATGGAAGTTACCCTTTACTGACTGCAATCCTCAGAGTATGCTACTGATTTTCCAAAGACAAAAAATGTCTGAGGAACACACCAAACATAAGAATCCAAACTCTGGCCATTCTGCGGATAGCCCTACAGTTGAGAGTTATGTCAACCACATAACACTGTCAGACTTAAAATCATGCAGATAATCCATGTCCACACAAACCCTGTTAAGTTAGCATTAATCCAACTGTATAACAGCAGTACTTACATTCTGTCCCTATGTCTGGAACATTCTCCCCATTTTGTTGGGCTGTCTCCACAGTTTTCATTGTAAGAGGTATTTCCAACTACCCTCTGTGATGTTGTTGTTTACACACCTCCATGAAGTTCTTCTCACAGGCAAGGAAAAGGGGCAATGCCTACATGAAGTACTCAATTATAGGAGTGTGTTGCCATGCCATTGGCTATAGAAATAACAACACAGCTGATCTGCATGCAATTAGCAAGTGGGGGACATCAACTGGTGCACAGGCCATCAGCTGCTCATTAGCATTACCTACAAAAGACAAGCTGCTGCCCATGCAAAACAGATGTATACCCTATATCTTGGAGTGAGAGAAAGAGTGAGACAGACAGACAAACAAACCAACAGAAATTGGAATCAAACCAACTATACTTGGAAAAAAAAGGTATGTCAAACAAGTAAGCATGTCATGGAATGCAGTAGGGTGTATGTAATAATGGAAAATATGACGTTCAACAAATATGTCTCAGCAAGACTTGCTATACTGATATATTGCTGATCAGAACCTATGGCCATAGCATTTGGGTCTGTCTGCAGTGACATAGATCACAAGTCAGGCCCCTGAGTCACCCAGGGAAAGTATGGCTCACATATGACTACTACTGGAGTGTGTGTTGAACAATGCTGACTGTGACACTGCTAGTCCAGCTATTGGAATGTCATACATATCCATATGTTAATTGTGAGTACAACTATGATATACATGCTTGTCTCAGAAATGTGAGAGACCTATAAAGGGTATTCGCTTAGTAAACTACTGCTGAAGACGTATGTGTTGAACTGCATGTGATATTCTGAGCTCATGCCATTCAGCTGTCCATTGTTATGCACACTGACCATATGTGCACCTCATATTTGTAGCCATTTACTCGTAAAGTTGTGTTATGTCTGGCAAATCTGTAACGACTGACATTACAGCATCTCCTTCTTTTTCTTTTGGCTGTTCCTGTTAGGGGTCGCCACAGTGGATAATCTGTCTCCATTTCTTCCTCTCTCTGCATCTTGCTCTGTCACACCAACCACCTGCATGTTCTCAGTCACCACATTCAAAAAACTTATCTTAGGCCTTCCTCTTTTCCTCTTACCTGGCAGCTTCACCCTTACCATCTTTTTCCCAATATACTCAGTATCCCTCCTCAGAACATGTCCAAACCAACATAATCTTGCCTCTCTGGGTTTGTCTCCAAACTGTCCAACCTGAGCTGACCCTCTAATATACTGATTCCTAATCTTGTCTGTCCTCATCACACCCAGTGCAAATCGTAACATCTTTAACTCTGCCACCTCCAACTCTGACTCCTGTCTTTTTGTCAGTGCCACTGACTCCAATCTATATAACATAACTGGTCTCACTACCTTCTTGTAGACCTTCCCTTTCACTCTTACTGGTACCTGTCTGTCACTAATCACTCCTGACACTCTTCTCCACCCTGTCCATCCTGCCTGCACTCTCTTCTTCACCTCTCTCCCACACTCATCATTACTGTGAACTGTTGATCCCAAGTATTTAAACTCATCCACCTTTGCAAACTCTACTCCCTGCAGCCTCACCAATCCTCTGTCCTCCCACCCATTCACACACATATATTCTGTCTTAGTCCTGCTGACCTTCGTTCCTCCCCTCTCTATAGCATATCTCCACCTCTCCAGGGTCTCCTCAACCTGTTTCTTACTCTCGATATTTGGCTTTTTTTTTTTTGTTTCTGAATTTGTTTCGTTAACACTGTTGGATTGTTTGCCTGTTTCTTACTCTCACTACAGATCACAATGTCATCTGCAAACATCACAGTCAATGGGGACCCCTGTCTGATATTGTCTGTCAATGTGTCCATCACCACTGCAAATAAGAAATGGCTCAAAGGTGATCCCTGATGTAATCCCACCTCCGCCTTAAATGCATCTGGCATTCCCACCACAGAACTCACCATTGTCACACTACCCTTGTACATATCATGTGCCACTCTTACATATTTTTCTGCCACTCCTGACTTCCTCATACAATACCACAACTCCTCTATAGACACCCTGTCATATGCTTTCTCTAAGTCCAAAAAGACACAATGCAACTCCTTCTGACCTTTTCTGTACTTCTCCATTAACACTCTCAGAGCAAACATTGCATCTGTAGTGCCCATTCCTGGCATGAAACAATACTACTGATCACTAATCATAACCTAGCTTCCACTACCCTTTCCCATAACTTCATGCTGTGGCTGATCAATGTTACCCTTCTGTAGTTACTACAGCTCTGCACATCACCCTTATTCTTATAATCGGTACTCAAACACCTTTCCTCCACTCCTCAGGCATCCTCTCACTTTCCAAGATTTCATTAAACAATCGAGTTAAAACTCCACTGCCATTTCTCCTAAATACCAACATGCTTCCGCAGGTATGTCATCTGGACCAACAGCCTTTCCATTCTTTATCCTCTTCATAGCTATCCTTACTTCCTCCTTGCTAATCTGTTGCACTTCCTGATTCACCATACCCACATCATCCAACCTTTACTCTCTCTCTTTCTCTTCATTCATCAACTCCTCAAAGTACTCTGTCCATCTACTCAACACACTCCCCTCACTTGTCAGTACGTTTTCCTCATTATCCTTTATCACCCTTATCTGCTGCACATCTTTCCTAGCTTGGTCCATCTGTCTAGCCAATCAGTGCAGGTCTTTTTTTCTATTCTTAGTGTCCACCCTTTCATGCAACTCTTCATATGCCTCATCCTTAACCTTCACCACCTCTCTCTTTGCCATGCACCTCATCTACTTATACTCCTGTCTACTTTCTTCATCTCTCTGACAATCACACTTCTCCTTCACCAGCCTCTTTCTGTGTATACTCACCTATACTTCCTCATTCCACCACCAGGTCTCCTTGTCCTCCTGCCTCTGTCCAGATGTCATACCAAATACCTTTCTAGTCATCTCCCTTACTAGCTCTGCTGTAGTTACCCAGATATTTGGTAACTCTTCACTACCACCCAGTGCCTGTCTTAACTCTTCCCTGAACTCAACCTCACAATTACCCTTTTTTAGTTTCCACTATTTGATCCTTGGTGCTGCCCTCACACTCCTCCTCCTCTTCTTGATCATCGTCCTCCCACAGACCAGCATTTTATGCTGCCTAACTACACTTTCCCTTGTCACCACTTTACAGTCTCCAATCTCCTTCAAACTGGCCCTCCTGCATAGGATATAATCCACCTGTGTGCATCTTCCTCCATTCTTGTATGTCATCCTATGTTCCTCCGTCTTGTTAAAATACTTATTCACCACAGCCATGTCCATCCTTTCTGCAAAATCCACTACCATCTCACCGTCTGTATTCCTTTGCTTAACACCATACCTACCCATCACTTCCGCATCCCCTCTGTTCCTTCACCATCATGCCCATTGAAATCTGCTCCAGTCACCACTTTCTCACCCTTGGGTACAGTCATCACCACTTCATCCAACTCACTCCAAAATGTTTCTTTCTCATCCATTGCTCACCCAACTTGCGGAGCATATCCACTAACAACATTCATCATTACACCATCAGTTTCCAGTTTCATAAACATCACTCTATCCAACACTCTTTTCACCTACAAGACACTCTTGGCATACTGTTCTTTCAGGATAACCCCTACACCATTTCTCCTCCTATCCACACCATGACAGAACAATTTGGACCTGCCTCTGATACACCTAGCCTTACCCCCCTTCCATCTGGTCTCTTGCACACACAATATATCAACCTTCCTTATGTCCATCATATCAGCTAGCTCTGTCCCCATACCAGTCATACTGCCAACATTAAACGTTCCTATCCTGACTACCACACTCCTAGCCTTTCTACTCTCTTCCTGCCATATGTGTGTCAGACATCCTCCAAGGTATGTCTGTGAATGCAAAGGCTACTGTGCTATCAACTAACTTAAGTGTGTTACAACAATATTAAGAAAGTGTCACTAATTTTGCCCCCCCCCATGTATGTGTGGCATCCTCCAGATATTCTGCTCTAACAGGTTGAGAGGAATGACTGAGTAGCAAGAGTGTAAATACAGTGTGCCATACTGACATAGAACAGAAATGTATATCGGGTATTACCTGTGCAGATGTATGTATGAGTAGGTGTACCTGCTTACCTAATAACAGACATGGGATGCGAAACGTCAGGTAAATAAGCTGTACATGTTGTACACGTGTGTAATCTTAGTTTATGTGCATCTAACAGTTATATTTTTACAGCTACTGGTTGTTGCATTGCCCTGACACAGACATGGGCACTAGAATAAGCATGATTATCAGGTTGACATTGGAGAGGTGTCCATCTGTGTTATGACCTTGTGTCCATGCCTACTACAAACAGCTATAAGACCACCTACATAGCTGTATGGACTCAGTAACACCTTACTTGTAAAACCTGCGTCCACCAAGATAGAGTAATCCCCTTTGATGGACAGCAGCAAGACACAAACCACATAATTAGTTGCTATATTGGCAGTACAGAGCAAAGTAGGAGCAGGCACCAACTTGGCAGCAAGTCAACCTTTGTCTGAACAAGCATATAAGGTCACAGGTGGATTACTGTAAGGCTAACTATGAGTACAAATTGAACACATCCACCAAGGGCAATCACAAGGCCGTCTACACATAAGTCTGCAATCTCAGAGGCAGCAACCCACCCAACCCACCCTGTAATGGTGGTCAATCACACCACACACACACACACACACACACACACACACACACACACACACACACACACACACACACACACACACACACACCATAGCTATAGCCAACCTGCTTCAGACAGGTTTAGGGCAAACATCACCCCCCCGGGTCACCATCAGTATAAGTGGATATGGACAGCACCCACACCCCTCCCCTCATCATCAGGGAGCAGGTGCATACTGCCGAATCAAAGTCAACAAAAGCAAAGGACCTGATAACATTCCTGTCTGCATCCTACATGAACTCAGGCATATGCTTCCAGCTCCATTACACACTGTATGCAAGCAAACCCTGAGCACCATTGACATCCCATCTGCAAGGAAGATGGCTACTGTCATCCCTCTACACAAACGTGAATGATGACTGGTGGTTTATGCAATGTACTGGCCCTCATTGAGGGGAACATGACACTTCAGGACCAGGAGTGCAATGCAGGTTCATACTGTGCTGATAGATGACAGGGGTATGATGTGGTTGTAAGTGGTGGCTAATGATAGGCAATGTTGATTTGCTGGCTCTATAAATAACTCTGGGCAATGTCTCAGGTCCTGTGATGTGTTCCCCCTGTTTATATCTTCTAGGTGGCATACAGCATCAGCCAGCATATACTGCAGACGAAAATGCAGCCGTCACAGATGCCATAATCCAGCACCATGGGATGATGTTTGGCCGTAGCCGACAAAATCTGTGGGAGCGAACTGCCCTGTGGGATGACTTTGCCCACAAAGTTAACACTTTGGGCCACCATGGCCACACATAAGATCAGGTCAGTCATCGGGCAACTGACCTGATACGTCATGCCTGGCAAAAAGCTGCAGCCATGGCTAGGGACTGTACTGCTACAGGTTGAGGTACAGCCACACAGACACCACTTATGGCAACAGAGGAGCTCCTTGCCAACCTTGAGGCAGCCCCCACGCAACAGCCAACACAAGAAACACAAGTCGTGGAGGTGCGTGACACCCAGGTAACATGTAAGGAATGTCCAGGTAAGGCCACAGTGCACATCAATTTAATCATTTAGCAGTCATACTGTCTTCTACAGAGTATCTAGATGCATATGTCAGTTCAAACTATATTTGTGGGTGGGGTTTAGTAATGCACACAAGTGCACATCTATGATGAAGGACAGTAAACTGTGCACTATCAGAGCTTGTACTGTATATGTGGAGAAAAGTATCATTCATCTTATACCAATGCCAAATGTGAGTCTGCTGACAATACCTCTCCCCCACAGCTACATAGGTACCTCTAGTCTGGATGTGGGACAGCAGCCTGAAGCCAGGGAGTATGGGATTTTCCTGTTGTGGCTCACCAGTACCCCTGGCATGTTAAGGTCATGCATGCGACCATGCTCACAACTGTTACTCTCAGCCATTTTTCGATATCTGCATGTTCACTAGTGGTGGGGTTAACTGCATGGCATCACAGTGGTCATCACAGGGACCTATTTGCAGGAGATATCACAGTTCTGTAGCATACCTCACAACCTGTCATTGCAAGAAATCTGGACAAAGACTGACAAAATCGGGGAACAAAGACCCAAAACTATGGACATATTTTATAAATTAGTGTTATACAGTGCATATAAATGGTGTACACACACCTGTTAGAATGCCAGGTATTTGTGATATACAAAAATGAGAGCACAATAAAACATTTCCGAACCCTTCCAACCTTTCATGTGACCTATGAACTGTACAATTCAATTGTAAAACAAGCAAATCTGTTAGGGGAACAATTATGACACAAAAAATGTACAAGAAGCTAGATGCATATGTGTTCACAGAATGAAGCTAATACTTATAATTACAGCATTACGTCTTCTTGGGTACACACCTGCCATCAATTATAGAGACTCTGATTAACAGCAAATAATGGTCAGCTATCCTACCAGGATTATCCTAACATTTACTCAGTTGCCTGCTACAGCAACAGCCATGGTTCACATACAGCTTAAAAAGCAGCAAAGGGATTGCATTTGTGAAAGGTATCAGCCCAGAGAAGGGTACACACACATATTTCCACAGCATTGCATATACCATGAAACACAGTGAAGACAGTCATCAAATGGTGGTGAAAATATGGGGCAACAGTGACATTGCAAAGAACTGGACATCCCTCAAAATGTGTAGAAAAGACAAGACCCAAACAGGTCAGGGAGGCTGCCAGGAGACCTGCAGGAACACTACAGGAGTTGCAGGATTCTCTGGCAAGTACCAGTTGTGTACTACATGTGACAACAATCTCCCATATTCTCTAAATGTCTAGCCTATGGGGTAGGGTTGGAAGATGGAAGCCTTTTCTCACACAGAACAACATCCATGTCTAGTAAATTTCTCAAGAAAAATATATCAGGTCTCCCAAAAGCATGTGGAAAAATGTGTTATGGTGTAATGAGACCAAGGTTGCACTTTTTGGCCACAATACCAAAAAGGTTTGTTTGACAAAATAGCAACACTGTGCATCAGCAAAGTAACACCATCCCCATGGTGAAGCATGGTGATGGTGGTGTCCTGCTTTGGTGTTGCTGTTCATAAGCTGGAAGTGTGCCTTTAGCCAAGGTGGAAGGGATTAGGAACAGTTCCAAATACCAGTCTCTTTTGGCCCAAAATCTTCATGTGTCTGCTAGAAAGCTGTGGATGGAGAGGAATTACACCTTTCCACATGACAATGACCCAAACCATACATCAATATCCAATAAAGAATGTCTTTACCAGAAGACAATCAACGTTTTGGAATGGCCCAGCCACAGTGCACACCAAAATCCAATAGAAAATCTGTGGGGTTCCCTAAAGAGGGCTGTGCAGAAGAGATATCCTCACAATCTGACAGAGTTTGAGGGCTTCTGCAAGGGAGAGTGTACAAATATTGCTAAGTCGAGAGTGCCATGCTGATACATACCTTCCCAAGACAACTGACTGCTGTTATGAAATCAAAAGGTGCTTTAACAAAGTATTAGTTTAAGGGTATGCACAGTCATGCAACCAGCCTATTGTATGTATTTCAACTTCTACATCTTACTCCTAACTGATGTGTTTGTTCTTCAATTGGATGGCACAGGTTATAAGGTCACATTAAAGGTGAGAAATGTTATCACATGATTTCTGTGGTCTCATGTTATATATCAGACAAACCTGGCATGTTAACAGGGGTGTCTACACTTATAATATCCACTGCAAGCTTAGAAGGTTGTTGGTGTAACTGGTTCTGTTGTAACATTCATGTACTTCAGGTTTTGAAGTATGAAACACAAAATATGTCATTAATTAGTGACACCAGTTCTCATATAATCCCAGTAATGTTTCAGACAAACACAGGATTTATGACGAACAGACCAGAAATATGAGCCACATATGTAGAGATTCAGCGACACTCTGCACAGTTGAGAGGTATGTTCTGTAGTAGTTGCCACTGTGCTACACAGGTGAACAGCAATTATGTGTACATGGGTGCAGTGTCTGCTACTTGAAGGGCCATCACCAACTAACACTATTTGCGTATCACAGAGGTGTACATAAGTAATAACATTAAGTGGAAAGGGCTGCACTGCATGATGTTGAGGGCCTGTCCAGGCTGTGTATGCAGTGGTATGACTGTGTTGTGAATGTCACCAGTTGGCTGTTGTGAGGTCTGTGTAATATGTGTCTACCACCTCACCTGTATGTGTCTGTGTGTGTGTGCATGTGTGTGCATGCATGTGTGTGCATGTGTGTGCATGTGTATGTGTGTGTGTGTGTGTGTGTGTGTGTGTGTGTGTGTGTGTGTGTGTGTGTGTGTGTATAGCAGCAAATGTTATAGTGCAGGTATTAATTTACATATGTTGTCTTCCCCCCACAGGTGGACATAGTGGTTCTGGTCCCTCCCACTCAGAATCTGATGTCAGTGTCTCTGCAGACTCTGACAATGATGATGACGGTCATACTCAGGCATAGATGGGGTTGTCAGGTTTTCAGGGGCTGAATCTGTGCCATCGGTTGGCATCCCACAGCCATCCACAATGTCTCCGCACACAGTCACAATGCCCACACATGTCTCATCTCCAGCAGCCACAGGTGATGGACAGTTGGCAGGTGGTGGCATGGAACAGGCTAGTGTGGTGACTATGGCAGGTGGGAGTGTAGACACTGGCAATAGCCAGAGTGCAGGCGAGGTCCCACACAGGTGGACAGACAGGTGTGCTCACAGGAGGACTGCTGTTTGTCAAGTCACTGTTGCAAGTGCCACAGCAGGTGTCACCAGATGCATGTTTTGGGCTGTCATGGATGCACAGGCACACAGTGAATGCAACACCAGACAAATACCCAGAGTGTTGGATGCAACTCTTCCTGATTTATGTGGCAACATACATGACCTTGTTGAGGCCACATGCCAAAATACTGAGGTCATGAATAGATGGTGGGGTGAGACCTTGGCAATCCTTGACCATGGCATGTCTGTGCTAGAGCATGTGGTGGGAGATGGGCGATGGCCACGTGGACTTCAGTCAGTACGAATATTAGCTGAGAGTCTATGGGGCCATGCACCTTCACACTCCTGTAGTGGCAGTGACACCAGCACTACAGAAGGGGGGTTGCTGTCCACATCACAAAGGAGCAGGCCATGGGTACGTGATCCTGGCCAGTCCTGTCAGGAACATGGATCCAGCAGACAGCAGTCATCATCAGGAAGCAGTACTGCATCTGGTCTTGGGCCTTGTGGTGCCAGTGAGAACCCTGGCAGGACAACTTCCCGTGTCTGGCCAGGAGATGGTGAACTAGACACCCTGCCATGCACGGTCCACAGCTGTCCAACATACCCCTGTGTAGGGCAGCCACATGGCATGACTGTTTGCATACATACACACACAAATCTGTATCACAGGCAGGTCACCTCCAGACACACACAGCACCTCTGCACAGCCCATCTATAGGATACCCCTTCAAACACACACACACACACACACACACACACACACACACACACACACACATGATGTTAACCGAATGGCTCAGCCTAGGCCTCTGACAAATCCACACCACCCCCTGTGCATATGATGTCACCTGTGCCGCATCCCTGTCATCCATACCATCAATGCAGGGACATGCTAATATAGGTCTGATGCACACAGTGAATATAGTACAGTGTAGCTAAGTAATACTGTGTAAGGTGCTGTCTCCTCGCATTTCTTATGGGTACACATAAAGGTGTATGTACCTTATTAGCCATGATGCATTATTGCTGTTAGTACCACTGACTGAATGTAGTCTGACATGCTGTATTCTGTTTGTGTTTCAGATGTCTGTAGGCTGTGACCCTGCAGCCATTACCAATATGGAGTATGGCAGAGTGGAAATACACCAGCTGTTTTATAGCCAAGGCACAGCTTTATATGTACATTTACCAGATGTGTATGAATGCAACAGTGTGTGAGGGACACTGTTGTAAGACAGTATGACCTTGCATACATACCCCTTGTCATAGACAGGTAGCCTTCAAACATGTTACCACAGTGTTGTGTAGTGCCACAAGCTCATGCATACAGAACAGGTTACTGGAGTACTGTCAGTAGGTCCCTCACAAGCTTAGCCATTAGATTGACCGCAACAGATTCACCTGTCAGCACTTGTTGCCCCTGCCATTTCTTTCCCATACACTCAACCCTGATGCAGTTGGTGAGGGCATGCATGGTACTGTGTATGACAGGTTTGTGTATGTATTCCTGAGTTCACAGGGTGAAACAGGGAGACAAAATTGTATATCCTTCGCATACACACAGTAAAGACTGACACAGGGGATGTGCATACAGTAACACAAACACAGTTGGCAATAGACAAATAAGTAAACCTACACATCCACTTTAATGTATTATAGTGCTACATACACATGACATGCCCCACATAGATTATATGCATGGGACATAACCTACTGCCTCTTACAACATGTAATGTTGTGAATGCCTTCATGGATGGTGAGATAACCCACCAGAAATAGCAACTAGAGTAATCTGTTGTGCTTACAAGCCTGGACAAGTGATAGGGTAACAGACGTTATATCAGCATGATGTTTCAGTCAGGTATGATATCTGATGCTGGCATGTGTGCCACTACACTAACTGTGACCTATTTGGCAACAATATCACATAGATGGCCATTGTTAGGAGACACAGACCACACATAGGTTGCAAACATATGGATATTCCATAGACATCTGTACAGATGACTGGTATGGTCTGTACAATGGTTTAACATGGTGCATGTGAGGCAGATGCCATTAACATGCTATATAAAGTAATGACATCAGAAGGTGGTAAACAGGCATGGATGGTCCACACATCAAAATGGTATAACCCACACAGGATAGGAGTCTCCTACAAACACACACACACACACACACACACACACACACACACACACACACACACACACACACACACACATGCAGTTTCCAGTATTGAGACTAGAACCCCTACCTATCTAGTTATTTCTACTATAGTGTTACGCAGTTATTAGATGTGCTACAGAACTTATATGATTTCACTTTGTCCCAAGGTACTTCTAAGGTGAATGACATCAGGTACTTCTAAGGTGAATGACATCAGCAAGCCTTGTAAAGTAGGGTGATGGGAAGTGTACAGGGTGGTACGCAATTCAAAATGGTATAACCAACACAGGATATGATTCTCACCCCAAACATACACACAAACACACACACAGTTGCCAGTATTGAGATGAGAACCCCTACCTATCTAGTTATTTCTACTATATTGTTACACAGCTATCAGATGCCATAGAGCTTATACAATGTCACCTTGTCCCAAGATACTTCTAAGGTGAATGACATCAGCAGGCCTTGTAAAGTCAGGTCATGTGAAGTGTACGGGGTGGTACACAACTCAAAATGGTATAACCCACACACAATATGATTCTCACCCAAACACGCACACACTTACTTGCCAGTATTGAGATTAGAACCCCTGCCTATCTAGTTATTTGTACTATACTGTTATGCAGTTATCGCATGTGCTACAGAGCTTACTGGGCTGATAACTGGCCAAATGTGCTCATAAGGGGAATGACATCAGCAGGACTGATAAAATAGGACACTGGGTGGGAAACTTATCAAATACTTATTCCTATAAACATACACACTTACACACACACTTATACACCCACACATGCATTTGCCAGATCTTAGAGTAGAAGCCTTGTCTATCTAGTTATTTGTACTATAGTGTTACACAGTTAGCACATGCGCTACAGAGCTTACTGGGCTGACAACTGGCCAAAAGTGCTGATAAGGGGAATGACATTAGTAGGACTGATAAAGTGGGGGACTGGGAAGTGTTGTGGATGGGAATGGCCTAAAACTGTTTCACCTACAAACAAGCACATGCTCCCTCACACACACACACACACACACACACACACACACACACACACACACACACACACACACACACACACACTAGTCAGTATTGCGATTAGAACCCCTTTCTGTTTAGTTATTTGTACTATAGTGTTACACAGTTAGCAAATGCACTACAGAGCTTATAAGGGTGATAGGTGTCCAATGGTACTTCTAAGGTGAATGACAGCAGCAGATCTTGTGAAGTAGGGAAATGTGAAGTGTATTGAGGGGGAACAGTCTCCTAATGCTACGGACACACACACACACACACACACACACACACACACACACACACACACACACACACACACACACACACACACACAGGCAGGTGATGTGATATTATAAACCTAACCTCAGTACTATTACACAGTGGGGCTCACCTTTTATGCTGGCACGTGCAACTGTTTACAACTGGTATGCCACTGTCCACAGCAGGACATCACTGTATGCCATTCAGGGTATCCATGTGTGTGACTCACTCTGTCTATGTCCTCCTGTGTCTCTCTCTCTCTATCACTGTCTGTCTCTCAGTTCCCCACATCTGTGTGTGTATGCCTGACATATGTTATCTGTTGTCTATATATATGTCTGTGTATCGCAAGCAGCAGATGCATATATATCACATATGGGCCACCTACAGCTAGCTGAGTGTAATCCTGTCTGATGTGTGTGTGTAGAGACAGTTAAGGTGTACATAGCTGTCTGTATGCACAGACATATATTCACAATGCAGCCATATAGTCCAATGTAGGTTCCAACATATCCTGTGATTCTCTAAGTATAGGAGCATGCCCAGTGTGACCTTCTATAGTTAGAGTGGGACTCCATTCCAGAGATAAATGTACTCTGGGCCAGAGTTTTGTGTGCTACAGTCATACCTCTCAGGAGTACACAGGACTTTCCTTGGGGCACTGGGTTTGTTTAGCAGACATTTTTCTGACATATCTGTAGTCTGACACTGTAATGTAGTGTATCACTACCTAGTGGCAGACATCCTTAGATCACCACAGTGCTTTACCAGAGGAATACTAGTTGTATGATGCATAGACTAATATTATGAGGGCAGCAATGTACATTCTTGTCCAACAAGGCCATTTGTGAGGTGTGGCTACAGCCAGTTGAGTAATGACCCGCTGTGTAAATAGTCCAGCAACTTGGTGATATACTGGCTGGAGAGCTCCTGCTTGTGTGGTATCTTTCTAACCTGAGATGTCATATCTTTTTGTGGCCATAACTGTCAGCTGTACATTTTTTGGCAGATTGTCCAGGTGTTTGGCTAGAGGTTTCATTCAGTCTATGTAAACTTGTGTTTTTATGGCAGGTTATTTACATATCATTGAAGAGTGATGTTACAAAATAATGACAGACATTACTGTTTCAGACTACACAACTTTCAGACAATTCCCACTACTGCAAAACCCTCACCCTACCAACTTTCTTAGTATGTAAGGGAAATATTTACAACACATGCCTATCATTGTGCCTTTGTTCTGCTTTTATTTCTATCCTTGTCCAGACGTCTTGCTGTCAGAGGTTGGGGGTTATGGGTGTGGGTACAGGGTGAATTCTGCTGTGCAGGCATGTCCATTATATGCAAACATAAAAAAAAAAGAATTATTGAAAGTAACCACTGGCAACAGTACCAAAAAGCACTATATTCACAAAAGCCTTAGCACCTCAGCTACACAGTTTTCAAGAAGTCCATTATATGTGTAGCATATTCCACATAGCACTGTGACTTCCAGGTATGTCAGTGGCAGAGCAGTAGGTGTCACTGACATGCATAATAGTTGGCATTGCAGTTATATGCACATGGCCCTGTCAAAGACAGAACTGTGCCTAGGGCACTACAAGATGACTGTCAGGAGAACATGCTGGCCAGATTCTGACAGTATTAATTGCACATACACATTATCACTGTGTGAGCCTGTAGGGGGTAATTCAACATTGCCACATTTTCTGGTGTCCCACATAGCTGTCAGTTGTCTGCTGCTATCCTAGTAGGCCAACCCATTCTTTGCATGCATGCAGCATTACCATAGATATGCTACCAAAACATACTAATTAATTCATTTATTGTTAAGAAGACTGACTTACCTTGTGCCTGCAGCAGTTGTGAGGACAGTGCTTGAGGGCCACCTATGTTGGATGCACACAGTACACTGCCTATACATGGTAAGTTACAGGTAATGTGATATGTGTGTGTCATCCATTTTACTGTATGTGAGAGTCAGAGAGAGCTGTCAGTCCCTGGGGTCCCTACAGTGTCAATGTATGTGCTATGCATTGCCTCTTTGCCAAGGCCTGAGCATACTGGGCATGTCTCTGTCTGCCTACATGAGCAGAATCAGGGGCCTCCTCCTCTGAGTCCCTCTGTGCCTGTGGGGACCTTGGCAATGGTGGTGGGCTGTGTGGCCCTTCCCCATGCTGTTCCTGTTGCAGCTGTTTCCCCAGGATCATATTGTGTAGCATGGCAGATACTATGAACATGTGTGCACATGTAGCTGGAGAGTACTGCAAGGCTCCACAAGATATGTCAAGGCAGCAGAACCGTGACTTGATCATCCCAAACACATGCTCTATAATGATCCTGGTTTGTGCGTGTGCCTCATTACGGCATTCTTGTGTGGGTGTGTGCACATTTCTGATGGGTGTCATCATCCACGGCTCCAGTGCATAGCCAGCATCTTCCACCAGATGGCCATACGGGATGCCCCCACTGGAAAATGCCTGGTACAGCTGTGACAAATGCCAGATGTGGTAGTTGTGATAGCTTCCAGGGCTGCCGGCACACCCATTCATAACAATGCCCTGGGCATTGCATAAGATGTGGCAGTTGATGGAGGGGAAGTACTTACGGTTTATGTAGACCCTACCCTGTTCACTGGGTGGTGCTTTGATGTGCGTTCAGTCTATTGCATCCAGTACCTCTGGGTATTCTGCTACACAGCGGAAGAAATGCATATTGCTGGTCCTCTCCTCATGGATGTTGGGGAACTAAATGTGCTCACCAGCATGTGGTAACATGGAATCCAGGAACTGGTGGAGTACCCTGGATGCAGACGCCTGTGAGACCCCCATGATGTCTCCAGTAGGTCTTTGGAAAGTACTTGTAGCTAGTATTCTTAAGGCTACACATACCTTGGTATCCACTGGGTGGGTTCCCCTGTTTTGGCTCTGGGTCTGAGTTGAGGCTGGCACAACTTGATGATTTTCTGCAGTATTTCTCTGTCCACCCTGTAGCACTCTACTATCTCCAGATCATGTAGCCCCTGGTAAGTATCTTGGGTCTGAACACTCTTCTCCTCCTCCTCGGTCTGTGGCAGTTGTCAGAATTATCCTCCTCACCGCCCACAGCCTCTAGCACATACTGATGGATCAAAGCAATGGCAACCCGTAACATCTTTTTGGTTAAAATTCCCCCGCATGTGTACACCAATGGTGCAGAGTTTGTGGGATAAAACAGACTGTAAGGTGTTTCCATAGTTTATACTGTTGTGCTGCAGATGCTGCCTGTATGATTGGCTGACTATGATGCATTCCACCTGCTAGCTATGCAATTTGTACTTGATTGCTTTTATTCTGCTATTTCCTTTTTATCTACCTTTTTTCCATTCCCATTTCCTCCTGTTTTAAGCCCCGAGGTGTGCTGTGCAAACCCGGTGCCCAAATGTAAACAGTCCTGCTATTTCCATTTTTTTTTAGACCCAGTGCACGCCCCCCGCAAACCCGTTTAGCTAACGTAAACACTGAGAAATGGCCCTTCCTGGACACCAACATGCTCTTCATTTCATAGAATAAGTCAATACAGCCTCAGACACACACCCTTGCTTAGCTGTGCTTAGCTAAGCTTATCTGGGGGCCATGGAGCTCCAATGTGCTTACACCATGCATTACACACCCCCTTTTCATGTCTGCTGCTCCTCCTGCTTACACAATCATGTTATAGCATCTATATGGTTAGGTGCAGTTTGGCACTTCGAATATTTTTATAATTCAGTAAATTTCCCCTCATTTGCATACTGCACTGCCTTAGTCCCTAGTTACTGCACTACACCAGAGCCTTTCCCCTTAGCAACCACTGTTCCCTGGTATTGTTTTGATTCTGCATGCCATAGACTATAATGGCAAAATGCAGATTTCCCTTAAAATTGCGCTTTTATATATTTTTTTAAATTTTCTGCACAATTCTGTTTGTGCTCCCCTGCCCTATGCTTAAACTGCCAAGATCAGCCAAAAAAAGTTTTATTTTTAGAAAAATTAAACACTTTTCCATGCCAATGGCCATATATTTGGCTATTGGCATGCCTAAAGATTATATAATACATGCTTTTATTTGAGCTGTCATACCTCCATTTTAATTTTTGCAGAAATGTATTTGGATAGTAGCCGAATACATTTTTGCAACTTACACTATTCTTACACTGATGCTTGCCTGCTTGCTGAATCACTAATTCACCTCATTTGCATGGTTTTCACTAGCAAATGAGATAATTAGCATTATGCAGTAGTGTCTGTGCAGGAATAGTGTCGGCAGGCTCATGCACTTCAGAACAGTAGTTTACTGGCTTGCTTGGCAGCCATATTCCCTGCAGGAATGGCTACACTGTTCCTGCATGGAGATTTCACTTTATTGAATCCCAGGATTAGTCTTGATATATTGTTATGCTTTTGATTTTGCATGTGTCCACAATAAATATTTTTGCAACTTGCCATAAGACATATAACTTTTTTCAAGCTCTGTGTCAAATAATGCATGCGCTTTCTTCATTAACTCACATTTCTACAGAAGACACAAACCTCCAATATAATACAATGCTTTCAGTTTTCATTTTCTCAATCTTTCATCTTTCAATCTATGCTTACCTTCATGTGACCACTTGTGTGGGATTTAGAGTAATAGATGGCTGTTCTAGTAAGTTCATATATTTCCACAAATTGAAACTTCAGAACCTTCAAACCACAACAGCTCACAGCACCAAATCAGGTGAGACAAAGGAGTTGCAAATAAATGCCAAACTTTATTGGTAACGGTTAAGCAATTTCTTCTCCTTCAAGAGACTTCATCAGAACAAACTACATTACAAACCCAGCCCTTAAATACCCTTACTTAATGATGTCACATGAATCACTTAATTACACCTTAAAAACACACTACATACTTTATAAAAAATAAGTAAATAAATGAATAAAACTCACTCATATTGTATTTGGCACATTATAAAACATTTAAAACATTAAAACACATCTCATATTTAATTTAATTGTGCTGTGTTTAAGTGATTCATGTGACATCATTAAGTAAGGATATTTAAGGGCGGAGTTTGTAATGAAGTTTTTTCTGATGAAGTCTCTTGAAGGAGATGAAAGTGCTTAACCGTTACAAATAAAGTTTGGCATTTATTTGCAACTCCTTTGTCTCACCTGATTTGGTGCTGTGAGCTGTTGTGGTTTGAAGGTTCTGAAGTTCATATATTTCCATTTACAGTTAGAGGTTTTCTGGTCTCCTTCTACTCTTGCTATCCATCATACTTTCTTTTTTGTTCTTTTCTGCTTCTCATGCCTTCATTTCTGCTTCTTCCTCAGTTTTTGTATCTGATATTTCCAAAAAATACATGCAGGTACTAGACAATGATGTCACATTTGATTTGTTTCCCTCATGATTTAGAACTGTCACTGCATTTGAATCTGTGGATGTCGATTTGTATGAATGAAGCCCATCTGTTAAAGATCTTTACAGAGAACACATTTCTGAGGTGTATCTGAACTACCAACATCCTCAGAATTTGTAACATTTTGACAGACTTTTGTTTTTAATGAAATGATAGAACTGAAGGAGTTTTCCTGATTTTCAACTATGTAATCTAGCCCTTCCTGTGACCAGTCAGTCATACCAAAGTTATATAATCTATCTAAATGAGAGAATAGATTATAGCTTAAATTTTACTGCTAGAAGTGAAAGGTGGTATGCATGGCTATATAAAGTGTAATGTGCATGTTTCTCAAGATGATGAAATAAAACTAATTTACATATTTATTTCAGTGATAGTTCTATCTAGTCAGCATAATTTTGGTTTCTTATACTATAAGGACTTGAAC
Organism: Protopterus annectens; assembly: GCF_019279795.1. Lineage (NCBI taxonomy): Eukaryota > Metazoa > Chordata > Ceratodontiformes > Protopteridae > Protopterus > Protopterus annectens. The sequence continues at coordinate 511,315,554 of NC_056739.1, read as the reverse complement.
TTGTGAGGAATGTTTTGTTACATATGTTATAAACAAGTAATCAAGCAGAATCACTAAAATGTCTGATTCACCTGTTTTGTTAACAGTCCTGCTGGGTTTGAGAAATTCAACATATGGGACATACTTCGCTGGATCATATGTTTAATTTTACTTAGTGGATGCTGTGCAACCATCTGCATAATTGACAAAATCAAAGCTTGGTGAGTCTCATTCCCATAAAATATGAAAAAGTACAGAATGTTCCTAAGTCTATTGCCTGAAAAAATTACTTTATTACAGTTTGTACAAGTAAGTATTTAAATTCTAGGTAGTGTTCCCAGAAAAGAGTGCATCAATATAATTTGCGCTGCACAGATAATCTGAGTTGAGCTGCTCCAATATAATAATTATTTCTAGTCATCCAAGAAATGCTGTAGTTGATGATTCCTAGTCATGGCTGATCAGCATGGTGTTGGACCTCAATAACAACAAGCAGGCCTGACTGTAAATCACTTAATCGAGCAGTTTAAACAACTGCTTAGCTAAACACCCAACCATCCTGCCCAAGGAAGTAATGCAGTGTCTTAGATGACAACTATCAGGCACACATTCTTCCCCAAAAGAGACACACACACACACACACACACACATACACGCACACACACACACACACACACACACACACACACACACACACACACACACACACACACACACACACACACACACACACACACACACACACACACACACTTGCACAGATAGACACTCACACACAAAGACTCAAGCACATGGCGTGGCTCTCAGCTGTCCCTGATTTCACAGAATGTCTCTGATTTTCCCACATATTTTTGTCTGTTTCTTGTAAAATTTGATCTGAAGTAGTTAACTTTCATTTTATCTTCAAACTGTGGGTATTCGGTTCCATATGGGATCCGAGCCGGCAACTTTACAAGCATCTGCTCCGAGCTCCAAGCTCCTCCCCCTTACCCATAATACACCACCATCTACTGCCTTCCCTCAGATCTCATTTGCCGCTTCGTGCATCAGCATCGTGATCTCCGCAGCTCTTAGCTTTCAGTGGTACTGTAAGTGCTTTTTGTAGTTGTTTCTAGTGAGTTTTCTCAGTTAGTTTCTCTTTTCCTCCCCCTGCGCTAATTCGTCATTTTTTTTGTCAAAAAAAAAGAAAAAAAGTATATGTATATATGGTGAGGTAGTTTTGTATAGGCCCTTCCCTTCCTTAGTGTGTGTGTGGTCAGGTAGTTTGTTTGGGTGACTGGGTGTGTTTTGTTTGTTGCTTTGTTGGGATGTCAGAACAACCCAAACCCACCTTTAAAAAATGCACAGAGTGTGGCCATAAGCTTTCACCAGCGGATGGCCACATTCTGTGTGTTGTTTGCATGGTGTTGCACATTGGTCTGTCCAATGCAGTATTTGTGCAGGGTTCAATCCTAGGGGCCTTTTGCTTCCAGCATCAATCTTGGACTCTTCTACAGCCTCAGCTTCTACTACAACTCCTGCCCAACCCCACTTCAGGCTGAGACTCACCCTCCCACTAGACCTGTTGAAGGGGATGCTGCCAAAGGGAGAGACAACAAAAAGGACAGACACAGGGATGCAGACAGAGGAAGAGACAAGGAGAAGAAAGGGGATAGGCCCCGTAAGAGGTCTCCAGATTGGGAGTCCTTCCCTAGCCCACCTTCCAAGGTTTCAAGACCTGTTTCTCCTTGGCTCCACTTCCCAGACTTTCCCTGGAGCCAATGGAACCTACAGAGCCAAGGCCTTCTTCTAGATCCTCCCAGTGACCAGCCAGATCCGACTCGGTCGCTTCCTTGCGCACGACTCGGAGTCTTTCTGAAATGGATATGGACAGGATGATGAGGAGATTCATTCGGACACAAATCCATATGGGAGTCTTGCCAGGCCCCTCTCCCTCTGGAGGAGGGATCTCCATGATATTCTCCCACCTGATTTCTCCTTCCCCGATCCGGCCTTCGGTTTCGGGGTACATGGATCTGAGGATCTTCGGAGCCGGGGATTTGGCGCCGATGGTTCCTCCAACCTCGACTCTGGTGATTACTTTGAGTTCCTCAGATCTGACTTGCTCAGATCTGAGCAGCTGTTGAGGCCAAGGACAGGGAGTCAGACCCAAGGGGATGGATGTAATTTCGGCTCTGACTTTGTCGGATCCAAGCCATTCCTTCAGAGCTCTGGCTACCCTAGCCTCAGCTCCAATCCTCACGATGGACCCAGGGAGAGCTTCCTCTTTGTTGGGCTCCAAAGAGGTGTGCTCTCCCTCAGCATTCAACGTGGTGTAGAGGGTTTTCTCCCAAGGATCGAGACCCCAGCCTATTCCCTTGTATTCCTCCCAGACTCCCTCGGATTCGGTTATGACTCCTGTCATTTCATTTCAGGGGCAGCTCGTGCTAGAGGAGCCCCAGGCAGTTCCCCTGGAGGAATCCCCAGTGGCTCACAAACCCTTTTCAGAGCGTCCCACTGAGGAGGGTCATTGTAAGCATATGTGCAAAAGGAGGCACTTGGACACCCCTCAGTCCCTTACCAAAGACACTGATTTAGATGAAGGAGAAGGTTCCCCCAGGTTCCCTCCCGAGGATGTCTCCTTTGGAGACATCATGGAGATCCTCCGCCAGAGGGGAGGTTGGTCAGCCCAAAACCTTCTACGGATGAGTCAGTGTTCCTGGAGGCTTTTGGTATGGGTCCATCTACTTCCTGGATGTCCCCGCTGGTGGATCCTTTAGTGTATCTTATCACCACGCTGGCATGGAAGGAGCCTGACACCATAGAGCCGATACCTAAGTGCTCAGACAAAATTCTTTCTCCATCCACTGACAGACAGGCATGTTATAAAGGATCCCCTGTGGATGCTATGGTGGTTGCAGCAGCCAGCAAGAGGGAACTGGCTCAATAGAGTTCCTCGGCCCACACTGCAGTGAGACCTAGTCATGGAGTTAGCTGAGTTGCCCCCAGAGTCTTTGTCGCTGGAGGACAAGCATCTGTTCTCTGTGAAGATGTCTACTCTGAAATCAGTGTCAAACATGTCCAAGGACCTCCTTTCTCATGCTACAGAAGGAGCAGCTAGGGTGGCTGGGACTGGCGTTGCTATGAGGTGACATGCTTGTCTCAGACTGTGTCAGTTTGTGGACCCCTTCAAGGCATCTTTTACAAATGCTCCCTTTGATGGTTCTTCTCTGTTTGGAAAGACCGTCCGTGACACCCTTGTCCAGAGTGAGAAAGATGGGAAGACTTTGTCTGCCATCGGAATCTGCTTCTCTAGCCCTCAAAGATCCTTTTCCTGGAATCAGAGGGGACAAAAGAAGATGTGGTTCCAGAAATCACAGTTTTCCCAAGATTCTCCAGACACCTCATCCTCTTGAGGCAGAGGGGGACATGACACATGCCAGCCCATAGTCAGAGGGGGCCTGAGGAACTTTGGGTCTAGGGACGCCTTCTCAGACAGGCCCGCGCAGCAGCCCTGAGGGGTTGCCAGACTGTCCTACTCTGGAGGCAGTCAGGGGAAGATTATAATTGCACCCAATGGCATGGGAGTCCATAACTGCAGATTGTTGGGTGCTTCAAATAATATCCAGAGGTTACACCATCCTGTTTGTTGCCCCTCAAATCCAACCAAAGCACTTCCCAGATGTTCTACCCTCTCAAAGGGAGACAGCAGCACTAGAGCTTTTTAAGCTGCTTCAAAAATGAGCCATAGAACCGGTCCCCCCTGATCAGTCTGGGTCAAGCTTTTACTCCAGGTTCTTTTTAGTGCCAAAAAAGATGGGGGACCTCAAACCTATTTTGGATCTGACAACCTTAAACCTGGCTGCCTCCAAACAGAAATTCACGATGGTCACCCTACAGTCCATTGTACTTTATCTCTGAGAATGTGACTGGATGTGCCCGATAGATCTCCAGGATATTTACTACCATATAAAGATACACAGAAGCTCCAGGAGATTCCTTTACTTCTGGCTGGGAGTCAGTCATTTCCAGTTCTGAGCCCTACCCTTTGGTCTCACTACAGCCCCCAGGATGTTCACCAAGGTAATGGCAGTTGTAGTGGCTCACCTGAGGCTTCAGGGGATTCAGGTATGCCCTTACCTAGATGATTGGCTCTTCACTGCTTCCACCAAGTGTCTTCTTTGCCAAGCCAGAGACTTCTTCCTACATCTTGCAGCCCTGTTAGGGATTACAGTCAATGTTCCCAATTCACTCTTGAATCCGGTACTGATCTTGGACTTTATCGTGGCATGGCTGGACACCCTTCAATTGAAAGTCTTCCTAACTCCAGACAGGGTCCAGAGTCTAAGAGCTCATGTATCACTGATTCTTGGCCCCAGGTTACCGAAGGCGGCAGATGTTCTCAGAGCTTTGGGCTCTATAGCTGCCGCAATTTCTATCCTCCCCTGTCCACATCTTTACATGCGTGTTCTACAATGGACTCTAGCCGTACAGTGGTCTTGGCTGGATCTCCCCATGGAATACCCAATTCACATCAGCAAAGCCTGCAGGGCATCACTTCTCTGGTGGGTCCAGTCTCTGGAGATTGTAGTGGGACGCCCCTTTGTTCCATCCACAGCTCAAGCCACATTGACCACGGATGCCTCCCAGCTAGGTTGGGGGGCATTATCTGGGGAGGATGGTCCAAGGCACGTGGTCCCAGATCAAGACCAGATTGCACATCAATATACTGGATATGAGAGCAGTGCTTTTAGGGTTGCAGGCCTTCCATATTGTTCTTCCCCTGGGAACTATTGCAATTCAGTCAGACAGCATGTCTGTTGTCTGGTACATCAACAAACAAGGAGGAGCCAGATCTTACCCTCTGTGTCGTGAGGCCATGAGAGTTTGGGAGTGGGTGATCTCCACCAGTCGGTTTCTGATTGCAACACACATCCCAGGATGCTCCAACATTTTAGTGGACAAATTGAGTTGGGCTGTTCTGATGCCATACGAGTGGTCTCTGAAGCAGTCGGTAGCAGAGGAGATCTTTCTTGCATGGGGACAGCCTCACTGCGATCTCTTCACATCTCCTTCCAATGCGAAGTGCAGCGAGTTCTTTGCTTTGATCCCCTCACCAGGAGACCCCCCCCAGAGATGCTCTAGCCCATGCTTGGCCTCCTGGGCCTTTGTATGCTTATCCCCCATTACCACTCATTCCAAAGTTTCTTCAGAAGGCCTGCCGACTGGTGTGCAAGTTGATCCTCATTGACCCGTTCTGGCCTCGTCAGGTTTGGTTCCCCTTCCTCTGGTCTCATGTTCTAGCTCATCCTTGGATTCTAGATCCCTGCCCGGATCTCATTTTTCATCCTTTGGGCACCAGTCTGCCCAACCTGGACAGCCTCAAGCTGACAGCTTGGTTGCTCCAGTTCCCTTAATTGCCAGGAATCCCGGTCTTTCATCTTCAGTGAAAACTATTCTAGTGGCGGCTCATAAGTCTTCCACTAGGAAGATTTACTGCAGTAAATGGAAACAATTTTCTATTTGGGCATCTCAAAGAAAGCTGGATAATTTTACGTCTCCTGTTTCTGTGGTACTGGATTTCTTAGCCAGCATTTTTCAACAAGGGGCCAGTTCTTCCACTGTGAAATTGCAACTGGCAGCTATTTCAAATTTTCATGTAGGGGAGAACATGAATGCCCTGGCCTCTTCTAGATTGTGTAAGGCTTTTCTTAAAGGTACTTTTCTTTTGCATCCTCCGGTTAAGAACCCTGTCCCTCCTTGGGACCTTACTTTGGTTCTTCAGGCCTTAGTTGCTCCACCCTTTGAACCTGCAGCTTTAGTGGATTTAAAGTTTCTGTCCTGGAAGACAGCCTTCCTAGTGGCTATTACTTCGGCTAGAAGGGTTTTTGAACTTCAGGCCTTGTCTGCCATGCCCCCTTACTTGATCTTCCATAAGGACAGGGTTTCTCTCCACACAAACCCTTCTTTCTTACCAAAAGTGGCTTTTGAATCAAACATCAATCAAACAATTAACCGGCCTGTTTTCTTCCCAAATTTTCAGAACAAAGGTGAATATAAACTGCATTTGCTAGATGTTCATAGACAACTTCATTTTTATTTACACAGAACAAAGCCCTTCCATAAGTCTGACCAGTTATTTGTGTCCTTTTCTAAGCCCTTTTTGGGTAAGTCCATCTCCAAAGTTTCTTTAGCTAGATGGATTATGCTATGTATTTTGTAAATTTACAAAGGCAAAGTTTTGTCTCCACCTGGTCCAATTAAAGCTCATTCTACCAGATCTATGGCGATGTCTGCTGCTTTCTGGTCTAGGGTGTCATTGGATGACATTTGTGTGGCAGCAACTTGGGCTAAGTCACATAAGTTTATTTCTCATTATATGTTGTAAAGTCCAAACAGGAAAACCTCACCAAAGGCAACCGCTCACAGCAAACAGCAACACACGTCCATAAAAAGCAGTTGCCACCAGTATAAAGAAGTATTTATTCGTCACTGATACAAAACAGCAAGTACAAAGATAAAAGCAGTAAATAAAATCCAAGAACAGTAAGCGCTTTCGGGTTGTTAGATTCAGGTCTGAAGAAGGGTAACAACCCGAAAGCGCTTACTGTTCTTGGATTTTATTTACTGCTTTTATTTTTGTACTTGCTGTTTTGTATCAGTCAAAAAACAAAAAACAAAAAACAAGAGGAAGTAACCTCACTGCTGAATGGAACTCCTTCCAAAAACCAAAATCCAAATGCAAACAGAAAAAGGAGTACCAAACCACAAACGGAACCAGAAGAATTGCAGGCAGCAAAATATGGTAAAACACATAGTTTATTCCATCCAACAGGGTAAGCGCTTTCGCGTAGGAAATCCCACGCTTCTTCAGACAGTTAAACATTAAAAATAGCATCCTTGTTATATACTCTCCAAACACAGTAAGGAGGGAAAATTAGCTAATCAATTAATCAATTAACAAACCGAAAGGCTTGTAATTAAATATACAGTCAATCTACCTCATCGCTATTGTTCTCTTATATAGAGCATACACACAAATAAATTCATCATTCAGTACCATAAAAACTGCCTATATAAAGATGTATACACCCACAAAGTAAGATTAAATACAAATAATATTTCATGGACTATCTGGTCATCATACTATGAGAACTGCCTATGTGAAAATGTGTAAAAATATATATAAAAATACATACACATGCCACAATGTAAATATAAATGTGGACAAAACTCCAACATTATAAATGAATAAAACGATAAAAACGGGCTAAAACTAAAATTAAAAAAACATCACGTTCAATTCTAAATATTGTTTAGTTCAAGTACTGGTCTTATCGACACATAATTGTTCAACCCTGGGGATAAATGTGAACCAAGCTTTAGAATCCATTTCAATTCGGCTAAAGCAAGTTCATTAGCTAAATCTCCACCCCGTAGCCTCTGTCCTAATACTTGCAATACTCTAAAAGAAAAGCTATGTGAGGGAAATTCCATCATGTGTCTAGCTAGGGCATTAGTTTCTTTAGACTTTCGGATGTCATATAAATGATTATAAATCCTATCTTGCAACCTCCTGGTAGTCAGCCCCACATAGAACGCCTGACAACAGTTGCAGGTTGCAAGATAGATTATATTCTTAGTGTTACGTTGCATGAAACTTAGGAAAAAATTCAAAGTGAGTAAGAGGGTTCCAAAACTGCTGTGTGTTCACTATATAGGAGCATCGTCTACAATGATTACAAGGGAAGGTACCTCGAGGTAATGGCGTAAAGCTTACAGATGGTGGGGCAACATAATGATCATTACACAAAATCAGTTTTAAATTCTCACAGTTCTTGAAGAGAAAACTAGGTCTAATACCTACTAACTTTTTGGTGCTGCTATCTATCATGAGTACATTCCAGTTAGTAGATATAACAGCTTTTATAGCATTGATGTCACTGGTGTACTTTGTGACATATTTGATTGTATCTGCTAATCTAGAAGACTTGGTTCCAACAAAACAGTTTCTTGAACTGACAAACTGGTTATCCAAAGGACATTCCATGTGGCTCTGTGTACCTAAAATACCAAGGGTATCTCGCCTGATATTACTAACCATGACACGGTTATACCCACTGTCCAAAAATAAAGTTTCCATTATATCTGCTTCTTCCAAAAGAGACTGTCCCTCTCTACATAGTCTCTGTACCCTCAGGAACTGGCTCTTGACTATACCAGGAAACACAGTCCTCGGGTGCATGCTATCAAAAGGAAGCAGACTATTCTTCCACACTGACTTCCTATACAGAGTCGATAGAATGGAACCATTACCAGATAGTTTCAACGTCACATCCAAAAATGTATCTCATTGGATGAAACCTCACTGGTAAACCTAAGGAAGGTAGTTGTTGTTTCCAAGTATCTCAAAAACTTTTCAAAATCCTCTCTAGTCCCTTTCCAAACTATGAGGATATCATCCACGAAACGTTTATACAGTCAGACATACCTATACATTTCATGTTGAAACAAATACAGTTTCTCCCATTGTAAGACTACCAGATTAGCATAAGTATTAGCGCAGGGGGTGCACATGGCTACCCCCCACTGCTGTAAATAGTGCTGACCTCTAAACAGGAAGATGTTATTATATAGCACAATCTCTAGTAACTGACGAATCAAGATCTTCCTATCACTACTAAAACTAGGTTCGTTAGCCAAAAGCTCATTCAGAAACTGCATACCTATATCATTTGGTATAGACGTAAACAAACTGTTTACATCTAAAGTAATAAGCAAATAATTAGCAGCTTTATCAAGAGTCAAAGTACTCAGGGTATCCAGCAACTCATAAGTATCTTTCAAAATAGAAGGATACTTGGTTATTATTGGTCTAAGTAAATACTCCAGAAAACTCGACACATGAGATGTAACCCACCCTTCGCTAGAAACAATCGGCCTCAAAGGTACTGGTATAACTCCCTTGTGAATCTTTGGGAGACCTTTTATAACAGGTGTCACAGGATGTTCAATGTGTAAATATTGAAAGACCTCAACACTGATTTGTCTATACATTAGCAAATCATGTAAAACATCATGTACATTATATATGATGGAATTAACACTGTCCTCATTGATCTCTTTGTACGTAGCCATATCAGAAAGCATTGATACCATAGAGGTCTCATAATCCAAAGTATTCATTACAACTATGCCCCCACCCTTATCAGCAGGCTTAATAGTAATATCATAATTGTGTTTAAGTGCAGACAATGCCCTAGATTCATCTATGGTCAAATTATAGAATCTACCTTTCTTCTTAATGCTAGAAAACAAAGCATAGAAGTAATTTTCACACAGCTTTTTGTATCAGTGACGAATAAATACTTCTTCATACTGGTAGCAACTGTTTTTTATGGACTTGCGTTGCTCATTATAAGTTGGATTTAATCTCCAGAGGGAGAGCATCCTTCGGTTATGCGGTCCTCAGGAATATCCTTCCATGAGGGCCTCACAGGGCCTTGAGTAGCTGGGGACTCTGTCCCACAGGTTGAAGATAAAATGAAGTTAACTACTTCAGATAAAGAAGTTATTTATTCACCATAACGTTCCATCTGAATAGTTATACTTCATTTTTCTGCAACCGTCCCACCCTCCTTCCCCCGAACCTTCTCATGCTATAATCATGTATGTTTTTTTTCTAGTTTGAGTTGCTGATTAGTTTGGTTTGCAGCAAACTCGATCTGAGGGAAGGCAGTAGATGGTGGTGTATTATGGCTAAGGGGGAGGAGCTTGGAGCTCGGAGCAGATGCTTGTAAAGTTGCCGGCTCGGATCCGATATGGATCCGAATACCCACAGGTTGCAGAAAAATGAAGTATAACTACTCAGATGGAATGTTATGGTGAGTACATAACTTCTTTTTGTTTTCTAGTAATTTGTTGAGGGTTGTAGTTACTAAATCATGATTAATATTTGATTTTCAGACCTCACATTGTGCAGAAAATGCATGCTATTACAAAACCTATTATTCTATCAATTTTCTAAGTACATAAGGACAATATATGCAGTCTTCCCCTAATGCTTGACCTTTACCCTCCATTATTTTTTGTCTTTCTCCATGAATCCTATGCTATGAATTTGAAAGGCATACTATACAGATGCATATGCATATAGATAGACATACGTGCATCCAATGACAGCACATCCTATATCCATACTTTCCTCAACCATACTAGCATCAGGCAGCAGTCATCCGACACATGCAGGCAAGCACTTACATACAGTCAGCATTCATACATGTTCTGTCACAGTACCAACTCACACACTCACCCTGTACCCATACACGTATATAGACACACAGTCATATACTATCATGTACAACACTTACTTGGATTGACAATCAACAGCAGGTCTATAGCAACCTGAAGAGATTTTCCAATAGGAATGCATATGTGTAGTGCAGATGACAACTGTATGCATTTACACATTTTGTGTACTTGCACATTTTGTGCACTTACACATTTTTATGCACTGCACTGCATGGATCTTGCATAGTACAGACATATATAAAATCATCATAGCATGCAGAACCTTTGAGCAAAGCACTATACCAGCATGTACAGTGATCTCCTTTGAATAGGCCTCACCCTTACTGCTCTGTAGAGTAGCTCTGAACTATGGACAAGCTTGATATCTATCAACCAGGTTCTCCTTGCTTCGCATGGAAAACCATTTGCATGGCTTTGTACACTATGCACCCTGCTTATGAATACCACCCACAACCTTTTTATTCAGCCATTTCCTAATATATCAGCCTCATTTTGTGCAAACACTTGATCTTTACATATCACCAATATGGCTCATTTAATATGAATCAGTATGGTGTATATAATATGAATCAATATGCCTCATATAATATGAATCAGTACAGCATATATGATATGGATCAGTATGGCATATATAATATGATATGATGACTTAATTCCAGTTGGCAAATGTTGCCAGATTTTCACATTCAATACAGTGGTTTCATCTGCAGACCACTGCATATAGCACACTGCACATTTTGCTAAGTCTTGTTATTATGAACCTAGAGTATATGTTAAAAGTTCTGATTTTACTTCATACTCCTTGTAAGTGACTAGTCATGTAAACTATACTTCCTCATTTTTGGTAACCTTCCATTTAACCTATCAAAGCAGATATATGTGTTCCCTCATAACTTCAGGACACAGTGACATGGCTTTTTCTTTTTTGGTGCTAAGTTCTAAGCACAAACATTGACATTTTTTTACTGATGCACACAGAGAGCTGCATGTTAGCAGATGCCCTTTCCATGTGCTCATATAATAACTTTCTCGGTTATACCCTGATGTATTACTTGCATAAACACTACTGCTTTGCCTTCACTGAATCAAAGGCAATTCCTAGGTACACATAACATCTTCACATAACTGCTCACATGGGAATACCATTTTATGGAACTATATCAATCATAAAATAAAGTAAATGCTTTTTCAGGGGAGCAACTTCATCTTTATCTGCTTTTGAAGGGGAATCAGCCCAACCCCCTCCCCTTGTTTCTACTTTCTCACTTCAAAGTCGCTTCAACTCAGAGAAACAGCATAAGCCAGAAAAGTTATAAAAATGTTTTGTTGTTTTTCTTGTTTGACATGTCATAGAAGAAAGAGCTATACACTAAATCATGATCCAGCTCTTTTTACCACCTCAAGTAGTGATCAAGTAAAACTAAGGAAATAAGCAAGGATGACCCCTGCTAATTCCAACAAACCTCAAACAAATAAACCTTCAGAACCTAAAAGAAAAAGCAATTATCATCTGTAACTTGCACATATCAAGTAAAGGACAAACCCTCATGCTCGCTATTTGAATTATGCCTGCTCTAAATTTTGTTTCTGATACGGAAGTCATAGTTGATAAGTCATAATATATTCGGTTGCCAAAGTACAGACCTCATAAATGCTTCTACAGCTATAGTGAAATTATGTCTCTATTGGTAACGTTTACCCTTACAACTCTCTATAAATGATGTAGTTGGTTCCGGTTGGATATTTGACTGGATGCCTCACCAATTATTGCTGTTCTTGTCCTTCTTCCCTGGCGTGGGTCCCACCATGGTCACCACAAGAATGTACATATCCCTAAAATCATTTCTTAGTCATTCATGGTGTTCCCGGAACACATGTACTTCAAACATAATATTACTTCCATGATGACTGGCTTTGATATTATGCCTTATAGATATTGCCAAATAATTTATTTTAAATCACTTAATTTCGCAAAATTCAAATATTAATGAAAAAGGTAAGCATCTATATCAAGTAATCATACATTTGATATGAAAATATTCCATTATTATAGTTCAGTCTGTCCTACCATGCTATGTTGACATTATTAAAATTGCATTAACTTTTAATTTTAAATATTCTGAATATCAGATCATTTTCTACTTCTAGTCCTTTAATGGCTATATTCAGAAAGTCTATACTTCTAGTAAGATCTATTTGCTCCAAGCATGTACTAGGTACAGCATCTAACAAGAGCTGTTCTAGTTAAAGAGGCTGCCCATATATGTTCAGTTTCACTGCTGCTATATTGAAGATATTCATATTACCTTTAAGTGTATGTGGTCATTTGACATGTAGCGATTCTTGAATTTTCCAGCAGTTGACTGGGGACAGCAGAGTACACAGTACAGTATGTTTATAAAATAAAATTTAAAATCTATGGAAGGAAATATTTTTTCTTGAAGGCATTCAGAATATTTGCCATCCGTCCTTTCACAGTGTTACTTGCATGAACACCTTCGCGTTCCTTTCTCTGAGATGCTCTGAGCATGAAAAGTGATTTTGTACATATCCAACCATACAACAGTTTGAACTTACATCCCACACCCCTAAAACATGCTCAAGGAGTGACCAGAGCCCCTGTACTTCTACAGTTGGGTAGAAGTATTATTCAGATGTTGGAATACACCCCATTCACCTCTTAATGACTAAATATATTCAGTCACGATAGACCAGAACTATTGATCAGCAAACCCAGGGCACTCAAACTACCAAATTAGTGTATGTGAACCACAGCCTCTCCACAATATGGTAAGATACTTAACAGTAGACATCCTTCTCAAAGGTGATGGAAGCACATTACCAGCTACTCAGGGCACAGCACACAATGGTATGAATCACAATTCATTTTGACATCATCTCAAGGTTTGTTTCTGCATAGTTTTAGTATAACATCACCCTGTTATACTCCAGCAATTTCAGAACTTAGTAATTTTTGTCCAAAATCTGTAACAGCAAAATATTTTTTCAGATAGTTAACATCTCTCTCTTAGCAACTAAAGTAGTCAAAAGTATTATAATTTCTTGACAGTTTGATATACAGGTGATCTATAGCTTAAGGAAAGTAGATTTAGTCACATTATAGTGCATCCTAAAACCTGGGAAATCATTCCAGCTATTTTATTCTCATATTGCTTGGTATACAACCACGTAATTTCAGATAAAAGTAATGCTACAACCAAGTTCAGTATAATGCTAACATTAATTTGCCAGCATAATAAAGTTATAATCTATTTGCCGGTCTCGTGTAAAATGTGCGCTGTATGTTGTATTACACAGAATAGATTTGTAGGTACTAATATAATTTTGGCAATATACTTTAATACAGAGTGCCCACATATAATGTATTAATTTAACATTCACAGTCTAAAATGTATTTTGTCATAATGAAGAAACATTTGTATTTCTGTCTCAGTGCCAACATTTTATATGTTATAAAGAAATCCAAGCTTTTTTGTTTTAGAAACCAAAGTGTTAGATCAGAAAAGCTACTTGGACATAGCCTACTTAGGCTTTGTAAGGATCTGACACAATATAAAACTAAGTGAAAAGCAAAACAAAACAAAACAAAAAATCGGAAAGAGCTGTTGTGGGCCCTAGTTTGCTACCTTGTGTGAAACACTGGTTAGATAGTAGAAAATACAAGACTATAACGGATGCATTTTACACAGAAGAAGGGAGGGGGCCACTATCACTGCTTGTCCTTTACAGTATCTTTGTAAAATAAAATTTAAAATCTATGGAACCAAAAGCTATGCAATATAATTTGTAAATACCAGGGTGTAGAATGGATAAGAATGTACCGGACAAGATGGGTGGAAATGTCTAAAACAAGGCAGATTAAATTAAATACAAACAATTGCAAAATTATTGCATCTGGGAAACAAAATAGTTTAAAATACTGAAGCTGCTGACCACAGTACAGAAAGACCAATATCAGGGTGAAAAGCTAAGTCACTTCTAAATGTCACTTGCCAATGTATTTAAAAAGTAACCCCGAGTCTGATCATCTTTACATCAAGATCAGTATCTTAAAAATATTTTAGATTTTGCATTATTGTCTTTTCACCCAATGCATGTTCTTCAATATTGTGGCTTATTTTTACAATATTTTAATGTAGTCTATTTGCATTAACTTCCATTCTTGTGCCATATTTTGTGTCTTTGTATGGAGATTTGTTATTCATACCATTACATTTGCACACATTTGCAGAATGCAAAAGGTTACTTAACGCTACAGTTTAGGTTTTTCTTGTACAAAATACAGCAAGGCATTGCACATCTACCACTGAACCCCAGAGCCGGATCTAATAATAGGTGACCTAGGCTGTCGCTTAGGGCCCACTGACTTTGGGGGACACAGTCAATGAGGGAGGCCTACTGGCCAGGGGTCTGCCACAAATATCTACATTTATTCTTTAAGAATGCACTCTGCCTGCATTACATTTCATCTTTAAGGAAGCATGTAGACTGTGCCCTTAGTAGCATTATACATACATCTTTAAAACAACACATGCACACTTAAAGTGAATATATACAGAGAAATACGTCTGGTACCACCACAGCTCTTCAAATACACAGCCCTTTATTAAAACAACAGCTATTCAGATCAGTAAGTGCTTTCGGGTTACTTCAAAACCCTTCATCAGACTTAATCAATAACATTTCTTATCATTTAAATATAGAAAAAGACGCCAAAAAAGTTTTTCATTCAATTAATTTGTATACCTAAATTCACCACTAGATGGTAGCATTTATCTACAAATTCAATTCTTATGATACATTGAATATAAATGGATGTGTTTAAAATATATATTTAAAAATATCTGTTTGTTTGTATAAA
The DNA here is from genome assembly GCF_019279795.1 of Protopterus annectens. NCBI lineage: Eukaryota > Metazoa > Chordata > Ceratodontiformes > Protopteridae > Protopterus > Protopterus annectens. Next base: position 511,300,403 of record NC_056739.1, on the reverse strand, counting down.
AAACATACATATAAATATAAATATATTTAATAAAATACATATGTATATAGATGTAAACATAAAATATATAAAATGTATAAATATATAAATATACAGAACACACATAACATTTGTATTTCATAAACTGGAATGCATAGTAATTAATAAAATAATATAATAATATCTTTGTTATATGAAGACAACACATTTGGAAGTGCACATGTATAATGTCAAAGAGCTAACTCCCTCTTAAATGCATAGTCAATGTTTCAGGGGTCTATCTCTTAAAAAAGGTTTAATAGAGACCCTATCATTCAGCCCCTTCCCTTTATCTGACTGCATCCTAATTATCCATTTAATTGCGTGTTGTTCTGTATGATTCTTGATGTTTCCTAGTCTTTTACTCCTGTTTACTAATTCTATTACTGTAAACTTAAACTTGTGGCTTAAATCATTCTCTAGTGTATGTATGGCCAAAGCATTTGTCTCATCCCCCGATTAATGGCATAAATATGTTCCCTCACCCTTTCTCTTAAAGTTCGATTAGTTTTACCTATATAGTAGCTTGTACATTTCTCACAGCTAGCTAGATAGATGAGGTCCCTAGATTTGCAGTCAGCATAGTGTTTGAAAATGTATGTCCTACCATTCTCTGGATGTATGAAGCTGCTGGAACCAGACATGTAGGAACATTGATTGCAGTTCCTACAGGGAAAAGTTCCCTGTCTGCTAGATGTCACCCTAGCGTATTGCAATAATCTAGGGACCTCATCATCCTGCAATGAGACAGGAATTATGCAAGCATCCAGCTGGAATAACTACAACAATAAAGAGGAATTAGTGATGTTAGAGAACAATGCAACCAGCACCATAGACGTGGAGAACGAGCGAAGGAAAGTTAACAACTTTAATGGCTCCTTCACTCCATCAACAGGAGATGTTAGAAGGAAACAAAATGCCATAAAAACAACTGAGCCATTTTTAGACTCAGGTTTTCATCAGTTCCCTCTACCTATTTGAGATCAGAGAAAATGGACTCCACTCAAGAGCAGCAGGAAACAGAAGGTATCCGGAGACCAAACACTGCTACAGAGCAAAATACAAAGGCAAGTGAATCAGAGTTAATTGTTAACTTGTCTAAATATGAATTGAAAGCCTCTGAGAGGTCACTCCTAAATAGAGGGTTATCCTCCATACAATCTAAAGGAACTGATGTTACTGACTTTATTCTTGAAATTAAAATGTTTGTGAGGAATGTGGCCTTGAAAATGCTGTATAAGGATGATAATGAAAATAGACAGTTTTTGTTTAAAGAAACTGAGTATATTTATACCAAATATGCATCCCCTTTTAGAAGCATTTGAACAGGCTTGTGAAAAAGATTTTATACAAATGTCTAATGACAGAAAATATAATGATACTCAATTTTTTTTAATTTAAGTAAAAATTAATGTGAAGCACTTGTTAGTTTAAGCAATAATGACCAAATAGTTATAAGACAAGCAGAAAAAGGCGGAGCTATGTTGTTTAGATAAATGGTATTATGAAAGTATGATTTGATCAATGTTGAATGATGAGACCTATCAATTAATTAATGGTATACAATTAAATAAAATAATTAGTAATATGCACAGTAATCTTTATGACTTGTTGATGTGTGAGGTAATTGATCATGATCTGTATAAACATTTTGTGGTTCAGCAACCTACAATTCCTGTTTTTAGAGGCCTACCAAAAATTCATAAAGACCTACATAATCCTAAGATGAGACCTATAGTGTCAAGTAGAGGATGGCTAACAGAGCCACTTTCGATATATATTGAAAAACAGCTTAAAGAAATTGTACAAACTACTAATACGATAACTAGGGATAGTCAGGAATTTCTCAAAAGTCTATCTGAATATACACATAATATGATGGATCTATCGAACATCTGGCTTGTAACTCTAGATGTGAAATCCCTATTCACAATGATTCCTAATGAAGATGGCCTTGAATTTTTAAGGCAATTACTATGTGCAAGGAATGTGACGAGTTCAGTTAGAATAAGATGTATGTTGCTGCTGGAATTAGTCTTAGAGAATAATGTTTTCATGTATGACAATGAATACTACCTACAAAAGAAAGGAGTTGCCATGGGGACACCTTGTGCGAATTCGTATGCAAATTTGGTCATGGCCCAATGGGAGAAAACATACATTCTAGATAAGGAATATGGAAATAAAATTAAATACTATAAGAGATTTGTGGATGATATCTTCTTCCTATGGGAAGGGAGTGAGGTTGATTTATGTGCATTTGTTGAGTACACAAATCAAACCACCAATTTCCTGAAATTTGAAGGGAAATGGTCAAAAACAGGAATTGAGTTTCTGGATGTATTCATTAGTAAAGAGAGTGACAGATTTATAACCAGATTATATAGAAAGTGCTGCAGGAAAAATAGTTTGCTCCATCGCACAAGTATGCACCCCAAACATATTTATCAGAACATAGTGATTAATCAAGGAAGAAGAATATCTAATTTAACTAGTGAGGATATTATATGTGAACAAACATTAAATCTCCTCAGTGATGAATTTGCCGCAAGAAGATATTCTAACCAAGAAACTGGGATACTGAAAGATCTGACAAAGGTGGACAGAATAGGAAAAGGAAGACCCTATTTTATAAAAAGAGATACTAATGCAGTAGTAGCAACTCAAATTGATACACAATTGACTCATACCAATACACAAATAAGGTTAAATATATCATATTCTAACAACAACAAAATGATAAATAAAGTGATTACAAACAATTGAGCCATTCTGACTACCAATGAAGAGATACGTACTATTGTTGGCTCCAATCCCAGATATAGCTATAGCAATAGCAAATCCCTAAAAAGGCTATTATGTTATGAAGAAAGCAATATGGGTAGGGTGACATCTAGCAGACAGGGAACTTTTCCCTGTAAGAACTGCAATCAATGTTCCTATATGTCTGGTTCCAGCAGCTTCATACATCCAGAGTATGGTAGGACATACATTTTCAAACACTATGCTGACTGCAAATCTAGGGACCTCATCTATCTAGCTAGCTGTGAGAAACATACAAGCTACTATACAGGTAAAACTAATCGAACTTTAAGAGAAAGGGTGAGGGAACATATTTATGCCATTAATCAGGAGGATGAGGCAAATGCTTTGGCCAAACATACACTAGAGAATGATTTAAGCCATAAGTTTAAGTTTACAGTAATAGAATTAGTAAACAGGAGTAAAAGACTAGGAAACATCAAGAATCATACAGAACAACATGAAATTAAATGGATAATTAGGATGCAGTCAGATAAAGGGAAGGGGCTGAATGATAGGGTCTCTATTAAACCTTTTTTAAGAGTTAGACCCCTGAAATATTGACTATGCATTTAAGAGGGAGTTAGCTCTTTGACATTATACATGCGCACTTCCAAATGTATTGTCTTTATATAACAAAGATATTATTATATTATTTTATTAATTAATATGCATTCTAGTTTATGAAATACAAGTGTTATGTTTGTTATGTATATTTATATATTTATACATTTTTATATATTTTATGTTTACATCTATATACATATGTATTTTATTAAATATATTTATATTTATATGTATGTTTTTTATACATACAAACGGATATTTTTAAATATATATTTTTAAACATATCCATTTATATTCAATGTATCATATTTTAAGTAGAGTTGCTGCTACTGAGATTTGTCTGCATACATCAACTGGACATAAGCTGATTTAAGTATATTTCCTTCATTTTATTGTGGTTGTTATAACTTGGGGACTGATTTCTCAGATCTAGCTCTGTTGAAACTGTCTTGTGTGTGTGTCTGAAGCTCTGCACTAGTTGTTAAACTGCTCTGAAATTCCTTTAAGTGTTAATTAGCTTGGGGGGTTTTCTGATAACTTTAAAACCTGTGTTGGTTACATCTCTGGTAATCATTTTAAGTAGAGTTGCTGCTACTGAGATTTGTCTGCATACATCAACTGGACATAAGCTGATTTAAGTATATTTCCTTCATTTTATTGTGGTTGTTATAACTTGGGGACTGATTTCTCAGATCTAGCTCTGTTGAAACTGTCTTGTGTGTGTGTCTGAAGCTCTGCACTAGTTGTTAAACTGCTCTGAAATTCCTTTAAGTGTTAATTAGCTTGGGGGTTTTCTGATAACTTTAAAACCTGTGTTGGTTACATCTCTGGTAATCATTTTAAGTAGAGTTGCTGCTACTGAGATTTGTCTGCATACATCAACTGGACATAAGCTGATTTAAGTATATTTCCTTCATTTTATTGTGGTTGTTATAACTTGGGGACTGATTTCTCAGATCTAGCTCTGTTGAAACTGTCTTGTGTGTGTGTCTGAAGCTCTGCACTAGTTGTTAAACTGCTCTGAAATTCCTTTAAGTGTTAATTAGCTTGGGGGTTTTCTGATAACTTTAAAACCTGTGTTGGTTACATCTCTGGTAATCATTTTAAGTAGAGTTGCTGCTACTGAGATTTGTCTGCATACATCAACTGGACATAAGCTGATTTAAGTATATTTCCTTCATTTTATTGTGGTTGTTATAACTTGGGACTGATTTCTCAGATCTAGCTCTGTTGAAACTGTCTTCCCACCCCCTCCCTGTTCTTGGATGTAGTTTAAATTTGGTGGCTTTGCAGTGCCCGCCACTGTAGATTTGATCTAGGACACTCCCCAGTCCCTTCTCTTTACCGCATTCTCTCTAATAAACCCTTTCTGCACTTGCTTTTAGTCCTTTTAATTTAATTACATTTTTTCATACTGTGTGTGGACTAATATTGCTACATACTCAAGTGTGCCAGCTTGCACTGCATGTGAATTGTTTTATAGCATTTACTGTCTGTTTTTTCCTTGTCGCCAAAAAAAAAAAAAAAAAAAAAAATTCTCTTGTTTTCCTGCCTTACTGAACTAGAGTAGTCCAGTTTCAGAGTTGCTGATCCCTGGGCTTTGTTTTAGTTCCTGTTACTGATCCATTGCCTTATTAGGAAGGAGGGAAGTTTCTTTGCTTACCAGTGGGAGTGGAAGCACTGAGCGCCTTTTGTCCGATTTGGTGAAGTTTCAGCCAGAAACTAGTAGTCCATTGGTCGTTTTGGGCCAGTTCTAGCTCCTTTCAGCCCCTGCTATAAAACACGCTAAACACGTTTTCCAGCTTGTACCAACTCAGCACAGATCCTCGTGGTGGCCTGCAGAGTGATCCAAGCAGCAGAGAGCTAAAAGAGTGACTTTCTACCAGATATAAGTATTTTTGTGGCTTTCCCACTGTTATTAAGCTAGCGACTGCATTTCGCCTGTTTTACTGCTACTTTAAGTGATTTCTGCATTTTACACTGTTTATTGCACTTTAAGTTACTAATTGTTGCAAATTGTTTCTGTAGGCTACACACTAAAGTGCTAGCCGATTTACAGCATTTATAGCATTTACTGTCTGTTTTTTTTCCTTGTCTCTGTAATAAAACAAAAAAATCTCTTGTTTTCCCGCCTTACTGAACTAGAGTAGTCCAGTTTCAGAGTTGCTGATCCCTGGGCTTTGTTTTTAGTTCCTGTTACTGATCCATTGCCTTATTAGGGAGGAGGGAAGTTTCTTTGCTTACCAGTGGGAGTGGGAAGCACTGAGCAGCCTTTCTGTCCGATTTGGTGAAGCTTCAGCCGGAAACTAGTAGTCCATTGGTCGTTTTGGGCCAATTCCTAGCTCCTTTCAGCCCCCTGCTATAAAACACGCTAAACACGTGTTTTTCCAGCTTGTACCAACTCAGCACAGATCCTCGTGGTGGCCTGCAGAGTGATCCAAGCAGCAGAGAGCTAAAAGAGTGACTTTCTACCAGATATAAGTATTTTTGTGGCTTTCCCACTGTTATTAAGCTAGCGACTGCATTTCGCCTGTTTTACTGCTACTTTAAGTGATTTCTGCATTTTACACTGTTTATTGCACTTTAAGTTACTAATTGTTGCAAATTGTTTCTGTAGGCTACACACTAAAGTGCGCTAGCCGATTTACAGCATTTACTGTCTGTTTTTTTCCTTGTCTCTGTAATAAAACAAAAGAGATCTCTTGTTTGCCGCCTTACTGAACTAGAGTAGTCCAGTTTCAGAGTTGCTGATCCCTGGGCTTTGTTTTTAGTTCCTGTTACTGATCCATTGCCTTATTAGGGAGGAGGGAAGTTTCTTTGCTTACCAGTGGGAGTGGGAAGCACTGAGCAGCCTTTCTGTCCGATTTGGTGAAGTTTCAGCCGGAAACTAGTAGTCCATTGGTCGTTTGGGCCAATTCCTAGCTCCTTTCAGCCCCTGCTATAAAACACGCTAAACACGCGTTTTCCAGCTTGTACCAACTCAGCACAGATCCTCGTGGTGGCCTGCAGAGTGATCCAAGCAGCAGAGAGCTAAAATAATGACTTTCTACCAGATATAAGTATTTTGTGGCTTTCCCACTGTTATTAAGCTAGCGACTGCATTTCGCCTGTTTTACTGCTACTTTAAGTGATTTCTGCATTTTACACTTTTTTTGCACTTTAAGTTACTAATTGTTGCAAATTGTTTCTGTAGGCTACACACTAAAGTGCGCTAGCCGATTTACAGCATTTATAGCATTTACTGTCTGTTTTTTCCTTGTCTCTGTAATAAAACAAAAATCTCTTGTTTTCCCACCTTACTGAACTAGAGTAGTCCAGTTTCAGAGTTGCTGATCCCTGGGCTTTGTTTTTAGTTCCTGTTACTGATCCATTGCCTTATTAGGGAGGAGGGAAGTTTCTTTGCTTACCAGTGGGAGTGGGAAGCACTGAGCAGCCTTTCTGTCCGATTTGGTTAACTTTCAGCCAGAAACTAGTAGTCCATTGGTCGTTTTGGGCCAATTCCTAGCTCCTTTCAGCCCCCTGCTATAAAACACGCTAAACACGCGTTTTCCAGCTTGTACCAACTCAGCACAGATCCTCGTGGTGGCCTGCAGAGTGATCCAAGCAGCAGAGAGCTAAAAGAGTGACTTTCTACCAGATATAAGTATTTTTGTGGCTTTCCCACTGTTATTTAAGCTAGCGACTGCATTTCGCCTGTTTTACTGCTACTTTAAGTGATTTCTGCATTTTACACTGTTTATTGCACTTTAAGTTACTAATTGTTGCAAATTGTTTCTGTAGGCTACACACTAAAGTGCTAGCCGATTTACAGCATTTATAGCATTTACTGTCTGTTTTTTCCTTGTCTCTGTAATAAAACAAAAAAAATCTCTTGTTTTCCTGCCTTACTGAACTAGAGTAGTCCAGTTTCAGAGTTGCTGATCCCTGGGCTTTGTTTTTAGTTCCTGTTACTGATTCATTGCCTTATTAGGGAGGAGGGAAGTTTCTTTGCTTACCAGTGGGAGTGGGAAGCACCGAGCAGCCTTTCTGTCCGATTTGGTGAAGTTTCAGCCAGAAACTAGTAGTCCATTGGTTGTTTTGGGCCAATTCCTAGCTCCTTTCAGCCCCTGCTATAAAACACGCTAAACACGTTTTCCAGCTTGTACCAACTCAGCACAGATCCTCGTGGTGGCCTGCAGAGTGATCCAAGCAGCAGAGAGCTAAAAGAGTGACTTTCTACCAGATATAAGTATTTTTGTGGCTTTCCCACTGTTATTTAAGCTAGCAACTGCATTTCGCCTGTTTTATTGCTACTTTAAGTGATTTCTGCATTTTACACTGTTTATTGCACTTTAAGTTACTAATTGTTGCAAATTGTTTCTGTAGGCTACACACTAAAGTGCGCTAGCCGATTTACAGCAATTACTGTCTGTTTTTTCCTTGTCTCTGTAATAAAACAAAAAAATCTCTTGTTTTCCGCCTTACTGAACTAGAGTAGTCCAGTTTCAGAGTTGCTGATCCCTGGGCTTTGTTTTAGTTCCTGTTACTGATCCATTGCCTTATTAGGAAGGAGGGAAGTTTCTTTGCTTACCAGTGGGAGTGGGAAGCACTGAGCGCCTTTTGTCTGATTTGGTGAAGTTTCAGCCAGAAACTAGTAGTCCATTGGTCGTTTGGGCCAATTCCTAGCTCCCTTCAGCCCCGTGGTATAAAACACGCTAAACGCGATTTAGCTGAGTTACCACTGTTGCACACAAGAGCAGCGGCGGTTAAACAAGGTTAAACTATTTGGGCCATCTAAATTCCACTCTTCCAATTTTCCCTTAAAACTACCTTCCTCGAGCTGTACTGCTGATCTAACCAGCATATCCTATAACTGAAAAGTTCATCTCTACTTGATTCTCAAGTAGACTATTCTCTATCTGTAAAGCCTAGCACTTACTCCTACAGTACTTGCACCTTGATAAAGCACTCTTATTATAGATAGTACCCCACCAGCCTAAAACCCACTTCCCGAGTCCTTTGAAAGTCTCTTTATCTACTACTTCTAGTATGTCGAGGGATCAGTTGCTAGTGTCCTCTCCAGCTCAACTGGTGAACCTGGGAATATTGAGGCAATGTTACAACTGCCTCATGTACACAGACAATCCTCTCCTTCTCCCACAAAACACAAATACATGCGAGAGATGCAACTATACGGCCAAACTGGAGGCTGAGCTCTCTCAACATAGGACTGGCAAGACCAGACAGGAGGAGAAGGTAACCACACACAATACATACCCAGTCACACATGGTACCATCACAACTTCAAATCATACACATACTCACACAAAGACATACTCGGAGGCTCTGATCAAAAATTTACCAAAACAGCAGAGGCCACCAAAGCAGACACCCAAACAACTACCACCTCACGACCCAACACATGCAACACATAGACCACACAGTCAGAGTGTCAAACAGTCACAGCCCTTAAGGCCAAACAAAATGCCAGACACACTTGTCATTGGTGATTCCATAGTCAGACACACTGACGCCCCGCTCACCAGACTGAGTAAAGAGAAGGTCACAGTAAGCTGCCTGTCAGGCGCTAGAATCCGCCACATAACGCAAGCACTCAGGTCTCTCAACAGCAGGTACAAGTACGACTCAGTCATTGTCCACGCTGGTGTCAACGACCTGAGACGTACCTCCTTGGACTACATGAAAAGGGACATCGAGGAGCTCTCTGATTATGTAGCCCAGGCAGGTATGACCCTGACCTTGAGCAGTATCCTACCTTCACCTAGAATGATGCCACAATACAGTGATAAGATGATCAGCTTTAATAATTGGCTTAAATTCTGGTGTCATTCAAAGGGGATCCAATGTCTGTCCGCCTGGGATGACATGCTGGACAAGCCACGCTGCTTCGCAAGGGACGGCTTGCACCTGTCACCCTGGGCTTCCGGATATTGGCAAAGGCTCTTGCCACCCCATAGTGCCTTTTTAGGCAAGGCTCAAATTCTAAACCTACCACCCTAGAACACCAAAAGGAAAAAACTAAGGGTAATGCTGCTCAATGCCAGAAGTCTCAATCTCAAGATGCACGCACTCGAGGCCCTTCTCAATATGGAGAACATCGATGTCTGTGCTGTGACAGAAACCTGGTTCAAGGCTCCTGAGAGCACCCCAGCACTAACAGGTTTCACCTCATATCATGCGTTCCGCCCCAAAATCCGGACAACACCAAGAAAGGAGGGGTGTCCATATTCATAAAGGACACCCACACCTCAAGGTTGGTGGCAACGCATGATGCATCGGAGACCATCCAGGTGCAATTAACCATAGGCAAGACTGCTCTGCAATTTGTAGCATGTTACAGGCCACCCTCTCAAACTCAGGAACCTCACATGGCCTTCCTGAAAACATTGGAGGGATAAATGTATCTCCAAACACCATCATACTAGGTGACTTTAACTACCCTAATATAGACTGGGAACACTACTCAAGCCCGAACACTCTAACCCAAAGATTCCTGGAGTTCATAAACTCAAATGCCATGGAACAACTAGTCACCATCCCCACAAGAGGAGAAAACATACTTGATCTCATCATCACGAACATGGGATCAAAATGTTCAACACCGAAGTATACCCCTCACTGGTGAGATCAGATCATAAACTAATCTCGCTGGAGGTCCTCATCCCGCCCCCACCTGAAACAAAAAGACCACAGTGAAAAACTTCTCAAAAGCCGATTTCACACTTCTAAAACTAGTGTGGTCTCCTTTAAGGCCCCTGAGCCAGTGGTAAACATTACTCAAACCGCTGAATCACTTACAAATGCCTTCTACCAGCACCTACAGGACTGCATGGATCAGGCAATCCCAAACAAAACTAAGACTCTCTGTACCAAAGGCAAGCGCCCAGTCTGGTGGACCCCAGCCATAAACAAGCTCTACAACAAAAGTAGGAAGCTACTACAAGATAGAGCAAAATCCTTGAAAGGTAAGACACCTTTGATCATTATAAGTAAAAACTAAGAGCTCTCATAAAATCATCCAAGGCAAATTTTGAGAGAAAAATCGCCAAGGACTCTAAAGAGAATCATAAGGCCTTCTTTAGCTATGTTAGAAACCTAGGAGGAAACTCCCAGATATGCTCAGAATTAGTTCAAAATGATGTGAAAATTACTGAACCTACACACATTGCCAACATACTGGCTGACAGGTTCAGTGCAAACTTCTCCCCTCCCCAAAAGGAGAGATATCTATTCCAGAGGATTGTAGCCCCCAAACATCTCCAACGCCCAGGTGAGAACTGCCCTCACTAAGGCAAAAACACAGCATCCATGGGACGGATGGTGTCCCCTGTGTGCTTCATGAACTCAATGAGGAATTAAACCCACAGTTACGACAGCTGTTTAATCTTAGCCTGACCTCAGGATACATACCCAAGGAGTGGCGACGGCGACTGTGGTCCCACTTCATAAGGGCGGTGCCTCCACAGACCCTGGAAATTACCGCCCATTAGCTTGACAAGCCTTATCTGCAAAGCCATGGAGAGGATCATAATGGAACTCATAAATAAAGACATAGGGAACTTGCAGACTTTGGATCCAACTCAGTTTGGCTTTGTCAAAGGCAGATCCTGCCTCTTAAACTTGGTTGACTTTTGAGACAGTCACCAAGGCCATTGATGAGGGAAAGGCAGTCCATACAGCCTACCTCGACCTGGCAAAGGCCTTCGACACAATACCCCACTCAGGTATCATCGAAAAACTCATCAGCTTGAATGTAAACCCATACATCACAAGATGGGTTGCAAACTGGCTAAGTGACAGAACCCACAGGGTCAGAGTTGCTGGAGCCATGTCAGACTCAAAGCCTGTCACAAGTGGTGTCCCACAGGGCTCAGTCCTGGGTCCACTCTTGTTCGGCATCTACTTTTCTGAAGTACAAGCAAACACAGGAGGGTTATGGCTGACAAAGTTTGCAGATGACTGCAAACTGGGCCATAGTCGAAAACACATCTGACACAGATATCCTCCAGAAGGGCCTCACAGAAATGGATAACTGGTGCCAGAGCCATGGCCTGAAGTTAAACGCCAAAAATGCATAGTCATACCCTTTGGGAAAAACAAGGCTACCCCTAGCTACCATATAGGTGGCAATCCACTGAGCACAGAAAAGTCATCAGAGATCTGGGGACCCAGATTGACAGTAGCCTTCGCTTGACACTCATGTTGCTAAAGTAGTTAGGAAAACCTTCTATATCACCCACCTGATCATGAAGGGATTCACATCTAGATCAAGGGAGGTCATCGTCCCCTGTACTCATCACTTATTAGACCTATGATTGAGTACAATGCCCCGCTCGAATGTATCTGACCAGACACCTGCTGCAGCTTGAAAGGCCCCAAAAGTTCCTCACCAAAAGGATAAAGGGTCTCAAAAATATGTCTTATGCTGCCCGACTGAAAGAACTCCAGCTCTATTCAGTCTCATACCGCTTGCTCAGAGGTGACCTGTGCCTGACATATAAGGCCATGTCAAACCCAGATTTGATGAATATGCTTCACCTCAAAAATCTAGATCCTCAGAACCACAAGGGCGGAGACTTAAACCTTGACACGGTTATAAATAGAACGTGCTGGAGGGACAGATTCATCACCCAGAGACTCCTATGCTGTGGAACAAAATCCCGGTACATGTGAGGCAGAGCACCTCTCTGGTCTTGTTCAAGAGGAATCTTGACCAATGGATGGGAGATTGCAGATATACCCCAGGGATTACTTCAGCGTCACTGCTTGACAGAGGCACAGCAAAATGATAGGCATAGTTTTTATTCAAACTAAAGGGGTGGCGAAAGCCACATAACTATGGGCTAGGCTTATAAATGCCCTTGGGCAGATAGCCTAGTATGAACCTATGAACCTATGAACCTATGAAGAATTGAATTTGTAGATAAATGCTACCACCTAGTGGTGAATTTAGGTATACAAATTAATTGAAAGAAAAACTTTTTTGGCGCCTTTTTCTATATTTAAATTATAAGAAATGTTATTGATTAAATCTGATGAAGGGTTTTGAAGTAACCCGAAAGTGCTTACTGATCTGAATAGCTGTTGTTTTAATAAAGGACTGTGTATTTGAAGAGCTGTGGTGGTACCAGGCGTATTTCTTTGGCTATATTCACTTTTTGCTGTTGACGCTGCAGGTACTTTTGTCCTTTTAACTGCCTATTGGATTTTCTGATAATAACATGCACACTTAATCAGAAATGGAGCATGCAAAATAAGCATGGATTTGAATTCCATATTGAATGCAGAGAACCTGTGAGCATGGATATGGTGTCCTCCATGATTTGAATCGGGGAAGAAGACCCGTTCGTGAATAATAGGTTAGTGGTGTGTGCATGTGTATGTGTGTGTAAAATGCCCTGGTTAAGGATGGCAGGTTAGTTAACTCATTCAAGCTCAAACCCTGTACCTTCAATACAAAACCCTAAAGCCTGAAACCTGTACATTTGCCAAACTGTCACCAGCAAGTGCATATAACGGACTATTGAGCTTCAGTGCATTTTCAAGACTGGTGAGCTTCTGTACATTTTCAAAGACTGTTGAGCTTCTGTGCATTTTAAAGGAATATCGACTTTCTGTGCATTTTCAAGGAATGTTGGGTTTCAAGGGAAGAGAAGTTTAGTGTTGCTCATGCTAAGTCTGTTTTCAATGTGCAACTGTTTTGTTTAGCAAATGGCTATCATCAGTGTTTGTGCTATAAATTTTATAAGCAGTGTTATTAGTACAACAGGTAGCATACTTTCCTTAAGTAAAGAAGTCTGTGGGGTCTACTCTCATATCATATACCTAGACTGCTGATATTGTAGTGCTGCCTTTAAGGGGGGATGGGGTTGCTGCACTCCTGACTGTGTCCTCTTTTGGATGAGATGCCTAGTAACTATGAACCTGTTGCTGGCTTGACAGCCATTCCCTATTGCACTATTACCTGCTTACCTATGTGTTTTAAATGTAATGTGGGCAGTTTATTCTTCAAGGGCAGCAGGCACTGAATTTGTACTTGAAACACTGAAATGTAAAGTTCTTTGCCAACAGCAAACTCTTCATTAGTTATAGATCTCTTTAATGTGGAATTATTCAGATGACTTTTACTTCTGCAGAGATTGTGTATATTGACTGATATTTGTGGATTGTTTTAAAGAAGTTTGAGTTGCCTTTTGTGGTTGCAAATGTTCTGTAATTTGTAATTTTGTCCTTAATGGCTCATATATTTAATTTAATTGTTTAATGTAAAAATGTTCAAACCAAAACATTTAAAATACATTCTAACAAGTGATCCTGTATTATACAAGAAATAACATTTTCTTTTCTTCATCTCTACTCTTGTCACTGGTCCTGTTGCTCCACCTGGCCCACCGTAATATAGTGTGCATGCCACCATCCTAAACACAGATAAAGCTCCACATTCAGCCCTCCCTTCCTAATTACATCTGGCTTGTGGATCACCAGCTAAGCCTGCGAGTATCCCTAGATGGGTGTGCTGACTTACTATTGCTCAATGTACGTTCTCTGCAACTGCACTCCTTACTTGGTTTTAAACATTTGAACTGCTGTTTTCCTTACTTTGATTGTGGTGAGCACACTATCCTTGGTCGCCCCCCCCGTACTCACCCTATCCATTCTTTCTGCTAACTTCATCCTAATCTCCTAATATTATTAGTAATTAACTACCCTTGTCCCCTCTACATTGTTCTGCAAAACACATCCCCTCTCTTCTTTTTTTCCTTTCTACTAGAATCCCTCCCTGTAAATCTACAAATCCAGTTAACTACCCCTAACCTAATCACCCTGATCTGCAGTAGTGCTCTCTGTGGAAAACTCGAGCCTCCCTAGGCTCACTGATTGTTTCTCTTCTTTAGCGACCTGCTTCTTCTCACAGTTCTGGCTAATCTAACCTAACCTTCCCCCAACTGTCTTTCCTCCTACCTCTGCCTCTCCTGATCCCTCCCCGCTTACTGTGACTTACCTGAGGTTATTTAGCATCATGCCATCCACAGGCACCATCTTTTCTTTTCTTCATCTCTCCTCTTACCACCGATCCTGTTACTCCACCTGGTCTACAGTGGTATAATGTGCACGCCACATAAGTATTACAATAGCACAGTTTTGTACATTGCTCATCCTGTTAAAAATTAATGTCTTAGCTTGATACCTTGCACTGATCCCTCTGTAAACTTATCTTGGCTGTTAAATGATTCTTTTGCCTTTTTTGAATGCTCACTCAGGCAGCTAAATTAAGAATAATTTCTAAACTTTATTGTCTCCTGAACTGATACGATTGGCTGCATTTTGAATGTTGCTCAGTCAACTGTGCTCAAAATTTGCTTCAAACTTTATTGTCTGTTGAATTGATAAAGTAGGTGTTTGCAGAGGATGAGATAGCTCAGAAACAATTGTACCTCATTTAAAACAGTGCAGCAGGAACTTCTGTACACATAGTTTAATTTGTCTGCCTATTCCTAATACCACTGTGTACACAATCTAGCACTGCCCTATTTTAGTTTCAGCTATTGACCTATATGACGTGGCGAAAAACTAGTGGAATGTATTTGAGTTCTTTGAGCTGTCTCTTTTGGAATGTGTCTTAATTCTTGTTCAGAGCTTAACTTTACATTAGTTTTACTGTGTTTGATGGACTTGGAGGTAGAATGCACTTCTCAATCAGGAGCCATCTCATGCCTGATGTAACTGTGTAATTTAAAGTAGCTACTTAACTAACTCGTCTTTCACTCCTTGATTACTGTCATGCATTCTAGCTCAACTAGTGCTACTGCTAAAGTTCTTGAATACCAAGTACTAAAATCCATCTTTACTAATAGACACAAAAAAGTAGAAAGCCTTTAGAATATTTGCACATTATCATATGTTATTGGCTTTCCTCTAACACAACTCTGCTGGTACTGTTATCAGTTCTCTCTAAATGTACTTTGCATGCTTCGTAGTACCACCATACTTCTCCTGGTCTCTCTTTTCACCATAGTTTCTATCTTCTTCACTCCCTGTTTCAACTAAGCTATTCTACACTACTGCTCAACTATCCTATCTGCACTGCTGTTTCTTTCCTGTCTCTTCCTGTCAATCTCCACTACTCTCCTTCTCCTTCCTGCCCTTTACCCCACTCTTCAGTGTTTAATCTACTTAGTCTTTCGGGTGATAATCCTAATCCTTATCATTCGATTTATTTTAGAGTCCTAAACACAGATAAAGCTCCACATTCATCCCTCCCTTCCTGACTACATCTGGCCTGTGGATCACCAGCCCAGCCTGCAAGTGTCCCAAGATGAGTGTGTTGACTTACTATTGCTCAACATATGTTCTCTGCAACTGCACTTTTTAATTGGTTTTAAATATTTGAACTGCTGTTTACTTAACTTTGACTGTTGCAAGCACACTATCCCTGGTTTCCCATCTCCCTCCCTGTCCACACTCACCCTATCCATTCTTTCTGCTAACTTCATCCTAACCTCCTAATATTATTAGTAATTAACTACACTTGCCCTTCTGCATTGTTCTGCTAAAAACATTCCCTATTTTCTTTTTTCCTTTCTAATAGCATCCCTCCCTGTAACTCAATACAGCCAGTTAACTACCCCTAACCTAATCACCTTGAGCTGCAGTACCACTCTCTCCGGAAAGCCTGAGCCTCCCTAAGCTCACTGATCGTTTCTCTTTTTTAGTGACTTGCTTCTTCTCATGGCTCTGCCTACTCTGTTCACCCTCGCTATGCTCGGGCTCACTCCACTCCCCTACCCTACCATTTCCACCCACCCCCACTTTCATTGCATTTATACCCAATACACCTTGTTGCAGCCACTCCCACATCTTCTAATTATCCAATCCTAGCACTCCCCGCTCACCTCTTACCACTGTAATCTCACATCTTCACTCCCCCTCACTAGCTCCACCCACCTGCAGTATCTTCATAGCTTCAACTCTCACAACATACCAGCTGAATACACTATTTCTTCCTACTTTTCCCTATCCCTTCCCCCCTTTGAAGTAACTCACATACATGCATCTCAACTCTTACTACTACATATTTCTAACTTTCTACTACTCATGTCTAACACATGCATTATGCCCTCCTCTACCTCATAGCTATCCTACTACTATACTTCTCATTTCTTACCTTCTGTAATACAAAAATCAATCTCTTTCATACAGCTCCTTAATATACTGATCCTTTACTCCACAATGAATCCTCCCTCCCCTTCCTAATCTCCCCCTCTCTTTTCAATTCCTCCTATACTCAACTACACAAACTGAAAATATTCACTCTCTCAACAATGTCCTCTAAACCTAAATACAAACCCTATAGTTTCTATTTTTACACTATTAAACCAACCCCACTCTCAGACACCCTACTATTAGATGGTGATATCCACCCCAACCCTGGTACCTCCATCCCATCTACTACAAATATCAGACTAACTAAATACCTCTCTATTTATGCCATTAACATACAGAGTCTACCTTAGGAAAGTTGCAGAGCTACATTATTGGATCACCCACTCCTCTCATATCTTAGCCCTATCTGGAACATGGTTAAAACCATACATCTCTAATACTGAAATATTACCTCCCCACTAAAATATATATTGTCTAGCCAGAGCTAACAAAAAGGTGGAGGTGTTGCAATTTTGTAATCCGAGAACTTCATCCTATTCCCCCGCCTATATCTTTGCCTATTTTTTTCCCAGCTGAATGACTTATTCTTAACTGTCACCTCAATCCCCCCCAAAAAGTTGCCATTGTAGCTATATATATATATATATATATATATATATATATATATATATATATATATTATATATATATACCTCTTGGTAACAACTTTCCCATCCTTGAATGTCTCCTATCCTGGATCTTACTGCATATCCCCTATGGGACCATTCTACTTGAGGATGTTAATATTGACTGGCAAAAAGTATCTACTACCTCCTGTAGCCCACATATTAACCTTCATGGCTTCCAACAACTTATTACAACTCCTACTTGCTTAAATAACAACAATACTAACTGGTCCACCTTAGACTGGATTCTTACCTCTGATCCTACCATCTACCACAACCCCAGTACCCTACCTAACTCTCTAGCGAACACCTTCTTACTTGAGTCCTAAGACAGTCCCTTCACATATCTAAGTCCCACCACTATAGAGAATGTCGCAACCCTTTCTTCCTTTAATGCGGAAACCTTTAATAATAGGCTAGCTTCTATTAACTGATCCCACCTAAAATACCTTCCCCTTAATAATGCAGTTCTACATTTCATTTGCAATTTTCTGGATATCCTTGAATCTATATCCCTTCTAAGAAAAATTTAAGTCAAAATGACTTACTTTCCTCAGCTGTCTAAAGACGTTCACACTCTCATGAAAAAAGGGACAAATATTGGAAACAATGGCTAGAAACTAAATCCACAACACTTCCAAAACTATAAAGAACTTCAAACCCTTTAAAAAAATCAATAAAGACATAATGCCCAATTTACCAATAATTCTAACCCTAAATATTCTGGCATTCCATCAATAAAATCTTGCACCCTGGTGAACCTACCACCCCAACCCCCTATCCTAACAATACTCCCGAAGAAACTGCCACCTTACTCAATACCCACTTCATTTAAACTATTCAAAAGCTTACTCAAACCCACCAATCTCAACACCTCTCTCATACCATGGGTCTACATCATAACATTGAAATTTCATAACATTGAGACCAAAATATCTAAATCCCAAAACACCGAAAACCCAAAACATTGAAAACTCAAAACATTGAAAGTGTGCTTCATAACATTGAAAACTACATTGCACAAGTAAATAAGATCCCCTCCACCTACAACAACACCTAACTAACAAACACTCTAGAATATTTCTGCAGGGGGCCAAGCCCCCCTGCACCCCCTATGTGAGGGGCTCTGCCCCACAGCCCCCATAAATTAAATATACCAACTCCAAGATCGCACTACAGTGGAAAAAAAGTTAATTCCTAACCACAGTGAGGTTAAGAAATTCACTTTTTTTCCACTGTAGTGTGATCTTGGAGTTCGTATATTTAAATTACGGGGGTGTGGGGGGCAGACTCCCCACATGGGGGGGCACTTTCCCCACTGCAGAAACATAGTAGAAAGTGTTTTTGTTAGTTAGGTGTTGTTATAGGTGGAGGGGGTGTTATTTACATATGCATTGTAGTTTTCAGTGTTATGAAGCACACCTTCAATGTTCTGAGTTTTCAATGTTTTGGGTTTTCGGTGTTTTGGGATTTAGATGTTTTGGTCTCAATGTTATGAAATTTCAGTGTTATGAAGTAGACCCCATACAAGACATATAACAAGTAAGAACACCCCTTTCTCTCTCAACTCTGTCACCACTGTTTACATAAAATCTCTTCTAAATCTAAAGCCATTTTCTCCCTCTACTGGCAACCTTGCTCATTTCTTTCATAAATTTGCAGCTCACTCCATAGCCTACTCTGTCTCAATCCTAGTAAACAAACCTATCCAAGAATCTACTGTCCCCTATATTTGGAAATCTTTCTAAACCATACCACTACACAGAGGAAGTAACTCCACAGATCCATCTAACTACAGACCCATTGCCATTCTCTGTCCACTTTCCAAAATCCTTGAAAAATTTATTTATAACCAGCTTCTTAAGTACCTAATAGATGGAAGCTTTCTGACCCTTTCTCAACATGGCTACAGGCCTAATCATATCACTTGCATTGCCATCCTACCCTTCACTCACACTATTGCAGAAGCCATGGACAACAATTTTCTTGTATCTTGCCTCTTCTTTAACCTCTCTAAAGCTTGCAATACTGTCTCTCATTTCAAGCTACTTGCCAAACTAACTGATCTTAACCTCTCCTCCTCTACTATTCAATGGTTCTCAAGCTCTCTCTCAAACAGGCTGCAGTCTGTCAGATGGCAATCCACCTGTTCCCCTTTCCTACCTATCCAGACTGGCTCAATCCTTAGTCCTCTCCTTTCCAACCTCTTCACTAATAATCTACGCTCTTCCTGCACCACTTCATCCCTTATACAACACGCTGATGACTCTACGCATCTCTTTCTCAGACAACATTTCTAACCTTCTTTCCATCACTCAAAACACTTTCTCATCTGTAGAAAAATGGCTAACAGAATACCAAGTTATATTTAACCCCCAAAAGATTATGCTCCAGCTGTTCCTTCCAAAATTGCTGTCCCACCATAAATCCCCCTTTACCGTTTCTTCTCTCGATAACATTCTTATCAAAGCAGATCAACACAACAAGCTACTCGGTACTATAATCGATGACCAGCTAAAATTCAACATCCATATACAACACTGTATTAAAAAAAACTAACTAGAAATTGAGTCTTCTCTATAGAAATAAGAAAATCCTAGCTCCCAACTTTAAACCCTCTCTAGCTCAAGCCTTCTTCCTTCTATGCCTTCTCTATGCCTATCCTGTCCTTACCAATCTCCAGTCATCCCTACTAACCAAACCCGAACAAACCTATAACAATACAGCCAGATTCAGCTGTAACCAACCATACAAATCATATCATTGCCTTGCCCCGAAACAACTTCAATGGCATGAATTCCTCCAGCTCCTGCTTTTTTCCCAGCTGCCACTCACACACTTCCTACTAAATAAATATTTAGCCTGTCCCTGTCTTTCTTCCATAGTATCCCCTTATATCCCAGCTCATTCACTTCATAGCGCTGAACAGAACCTTCTAAATGTCTATAAACCAAACAAAAATATTGGCAAACTCCTGTACAAAAATTCAGTGTCCCAAGCTTGGAATAGGCTTCGCCCTAACATCCGTAACATTAATAGTACCAGCTGCTTCAAAACAGAAGTAAAAAACTACTTCCTGAACTCGAGATCTTGCCCTTGCCACCACAATCCTTCTTAATTCCCATCACCACTCCAACCTACTTCCACCTCTGTTGTACTTTTCAGAATATGTTGTTTCAGTCCGTAGATAATTCTATATTATTATTATGCTACCATGTAAAAGACATGTTTATACTGTTTCTCCTTTTCAACATTGTACATTTTATTTCTATGAGTTGTAACCTTTGTTTTCATTACTTTCCCATGTTTTTGTACTTTTGCTTTCAGCCATGTTCTTCTTCACTGGATGTATGTTTTATGTACTCTGTAATTTCTTTATTTTTCATTTTTTTCTACATTGCATTGTTGACTTTTGTATTCTTTGATTATATATATATATATATATATATATATATATATATATATATATATATATATACATTCTACTATGTAACTCATTGGGTCTTCATTGAAAATTGGCCATATGGCTCAGTTGGACTAACCCAGTTAACAAATGGCAAATAAATAGATAAATCAATAAATAACACAATCAGGAAGGTGAATCAAAGAACACATGCATGTTTGCATGGTCCAAAAATGTGTGCAATGGGCCTATGCTTTGAAAACAGCCTAAAGGTAAACATAATCTACCACTGGCCAGTTGTATTTTCTTTTAATGTGAGTTTCAGTGCAGTTTCAATGAATGTGGGTTTCAAGGCAGAGAACCTTTCTGTTCATACTAAGTCTGTTTATATGGCAAGACTGTATTGGCTATCAGCATTTGCACTGTAAAATTTGAAATGAAATTTTTAAATATCCCTAATCATTGTAGAAGTAAAGAAGACAATAGTATGTGCAGACAGGTTTGACGATGGTAACCGGGGACAAATAGCCAAGTAATGGGACACTGGAACAGCTGGAGGGGGGGGGATACTGTTGGGGGAGGGGGTGCTCCTTGGAGGGTGATGCAGGGGGGCAGCCCTGATCCATTACCCTGTCTAGGGCCCTCCTTGACCATGATCTTGCTCTGCTAAACCCCCAGAGCGCAACATTCTACTTTCTTTTTTCAACTTGCAAAAGGCATGTAAAGTAATAAATACAAACTAACTCTGCTGTATGTCTTTATTGTTATTTGATAACTGAGCTTGCAGTCCCTGTTGAATTTCTTGTTAGCAAGGCTTGCATCTTCTTGTAAAAGCAACTGCATCAGTTCAGGCTAAGGAAACGTCCATGCATGATCCCTCCCACACTTTAGTAGTTTATCTATTATTAGCTAATTTAATTTTGGCTGGGTATGAGTTTGCATGTCTCCAACTAATAGCTTAGCATTTTTAATCCATACTTAGCAATGTACATGATTTTAAATGGGTCTTTCTACCATTACGTATGCTAAAATTGCCTGCACAGACTTAACTGTCTTCTGCTACTGAGATTGTTTATCTCTGTCCTTTACAGTGTTTTCTTGTTAGTCTCTGTAATTCTGTTCCTTTTAACACTTTTCCCCTCACCTTTCTTGCAATACTAGATAGATCCAGCCAATGTTTTTGCATATGATTACAGCTGGTGCCCTGAGATTACAGTATTCCCTTTGTCCACACTCTATATCTTCTTTATTTCCGTGGCAGTCACTTGTGTCTTTTCCTCACTGCCAGTAAGTTGTTACTGCTGTTAGAATTCCAGCTACAAATACTATTATTTTTATGTAATGTGCATAAATCTTTGTTTATTTTGCGGGTTGTTATGTTTAGTAGTATTACCTGCTTGTGTATGGCAATGCATGACAGAACCCACTGACTGTTTTGCAGCTCTGTTTTTTTTTCTTGTTTTCTTGTTCCATTTATTTGTACACTTGCATACTGTTTATATCTGTGTCTTTGACTCTTTAATTTAGAATCTAGCATCTAAACTGCTCTTTTCTTGCCGCATTCTCTTTTAGGTTACTTCAGACTACAGATTGGATTCTTCTTTTACAAAACACAACAAGGCATTGCACATTTACCAATCATTCCCCAATTACAACATTCTAATTTCCTTTTACAGCTTGCAAAAGGCATGCAAAGTAGTAAATATAAATGAACTCTGCTGTATGTCTTTATTGTTATTTGGTAACTGAACTAGCAGCTCCTGTTAAATTTCTTGTTAGCAAGGCTTGCATCTTCTTCTCAGTTAATTGTTTGTAAAAGCAACTGCATTCAGTTCAGGCTAAGGAAATGTCCATGACTGACCCCCAGCATTAATAGTTTATCTATTATTAGCTATTTTAATTTTGGCTAGACATGAGTTTCCATGCTCCAATTAATAACTTAACATTCTTAATCCATAATTAGCAATGTACATGATATTAAATGGTATCTTTACCATTGGTTATGCTAACATTGCCTGCATAGACTGTCTCCTGCTACTGTGATTGCTTAACTCTGTCCTTTACAGTGTTTTCATGTTAGTCTCTGAAATTCAACTCTTTTTAACACCTTTGCCCCTCACCTTTCTTGCAGTACTAGATAGATCCAGCTAGTGTTTTTGCATCTCATTATAGCTAGCTTCCTAAGATTACAGTATTCCCTTTTATCCACACCTCTATATCTTCCATTTGCGTGGCAGTCACTTGTGTCTTTTCCTCACTGCCAGTAAGTTATTGCTGCTGTTATAATTCCAGCTACAAATACTAACTGTTATTTTTATGTAATATGCATGAATCTTTATTTATTTTGTGAGTTATTATGTTTACTAGTTAGGTAGATTTATGTCTTCCACATGCATGTATATGACAATTTGCTGATGGAACTCACTGACTGTTTCTGACCCCCAGTCCCCAGCCACCCCAAGACCTTTACATTTATTCCTCTTAACTTTTCACAATTATACATATTCTCTACCCCTTAAAGAAATATACATTAAAACCCACTTCCAGCTTTTATCCTCAGTCAATTCCTGTATCTGTATCTATGCATTTATCCTATCTACCGGGGGGGGGGTTTTTTTTTTTTTTTTTTATTCTTTTGATTATATATATATATATATATATATATATATATATATATATATAGATATATATATATACATTCTACTATGTAACTCATTGGGTCTTCATTGAAAATTGGCCATATGGCTCAGTTGGACTAACCCAGTTAACAAATGGCAAATAAATAGATAAATCAATAAATAACACAATCAGGAAGGTGAATCAAGGAATACATGCATGTTTGCATTGTCCAAAAATGTGTGCAATGGGCCTATGCTTTGAAAACAGCCTAAAGGTAAACTTAATCTACCACTGGCCAGTTGTATTTTCTTTTAATGTGAGTTTCAGTGCAGTTTCAATGAATGTGGGTTTCAAGGCAGAGAAGCTTTCTGTTCATACTAAGTCTGTTTATATGGCAAGACTGTATTGGCTATCAGTATTTGCACTGTAAAATTTGAAATGAAATTTTTAAATATCCCTAATCATTGTAGAAGTAAAGAAGACAATAGTATGTGCAGACAGGTTTGACGATGGTAACTGGGGACAAATAGCCAAGTAATGGGACACTGGAACAGCTGGGGGGGTGGATACTGTTGGGGTAGGGGGTGCTCCTTGGAGGGTGATGCAGGGGGGCAGCCCTGATCCGTTACCCTGTCTAGGGCCCTCCTTGACCATGATCTTGCTCTGCTAAACCCCCAGAGCGCAACATTCTACTTTCTTTTTTCAACTTGCAAAAGGCATGTAAAGTAATAAATACAAACTAACTCTGCTGTATGTCTTTATTGTTATTTGATAACTGAGCTTGCAGTCCCTGTTAAATTTCTTGTTAGCAAGGCTTGCATCTTCTTGTAAAAGCAACTGCATCAGTTCAGGCTAAGGAAACGTCCATGCATGATTCCCCCACACACTTTAGTAGTTTATCTATTATTAGCTAATTTAATTTTGGCTGGGTATGAGTTTGCATGTCTCCAACTAATAACTTAGCATTTTTAATCCGTACTTAGCAATGTACATGATTTTAAATGGGTCTTTCTACCATTACGTATGCTAAAATTGCCTGCACAGACTTAACTGTCTTCTGCTACTGAGATTGTTTATCTCTGTCCTTTACAGTGTTTTCTTGTTAGTCTCTGTAATTCTGTTCCTTTTAACACTTTTCCCCTCACCTTTCTTGCAATACTAGATAGATCCAGCCAATGTTTTTGCATATGATTACAGCTGGTGCCCTGAGATTACAGTATTCCCTTTGTCCACACTCTATATCTTCTTTATTTCCATGGCAGTCACTTGTGTCTTTTCCTCACTGCCAGTAAGTTGTTACTGCTGTTAGAATTCCAGCTACAAATACTATTATTTTTATGTAATGTGCATAAATCTTTGTTTATTTTGCGAGTTGTTATGTTTAGTAGTATTACCTGCTTGTGTATGGCAATGCATGACAGAACCCATAGACTGTTTTGCAGCTCTGTTTTTTTTTTCTTGTTTTCTTGTTCCATTTATTTGTACACTTGCATACTGTTTATATTTGTGTCTTTGACTTTATTTTTTTTTCAATAATCGTTTTTATTGTTTTTCAAAACCATTATACATTTCACACACTATTTACATTATGTACAATACTGCTTCCAATGTTTTAGTTCCATTTTGAATTTCCACTTTATACATTAAGAATAAATATCATATTAATCAAGTACAGGAAAATGAAAAAAAAAATAAACATAAAAGCATCTACTATAGATAATTATGAACCAACTCAAGCCAATAATTTGTATTATTTCTACATTTTCTATCTAATCCAAGAATGTGTTAGTACACATACAGAATGTCCTAAAGGAAAGTGGATAGGACCCGCTAAGCCAAAATAATATTAAAGATTTGTTCCCAAATTTTTATACTGTTTATACTTTTCTTATTATTTCTAATTAACAATTTGTGCGCTAATATATGCTTAATCGCTAACAGCCAGAAATTTTGCCACGATGTCTGTGCTGGGTTCAACCAATTTGTGGCTATATATAGTTTCATTAGTAAACTAATATTCATAATTACAATCTTTTTTGTTTTGTCCAAATTCTCCGGTGGAATATGTAAAATCAAAAATTCCCAGGTGAGTGTTGAGTTTTGGTAACCCATTTTTTGTAGCTGCAGCTTTAATGAGTTCCATAATTTATAAATGCACTTGCAACTCCAGAGCATGTGTAACAGGTCTGCTGTCTGATCTACACACTGTGGACATTTAGGTGACTTTTTTGAATCAAATTTATGAAGTGTTAGATGGGTATAATACGCATTGTTAAATATCATCACTTGAGGTGTCTTTGACTTTAATTTAGAAGCTAGCATCTAAACTGCTCTTTTCTTGCCACATTCTCTTTTAGGTTACTTCAGACTACAGATTGGATTCTTCTTTTACAAAACACAAGGCATTGCACATTTACCACTCATTCCCCAATTACAACACTCTAATTTCCTTTTTCAGCTTGCAAAAGGCATGCAAAGTAGTAAATATAAATGAACTCTGCTGTATGTCTTTATTGTTATTTGGTAACTGAACTAGCAGCTCCTGTTAAATTTCTTGTTAGCAAGGCTTGCATCTTCTCAGTTAATTGTTTGTAAAAGCAACTGCATTCAGTTCAGGCTAAGGAAACGTCCATGACTGACCTCCAGCATTAATAGTTTATCTATTATTAGCTATTTTAATTTTGGCTAGACATGAGTTTCCATGCTCCAATTAATAACTTAACATTCTTAATCCACAATTAGCAATGTACATGATATTAAATGGTATCTTTACCATTGGTTATGCTAACATTGCCTGCATAGACTGTCTCCTGCTACTGTGATTGTTTAACTCTGTCCTTTACAGTGTTTTCATATTAGTCTCTGAAATTCAACTCTTTTTAACACCTTTGCCCCTCACCTTTCTTGCAGTACTAGAAAGATCCAGCTAGTGTTTTTGCATCTCATTATAGCTAGCTTCCTGAGATTACAGTATTCCCTTTATCCACACTCTATATCTTCTTTATTTGCGTGGCAGTCACTTGTGTCTTTTCCTCACTGCCAGTAAGTTGTTGCTGCTGTTATAATTCCAGCTACAAATACTAACTGTTATTTTTATGTAATATGCATAAATCTTTATTTATTTTGTGAGTTATTATGTTTACTAGTTAGGTAGATTTATGTCTTACATGCATGTATATGACAATTTATGATGGAACTCACTGACTGTTTCTGACCCCCAGTTCCCCAGCCACCCCAAGACCTTTACATTTATTCCCTCTTAAATCCTTCTACAATTTAATACATATTCTCTACCCCTTAAAGAAATATACATTAAAAACCCACTTCCAGTTTCTATCCTCAGTCAATTCCTGTATCTGTATCTATACGTATCTATCTACCTGTCTATATAGATAGATAGATAGATAGATAGATAGATATAGATATATCGATATATACACATACATATATTTATCAACACACACACACACACACACACACACACACACACACACACACACACACACACACACACACACACACACATGTCAATACCATAAAAGCACTTTTTTAGATACTCATATAACTACTTGTAGCTACTACTTTGGACTACTATCCTTCTCATCAATACACATTTTTAGTCTCCTCCCTCATCTATACACTACTCACTTCTTCACCTTGCCCTGCCCACAAACTCATACCATACAGTTCCTGCACATGACCTAACCACTCTCTACTACCTTAACTATTTATATACTATCTTGCAAACATCTACACACCCTTAACCACACTTCTTTGTCTGCAGTTCTCATACCAATCCTTTCATTAAAATAGCACTCAACCATCATCTTACCAAATCTGAACATTCTTCTACCCACCATCCAAACTGTTACCATTTCAACACACATTGACAGTTAATGCAATTGCTACTGCTTTGTACACACATAACACTAGCTCATGTAACTATGATAATAGTCCTATATTGCATCCTAACTCCATCACAGACACACATACATTACATCACAAACCCCTCTTTCTCTCCCTGTCTATCTCTACTTCTGTGTACCATTATTCAGGCCCAGATCTGTTCCCTCATAGATATATTAAAGTTAAGAATAGCACTTTATCAGCAATACTGAAAGTCAGAAACAAATACAAATTGCTCCATACTTCTACTCACCCCACATCCATCCTGAAACTTAGTAGAGGTATTCACCCTAACCCCGGACACGCACTTTAACTACCCAACATGGCCAACCCATTGCTTTCCAATACTCCCAATACAGCTTTCCCATCAGGTAAGGAAACTAACCTCATTCTTTTCAACATTAACCTCAGAAGCATCTGCAACAAAATTCATTATATCCATTCATGTCTAGATATTTACTTCCCAGTTATTCTAATTGCCACTGAAATCTGGCTAAAACAAGAAATAACTGACAATGAAATAATTCCCCTAGGTTTTAACATGATCAGAATGAACAGAAATCTTAAAAGAGCAGGTGGTATTGCTATTAATAATAAATACAACTTAGAAATAACTCCAGCCCATCTAAATATCCCAACATTTA
Source organism: Protopterus annectens (assembly GCF_019279795.1). Classification (NCBI taxonomy): domain Eukaryota; kingdom Metazoa; phylum Chordata; order Ceratodontiformes; family Protopteridae; genus Protopterus; species Protopterus annectens. The sequence goes on along the minus strand of NC_056739.1, from coordinate 511,272,615 downwards.
ATAATGCTGAACTTCTGATTGCATAACTCAAAATCAACCAAAAGAAATCTATATGTATCACAGCAGTATACATCCCACCAGGCAACAACATTACCACAGCCAAAAATATCCTACACTGAATATCTGACAACATCCCCCAAGGAAACCTTCATCTTAGGTGACCTAAATATATACTGGCAGTCCATAAAAAGCAGCAACCCCAAGGACTCTATTCACCTATTAGGCTTCACCCAACTAATAAGCTCCACCACCAGATTCAACAAAAGCACCAATAGGCAGTCCACGCTGGACTGAATATTCACAAGCAAACACCATAATATAAAATGCTCTGGTTGCTTACTAGATACTATAACTGACCACCTCCCAAACTATATAATCAGACAACAACATTATGGTTCACTCAAACAAATAATCTATAAACAATTATGCAATTTAACCAAATTTGACAAAAACACATTTATTACAGCCCTATCCCACTGCAACTCTAATGTATTAAAGAGCAATGCCCCCATATGAAGCAGTTACTTTATTCAATTACAATTTCCTAAAATACTAAATGATTTAGCACCATTTAGGACAAGAAGGGTAAAATCTAACATAGCACCATGTCTGACAAAAGGGACCAAACAGCTCATGATGCAAAGAGATAAAGCGCATGGGAAGAATAAAACATAACATGCCGACCAACATTTTAGATATCTCAGCAACCATAATCTGACAAAAATCATACTGCAGTAATCTGCAATAAAAACACCAAAACAACCTCAAGCTTTTTTGGTCCTGTCTAAATAAACTATACCACTCCACCCTGTCTTTCTACTTCAAACAACAAAGAGTCCATTGTCACTCAGTTCAACACTCATTTTATCCAGTCAGTTCTATCACTAAACAATGACCACCTCACTTCACTTCCATCTGTTCTCAAAAGCAATACACAGTTTTCAGTCTATCTCAACATCAACCATAAAAAAATTATTAGCCAAATTAGACGCAACAACCTCAGCTGCTAATAATCCTCCCACTGAGTTCCTCAAAACAGGTGCAGAATCAGTAGCCTTCCTTGTTTCCATTCTAATTAACCAGTCAATAACTGAAAGGCATGTCCCTTCCAAATGGAAAAAAAAAATATTATAACCCTTCACAAAGGAGGTGATTTAACAGAGTTCATAAACTATAGGCCTACTGCTATTCTATCATCCCTCTCTAAAATCCTTGAGAAATGTATTCACTCTCAGCTTATGAAACATATAACCAAACACAACTTCCTCTTTAATACCCAGCATGGTGTCAGGCCCAACCACAGTACTACTACTGCCCTCCTCAACTTTACCAACATAGTAAACCAATGCAGAAATGAGGGAATCCTTGTTCTTTTTACTATTCCTTGACCTTTCCAAAGCATTTGACACAGTGTCCCACTGAAAGCTCTTCTCTGAACTTATAGCACTAGGTCTCACTTGTCTCTCCCTCTCCTGATTTCTCAGTTATTTTTGCAATCATCAGCAGGCAACTAAATGGCAACAAAATCTTTCAGCATTTCAACCAGTGTCTGTTGGTGTTCCCCAAGGCTCAGTACTTGGCTCCCTTCTATTTAATATTTACATAAATAAACTTCATACCGCTACAACACTTGTCACTCTCATACAATATGCTGATGATTCAACCCTTATCTGCTCTTCCCTATCCATAACAAAATTCCAATAAAATTACACAAAAATCTTTCAGTTCCATTGAAATATGGATAAGAAAATCTAACTTGCTGCTTCATGCCAAAACAAAAACAAACTTATGCTATTTACTCCAAAATAACACCTTAACCAGAAATGCACATTTCATATTACCTCAAGTAACTGCTCAGAGTCATAATAGATTCCAACCTCAAATTTTATCACCACATACTTTATTTCATCAAGAAAACTCACCAAAATCTTGACTCCCTCTACAGGGCCAAACACTACCAGATAGATCAAGCAAGGGCTATCTTAACAGCAACACACCTCCTTCCTTCTATATTATATGTTTCCACTATTCTTACAAATATCAGCACTGATGTATAAAACTAAACTAGCCTCCTACTGCTACAAAATGGCTAAATTTGTAACCAACCAACCTTATAAAACACACCACTGCCTTGCATTAAAACAATTAAACTGGCTTGAACTCTCAAACCAGTTGAAGTACTCAGAACTAATCATTGTCCACAACCTATTGTACTCTCCAGACAAATGTCCAACATTGCAAAATACTCTACTGTAGTATTCACCTACTAGAGACCATTACTCTAGCAATAAACATTTATTATAAGTATCAATAAGACATTCAACACTGTTCTCTCTACTCCCATTATGTGTATAAACTTTGGGAATGAAATTCCCAAACAGTTTAAACAGACAGAAAACTTAAATAGTTTCAAAACTTTGCTTAAACAGCACCTATGCCAAAGACGGCTCTGTTTTTCCTGCTCACATGGCTAGCTTTATTCAGAGTACTTTTCTCCAGCTCTTACAGCCACTTCACTTCCCAGTCTTTGTGTACCTTATCGCACCTCTTCATACTGCACTTATTTCCTAAACTCTCACCTTTCTACCTCCTCTCACACCCCACCACTAACTGCAATTCCTCCTCTGTCCATTTATCTTCCTGCTCATTTCCATAACTTCTCCTTTCATATCTCTTACCATTTTTAAGCTACTTTCTACTTGTCTGTCTGTAAATTATTACTAAACTCAAGAACTTCCCAGCCTGATATTTTCCCTGCAGCCACCATGCCATAAATATATCAACTGTTATTTTATGTTATTTCTCTACTCGATTAGACAATTTATGTTCATTTCTCTTTTGTTTTTTTGTAGTAAAATTCTATGTTCATGTAAGAAATATTTAAAAATATTTAAAAATCATGTAAATAAGCTCATGTATAAATGTTTTTACCCTGCAATTATAAATGTACATCATGTGTAACTTAAGTGTGAAGCTTTTCTTCCCAGGCCGCCACTGAAAAAGGGTTTTACCCAGTTGGACTTTTCCCAGTCAACAAAGACAAACAAACAAACAAACAAATAAAAAATACATACATGTTGTTGCTGTTTATGTTTTGCATGTTTTCCTCTTTGCCATTTAAAGATCTATTTTTATTATCACACACTTCTTTTATACTGCTAGCTTTCTTAATTGCTATGGTTTTATTTCCTTCTATTTTGTTAACTTGCATTTCTAACATCTGGAATGATATAACAAAAAATCTAATATTTTTTCATATGTTACTGCTTTGACAATGTATTTTTCCCTGTGTTCTGGAACTGCATCTGTGTTTTTATTTCATTAATTATATCAGAATTTATAGCTGCTTGTTTGGGCTGTTTTTTTCTTAAATAATGTCATTGTATAATAGCAATAACCCACTTCTGGGTGTGGGTAATGCTGGATTTACCCACGGTTGGTGTGGTTTGGTCACGAGGGCAAAGCCTGAGTGGCCAAACAAAGCCAACCGTGGGTAAATCCAGCATTACCCACACCCAGAAGTGGTTATTATATAATGACATTATTTAAGAAAAAAATAATTACTTTTCTTAAATAATGTCATTGTATAATGCCACCTTTCTGCCCTTCTGCAGCTGTCTGGTATTCTGCGGCAGTTCTGATGTACTGCTCATGTGTATGCCTATGCAGTACATCAGAGCTGTGGGCAAAAGCAACGGAGAAAGCAAGATCTCTGTTGCTTTTTACAAACTGTTTTGCTATGTTAAATGGGTTTAACATAGCGAGACAGCTTTAAAAAAAGCAACAGAGAATCTTCGTTGCTTTTTTAAAGCTGTCTCGCTATGTTAAACCCATTTAACATAGCGAGACAGTTTTGAAAAAAGCAATGAAGAAAGCAAGGTCTCCGTTGCTTTTTACAGACAGTCTCGCTATGTAAAAGGAGTTTAACATAGCGAGACAGCTTTAAAAAAGCAACGGAGAATCTCTGTTGCTTTTTTAAAGCTGTCTCGCTATGTTAAACCCATTTAACATAGCGAGACAGTGTGAAGCAACGGAGATCTTGCATTCTCCGTTGCTGTAAAAAAAGAGTTATAGTAATGGAAAAAGTCCGGGTGACCGGACCTTTTCCATTACTATAACTCTGATTTACATCGTGCATGATGACCAATCAGCATGCACATTTTTGAATATTAATGGGGGCTCGTTGTATAATCTTGTATAATTCATGTGCCTGGTCTCTCCCAGTAGTCACCCATACAGCATTTTTGAATTTGCATATTTCATGATTTTCTGTGGCTGTCTAACTTCTTTTCAGCTGTAAATTTTCATCTTGGAGTGCCATAATCATTTGGTAAACTTTGCCTTCTGCTGTAGTTCACAACATTTCTTTCATTTCTTCATCTGTGATTATGTCAAAGGTATTCATTATTGTCAAATTCAGCTAGCCATTCTTTCACAGTGGTCTTATTTTTCTTTTGTACGATAGTCACTGTGAAATATTGGCAAGCTAGGCATACATTTTTTTTATATACTATGTGCCTTTTCTACACTTTTGATGTCATCTGCCTTTGTTTTTGCTACATTTGTTTTCAGAAATATTGCATCCCTTTGGCAGTGTCTTTGCTTATCATCAAAGGCAGGGTTATTTAAATGAAGAGCTTCTGTTTGTAGTTCATTAACAGTGCTTATGTACATGTACATTTAACTTTTAAAACAATAAACCCAATCTGCATTTTATTGTGTTACAATAATTAAAAGTTAATAAAATATTTCTGCTTATCATCAGTATTATGTGTTTATACTTTGCTGACAGTTTTATGGGTGTCATCTATGTAGCACCTTAGAAATCACAAGCCCCATGGACATAAAATAAGTGAAAGTGGTAAAATATATGTCATGAGGGCACCACGTAGAAAGGGCAGGCATCCTTTTATAAATCTTACACAACTCACTCAAGGCTATGGTCAGCTTGAAAGAACAGCTTCAGTTAGTTACAGAGCAGCCACACCATCATTTGACTGGTTGAAAAGCCATGCTGGGGAAAAAAAAACTTTCCAATACAGTTTTAAATGTTATAACACAGAAAAAAATCCAAATACAACAGTGTCTCACTTTATATTTTTTTAAACTGCATTTTATTTTTTTTTAAGAACAGCAATACAACTAAAATGAAGAAACACTGACATCAAAAGGTAAACATACAGCTAATTGCCTGCAGTCTACAATATATAAAAATATTCATTGCCACTTACAAAATTATGTTACAATGATTTTCATTACATCACACTCCATAAAACATTCAATGCAGAATTACTGGTTCCCTTCTACTGTTCCTCCAGCTTTCTTAAAACTGTTCTTAGATTTTTTTAATTTGTCATTTGGAAGTTGCCAGCATTGTGGAATGTGAAAGTGGAGGCCTTTGTCTTTAAAAGCATTATATTATGTTACTTATTTGTTTGATTAAACATGGATCCACCAGTGTTTGTGAGGGGCACTGCTTTATTTACAATTTTGAGCGCATAAAATATTTATCCCACTTGATAGTTTTTTGTATAGGTCCTTTTTTGTTGGGTTATGTCTGAGGTATAATCTCCAGGATCAAAAATCCCATCCCAAGTCAACAGCCATCCCATGTGTGCTGTAAAGGACATATGATAATCTGTTCCTTATAGATCAGACCTTTGAACATTCCCACCTGTCATCCATTTTCAATTTCAGCTGATGGTATTTCCTCAGAGTATAGTACCACCTATAAAGAATTCTCAGCTGTTGGTCTTCATATTTTGACCATTTGGTGAGGAGGCCAACACAGCTTCCTGCTTGTTCAATTCTTCTAATGTTAATGGCAGTTTCTCATATACTATCCATCTAATAGACAGCACTTCATCAGTGCTGTCCTATTATCCTACATGTCTTTATAGACTAAATTTGTCTTGCCTGATGTCACAACCTTCATTTGGTATCCATCCCTATTAATTCTATAATTATTATGTGCTGCCATCTATAATCTGTAGGACCTTTGCCCCATGCTAGATTCCCTAATGCCAGGTATTCATTAGATGTTTCTCCAAGCTATTGATCTGGTTCAATGTGAGGGCAATCAAAATGCCGCAGGACGTCCCTGAGGTTATACATATGCCTGAAATCACAGGGAAAAAAAGGCCCCAAAAACTCAGTAAGGGCTTTAGAATATAAGATGACTTAATTCACTGCAGAAGCAGGGGGATGTCAACCATCAGTGGCAGTTTTGTCCAATTTCCCCAGCCCTTCATCATTCCAACAGTGTTCATCTGCTGAGTTGTAAGAATCTGAGAATATTTCTGACAAACTTTTGCCGCTCAGTGAGTTTGTTTTGTCTGGTGATGCTTCAGACTCCACTGCTCAACTGTTTTAAGCCATCGTCTCAGCCCCTGCTTATGCCACATCTGCTAGGATTCCTGTTCTGAACAAAGTGTTCCCTACCTTGGTTGCTGGTGTCCTGTTCCTCTGTTGGAAGCCCTCCTAGGAGTTCACACTGACTCATCTTATCTTTATCAGATTTATTTTTTATGGGGTATCATGCTTTGCAGCAGACTGGTTTAGCATTTTGGTTCATATTTTTTGGCCATTGACTGTAATCGTCTTTGGGGAGGGGTGATTTTGTGTTCCTGTTCAAATGTTTTGGAATGTTTGATCATTGATTTTTCACAGCTGATGACTCCCATTCATCTTCCTATCTGCCCAGTGGCCTTCATCCTCCTCTGCCTCTAGATATGTTGCCTAGTATTTCACTGTGTTCAAACATTTGTCTATTTCTTGGTGATTTTGCAACAAAACTGTCCTTCTATCTTCCTGTGTTGTTAGTATAGCTGGATATGCCAAAATCATCTTTTACTGATGCATTATGAGCATTTTACTTATCTCTTTCTGTAGAGTTTTTGGGACAAATCTCCATAAACTGAATGAGATTTTGGTCCCATAGGATATACCTCTTTTTTCCTAACTATAGTGGATGAGCCAGTTTCTTGTGCTTGCCAATTGACATGCAACAAAACATGTTCTGGGCATGCTGGGCCCACCCTGTGCATTTTCTCATTCTCTGGTTCATAGGTTCATAAGTTCATAGGTTATTAGGCTAACGGCCCTCGAGCCCTTACAAGCCTAGCCATATTTATCTTGAGTTGCCCCAATTGTCAGTAGTTAGGTGAGTGAAGTTCATAGAGGTAAGATCTTATGGTAATTAATAGCGACTGACTGCCTCTGTCCAGGAGGGACTTTATGGTCAGCCATCCATTGATCTAGGTTGCATTTGAAGAGGGTCATGGAGGGGCTCTCTTTCACGTGAATTGGAAGCTTGTTCCAGAGAATTGGCAGTTTCTGGGAGATTAATCTCTCTGTCCAGCATGATTTGTCCATGTTAGAGGCTAGGTTAAGATCCCTAGAGTTAGTGACCCTCATGCAGTTTGATTTCCAAATGTGTAGCTTTTCCATCAAGGTTGGGCCAGAGACTGCCCTGTAAGCCAGGCACAGGTCACCCTTTAGCAGCCTGTAGGAGACAGAATACAGTGACAGGGCTTTCAGTTTTCCATGGAGGAATTGTTTTGTGTACCCTGTATTTTCTTGGTGAGAAACCACTGTGGTCTCTCCAGATGTTGCAGGTGTCTAGTGAGGTACATGCAAGAGGGAGCACTGTATTCAATTTTGGTCTGAGTGCTGAATATAATGGAATTATAACATCCATCTAGATGTAAATGTGATGTAGATGTGATGCCTTTACTTATGACATAGAAGGATTTCCTTACCACTAAGGATAAGTGATGGTTGAAGTTCAGATTGCTATCAACCTGATTACCCAGATTACATACCACTGGGTCTACACCTAGGGATGGTGTTGTCTATAATGTAATTAGCAGGGATGTCAGCTTACCTAAAGGGAATAATAATGCATCTATTTGCATTTAGCCTTAATCGGTGGAGTTGGCAACACTCATTTGTCTATGATAAACTTTCTGCAGTATAGTAACATTATTGGGGGAACTCAATGATTGCTTCTAATTTGCAATAATCAGGGAACTTGGTCAACCACTGTCCATCCATGATTGTCTGGACTTCTGAGAAATAAAATCCAAACAATAAAGCATCCAGCAGAGAACCCTGTGGTATGCCACTGCTGACTGGTCTTTTGCAAGAGGTGAAGTCACCCACTTTGACAGTATGTGTCCTGTTGGTGAGCCAAATGACCATCCATCTAGTGAATGGGGGTTAATTCTGAAATGGGAACGTTTCTCTATAATACCTGAGTGGGGGATTGTGTCAAATGCCTTGGCTAGGTCAAGGTAGATGGTATGCACTGTCTTTCTTTCATCCAGGGCCTTGGTGACTTTCTCAAAGAAATCAACCAGGTTTAACAGGCACAATCTACCCTTAATGACTCTAAACTGGGTTGAGTCCACAATTTGGAGATTACTTATTTCCTTGTTGATAAGGTCCATAATAATTCTTTCCTTGGTCTTGCAGATGAGGCTAGTCAAGTCTCATCTGCAAGGTGCATAATTCCCAAGGTCAGTTGATGGTCCCCCTTTGTGTAGAGGGATTACTGTTGCTCTCCTCCATTCTGCTAGAACATAGCCAGTTTGCAGGCTGTGTTTAAATAGGGATCCAAGTGGGTCTGCTAGGTCATGTTTTAAGTTGTTTAAAAGGCAACCTGGGATGTTGTCTGGTCCCATTGATGCTATGTTTTTGGCATTGGAGGGCACAGAATTGACCTGCTGTCTTGAGATAATAGGGTGAGGAATAGTTTCAGGTATACTTTGGTGGATGACCATTTGGGATAGGTAGTGAAGTCTGTTCCAAATCTATCAGCTAGCAAGTTGGCTATTAACTCTGATTGAGTATGGGTTTTACCATCCACAACCAGTTCAGTGTATAACTGGGTATTCCTTTTTAGATTCTGGGCATAGTTAAAGAATGCCTTGTGATTATCCTTAGCTGGGGAAGCTACATGTGCTTTGTAATTAGCTTTGGAGGACGTGACAAGATCTCTAATTGGTTTGTTTAAGCTATAGATGGATTTCTTCCTCTTCTGAACCAGTTATATTTTACTCTTGAACATTAGTTTCTTTCTCTTGTTATACAGCCTGTTTATACTAGGGGTCCACCAAGGTGTCTTGTTTTTCAGCAAGACCTGGTTTTAATCTGGTCATGTACAGACGATTCTGTGCAACTACTTAAGTGGTTATACAGGGCATTGGTGTACACCTCTGAATAGCAGTCCATGTTATCTGTGTTCAAGGGGTTTTTTGTAACTTCTTATACCATCACTTAGTAGGAGATGCAGTAATTTGTACTGGAAAAATTCTTAAACTTTTTTTGAGATTGATGGCGTATCTTATAATTACATTGAATAAGACTGATTTTATGATCCAGTCTTACCAGGGAGGATATCACATGGGGGGGTGCAATTCTCCCCTATATTAGTGAGTTCTATGTCCAGAACATTTGAGTCCCTTGTGGAAGTACTGACTAGCTGTTCCAGAGCATTTGTATTGACAAAGCCTAAGAACCTCTGAGCCAGCATCTTTGTGGTCATTTATGTTTCTCCAGTCAATGGAAGGATAGGTAAAATCACCCATGAATAAGGTGTTGAGCTGTATGGCAAGTGAGTCCAGTAAGTCTATGTATGTGGTATGCTTGTCCTGGTTCATGGTGGGAGACCTATAGCTAGCTGTGATGTGGTAGTGGGTTTTACCTATAGTTAATTGGACATAGAGTAGCTTGTGAAAGTCATACTGTTTGACCAGTCTCGAGGTGTATGTGCCCTTAATGAAGATGGATACATCTCCTCCTTTGGTTCTTTCATGCTCCATTTGTGATCTGAACATATGGAAGGTGTTTTAGCCCTGCATGGCCAGGGGGCCTTCCATGGCTTTAAACTATGTCTTGGTGGCTGCACAGATGTCAGCATATTCCAAGATGAAGAGTGCTTCCAGGGACTGCAGTTTCTTGTTTAGACTCCTAGCATTAAGCAACAGTACTTTGAGTTTATCTAGAGAAGAGTTTATTAAATTGGGAGGTTGGCTATTTTGACACTGCCTAAAAAAAGGCACAACAGGTGCGGCTAATGCCTTTGTCAGTATCTGAGAGCCTAGAGGATTCAGGTGCAGACCATTTCTGTCAAAGATGTGTAACCTGTCAACCATGTCTTTTCTGGTTGACAGATACTGGATCCCTTGAACTGACACCAGAAGCTAAGCTAATTGTTAAAGTCAGTCATTCTTTGTTTGTATTGTGGCATCATCATTGGAGAATGTCTGTGACACATAATCATTGAGACCAGTCATGTCTCTCTTCATATAGTCCACAGAGGTACAGAGGTACAGAGGTGCACATCAAGTTATGAACCCCGACGTGGACTATGACGGAGTCATACTCGTGCTTGTGGTTGACTGACTTGAGTGCTTGAGTGACTTTATGGATCCTGGCACCTGAAAGGTGCTAACCGTAACCTGCTCCTTATCCAGCCTGGTGAGTGGAGCATCCCTGTGTCTCACTATGATGTCTCCTATGACTGATAAATTAAGTTTTGTGATGTTATGCCTTAAGGGCTTAGTTAAGATACTAGTGTGTGTGTTATTATGTGTTGTGGTTGTTTTTTGCATTTTTGTATGTAAAGGGTTTCCATTTGGGAGGCCTCTGATCTTTTGTAAGTGTATGTGAGTTTATTTGTTGTGTCTTTATTTAGTATGGGAAGTGATGTGTGTGTGCTGACAACGTGTTTGGCATTCAATTTGTCCTTATGTGAGAGTCTTGCTTCCAACTGTATAATGTAAAAAAAAAAAAAACAGAGAAACTAGTGGTCTTAAAACTTTATCGATGAGCTCAGTCACAATAATTCACAAAAATCATGAAAAACAGATAGTGTTCCAAAGCAACAAGCCTTTATTTATCACAGACAAGCCATACTCAGTAAGAAAAATCAGAAAAGATATCAGCTTTTATACACTTAGAAGTAGGAGTGGGAAATGTATGTATTGTTTAATTTTAAACCAGCCTGTTCAAGGCAAACAATATAAACAGGACCATAAAAGGTGCATTTTAGAACACCAAGAACCCACCCCACACACACACTACTACTGATTAGGTCAAATTAAATCCTAGTTAAGGAAAATACTACCTATCTATTTGCAACCCACATTCCCGTATCAGATATTAAGAAAAGCATAACATACACATAAAAAGACTGACTTTTAATTAAAATCACTTTTGGCTAACTAAGCAATAAAGCCTTCATCATGTTTGTGAGAAGAACTAAAATGATATACATAGGTAGATAAGTAAAAAGAGTTAACTAGTTTGATACAAGAAAAAACACATAGCTAACCATAAACATTATCTAACTAGAACACTATAAATATAAATATATATCTGTCTAATCATATCTAATATGTATTAGTGTGTATAAAAATTAAGTTATTTATATCAGAAAAAAATTATTTAGAAAAATTATTTCAGAAAACATTTTTTATTTATAACTCAGAAAAAATTTCAGTGCTTTGCAGCTACAAAAAAAAAAGAAAAACTTTCATGACAGTTTTCGTGTTTACAGCCCAAAAACATGTTTGATCAATGAAAACCAGTAAAAAAAACCCACAAAAATAGTGGCTGAAGTAAACCAGTAATGCAAGTAATGTAAAAAACTGTGCTGGTGTATGCATGAGTGTGCATGATCATGCACCAGTATGCTAAATGGGGGAATTACAGCAATACTTCATGGTAATAGTGGAATGAAAAAATATGTGTTTTCAATGTATCGTTTTGACGATATCTTAGCTTCAGCAGCCTTTTGAAGCTGCATTCTTATATTGTTTAATTTCACTTTTAACAGAAGCACTTTTGTAAGATAAAGACACTTATTTATACAAACTTTTACATATAAAACCAGCCTGTTTTCTAAAGACATGCTTCTGGAGCATTTCTCCCCGGGCCCCTGCTGAAAACAGGATCTGTGGAACCTAGTCGGACTTTCCCGGTCAACAAATGTAAAATAAAATAAAAAATAAATAAATAAAATATACTTTTTAAAAAAAATATTTACTGCGTTGGTTTTTGATACTTGACACTTGTAATGTTTTTTTTGAAAATGTCACTTTAACTGATGTGCATTTTTTAAGTGTGTTCTATCAGCTGATAGTATCATGTGATGTTCTCTGAATGATATTTATATGTGGTTTATTTGAACGTTTAACTATTCTGAAGAAGTCAGCTGATTTATGCTGATGAAAGTGCTTAATAATAAACGTTTGGTCGATTCTGGGAAGTTGTCTCTGGTTTTGTTTTTTTTGTGGATCTTATGTAACATGTTTGATTCATATCCTCTGGTTAAGAAATCATTTTCAAGATCACTCATATTTTTGAGAAAGGGGGCCAAATCTGTGGTAATGAGTGCTAATCTGTAGGTTTGTGATTTTAAGGGGCCAGATCTGTGGTATTGTGTGCTGATCTATAGCCTTGTGACTTTACAACATTGTGCTTAGTTTTTAGGGGATGCATACTGTTGCTCGTTTGGTCAGGATAAAACAGACGAACAGTTGTGGGTTCAGTTCAAGCAGCTTTATTACACAAAAAACACATCAGGAATGAACCTTTTTAACTTAAAATTAAATAAACTTATAAACAGACTGACTACCACACTCATACATGTTAACATTCTGGCTGTTCTCTCAAAATGGCACTGCTGCCTGCACGTGCCTACATTGGGAAACGCTTCTTAAAGGTACATACACACTCTCTGTTCTACACCCTCCCTCTTTGAGAAATAGCTTATTCATCAAATGACAATATTCTATGACATGCAATTATACAGAAATTATCTTTGGACATGCAATTATAGAAAATCAACACATATAAAACAATCATGTCCAGGTTGCTGTGTATTTTACACTAGGTCTAGAAATATGACCTGATCATGTAAAATAAAAGTTAGAATAGGATCAAGCAATGGGGACTGTCTTCAGGGAATGTTCAACTTTGGGGACAACTGGGACATCATCAGGAATGGAAATGGATATTGAGATATGTTCTTCGGTATGAACATTGTCAGGGTTGCTCTGAGATCTAGAGTCTGTATCACAGTTATGATGCTGTGTTATCATTTCTGATACAGGAAGAAGATGCATGCAATTTCTCCTGTACTCTATACCCTCAGATTCCACTAAGTAGGATCTTGGCTCAGCACATATACCTCTCACTTGACCAGTTTGATCAAAGCCTATCGCCCTTGCATCCTCACTGTCTTTCTTTCTTTTAACAGACAAAGAAATCTGCTCATTTTATCATAGCTGGACTTCTGAGAAGATCACTTTTTAAAAAGTTGTGCTTTGATTTCTCTGTTGTTTTTAGCATTAGACACCATGTAGAAGTCTCTGAACAGGCAAGCCTAGTAGGTTGTCATGGAGTATATTTCTAAGATTAAGTAAATTCAAGAAGATATTGGTATTGTTGTGCTTTGACCTCTCTAGTAATTGCTTTGCACTCTGTACTGCATATTCAGCAAGGCCATTTGACTGTGGATATTCAGGACTACTAATAACATTATTTATTTAACATTTGTTTACCGGAAAAGTCTGACTTTGAACAAAGCCAATTTTCAGCGGAGGCCAGGGGAGAAATGCTCCAGGTGCATGTCTTTGTAACATGGGACAAAACTGGAGCATCCGGAGGAAACCCACATGAATGCAGGGAAGACATGCAGACTTTGCACAGAAGGCACCCCAGCTGAGAATTGAACGAGAGAACCTCTTGCTGTGAGGTGATAATGCTACCGCTGCACCACTATGCATGGATAAAGTCCCACTCTTTTACAAATGTCTGAAATAATTGACTGGTAAATTGGGTACCGTTGTCAGAAATAACTTTGTGTGGACTACCATGGACTGAGAAATAACATTTCATCTTAGCAATAACAGTGCTGGGCATTAGATTAGGTAGCAAATCGATTTCAAACCAGTTAGAATAAAAGTCTACCAACACTAAGTGATGGTGATTGTTCCACTCAAATATGTCAGTGGCTACTGTTGACCAAGGTAGTTCAGGAATTTGGCTTAGCTGAAGTGGCTCCTTTTGCAAAGGTGGTTTAGTGCTGTTGCATACCGAACAAGAAGAAAGCACTTTATCAATGTCTTTCGATAGAGAAGGCCAAAATGCTAGTTCTCTCACTCTTCTTTTGGTAGAGTCAAAACCTGAGTGGCCATGATGCAAAATCTGAATGTATTCATGTTGTAAGGAAGTAGGAACAATAACTTTGGGACCTTTGAAAATTATACTATCTTCCATCAGCATCTCATCTTTGTATAGAAATTAAGGTTGCACATCTGGTGGTACACAGGATTGCTTTGATGGCCATCCTACATTGATGAACTGGTTGAGCTTTTTCAAAATTCTATCAGTCTTTGTATGATATCTCAGGTCATCAAGTCTCATGGTAGAAAAATTATGCAGTTCCATGACATCAAAGTCAAAATTCTCTGCATCAAGCTGTTCCATGATATTTCTGGTTGATCTGGATAAGGTATCAGCCAGATAAAGAAGTTTACCTTTTGTGTAGACCACTTTGAAATTATACTTTTGTAATCTGAGCATCATTCTTTGTAGTCTTTCAGGAGCTGAATGCATAGGCTTCTTTAAAATAGTGGCTAGAGGTTGATAACCAGTTTCGATTTGGATAGCTCGGCCGTAAATATAATCATGGAATGCCAAACATGTGAACACAATTGCCAAAAGTTCCTTCTCAATTTGAGCATACTGCATCTCAGTTTGGGTAAGAGTTCTAGATTCATCTGCCTTCTTCAAGAATAACTGTACTAAGACTGAACTTTGAAGCATCACAGGAAAGAACTACTGGTTTGTAGACATCATAGTATCTCAATATAGGCAGGTTGGCAATTTGCTGTTTGAGGTTATCAAATGCTCTGTGGTGTTGTTCTAACCATGACCCAACATCATTTTCACGTGTCAGTTCTCTTAAAGGTGCTGATAACTCATTAAAGTCAGGGATAAATTTGCCCAAATAGTTAACCATACCTAGAAAACGTTGTAAGGATTGGACATTGTCTGGAGCTAGCACTTCAGAGAGATTAAGCTTTAAGTTCACTTCACGCACTCTGTCCAGAAATTTCAAGAGGTTTCTGTCATGCTCCTGTTTGCCATTGACTCCAACTAGTAAATCTTCAACTATTATAGCAAGTGGGTAGCCCGAAAAAATTTGCTCCATTGCATGCTGAAAGACTTCACTGGCAGAATTTATTCCAAAAGGCATCCTGAGGAATCTGTATCTTGCAAATGCGGTACTAAATGTAGTCAGTAGTGAAGATTTGCGATCAAGTATTACTTGCCAAAATGAATTCTTTGCATCTAAGACAGAAAAAACAGTGGCATTTGGCATGAGGATAGCAATCTCCTTGACTGTACGCATAGGATGATGAGGTCTCTTTAATGCCTTGTTCAAGAATTTTTCTTATGAGCATCTATCATGGAAGACACCCACTCAGTTGGTTCTGTGACTGGAGAAATCACATCTTGCTACACCATTTTGTCTGACTGGACCTTAACTTTGTCCTGCATAGTTATTGGAACTCTCCTTGCTGGTCTGACCACTGGACTGACCTCTGGGTTTACTTTCACAGGGTATACAACTGGAAGTTTGCCTAGTTTGTCATCAAAAACATCAGCATTCTCTAAGAAAATAGCATCACTGAAACTGGAACTGGGACATGTGCTTACATGATGTACTTCTTTGCTAAACGAAATCAGTTTCATTCTTAAACTGTCTCCGAGACCTAATAATGACTGCACAGGACTTCTAACTACATAAAATTGCAAGCTGTAACTGTTCTCATCTGAATTGCATGAAAGCACTACTGAGCCTTCGGTTTGAATCTCTTCACCTCCATAAGCAACAAGCTTCACACAATTAACCAAATTAAGTTGCTCACCAGCTCTCACTTTAGTAAATGTTTCTGCTGACATTACATTATTCTTTGAACCAGTGGCCACTTTGAGCTCTGTGGGTTTACCATTGATCAGAACAGTACAAAATACTTTGCTCTTTGCCAGCAAATCTACTGCATTAACTTTTTCACCGACCACTGATACAATATCTACATAGAATGCAGTGGCTGCAGCTTTCTATATGATCAACTTGCTTTTTTGAATATCCTTTCTTAATAACTGAATGAGGCTTGCTTGATTTGCAAACATTTTGAAAGTGGTTCCATTTTTTATAGTTGGGGCATTGCTGATCAAATGCTAAGCACTTTTATCATTTAGACTCATGGCTCGCTCCACAGTTATGACAGTTAAAAATAAAACTTGACTTGGGTTTTGCTGACTCACCCTTATACTGCACTGAGCTTGTCTGTTTTGCTGTGCTAGTCTCAGAACTTGATAGAAAGTTATGAGTCCTCCCTGGAAAACCTGCAGGGGCTGCTGTTGCCATGTGCTTAGGCCTGCTTCTGCTAGGCACGTGCTGCATGCTGTCACGCTTACTCTAGAGGTTGCTGAAACAATGCTCTTATCATTTGCAAGCATACTTGTGTGCCTTTCTGTGAACTCATGGATTTGACAAACCTCTATAGCTTTGCTCAACACTAAATCACTGTCACAAAGCAAAATCTTTCTCACTGCAGCATTATTAACATCATACATAAGCCTGTCCTTTGTTACCTCATCTTTCAAATCACCAAATCTGCATGTTTTAGCCTTATTTCTCAAGTCAGTGATATAAGCTGCAAATGTTTCACCTGGCATTTGGTCTCTTGTATAAAATAAGTGTCTCTCTAATGTAAAATTTGTCTGGGGATTCCACTTTTCTCTAAATTTATGTTTCAAGCATTCAGAATCTTCTCTTGATTCAGTCGGTACAACAATATGGCATTTTCCCCCTCTCCTGCATATACTTCTGGTGCGAATAAATGCACACAGCACAAGAAACTTTGTGAAATGGCTGTACTTTGACTGCACTTTGCAATATAACTGTACTTTGCACACAGCAAACTCTTTGAAATAATTGCACAGTAATAAAGCACACAGTCTGCAAACACTTTGCACACTCTGAGACACTTCGAACAACTCTAGTTATACTTTAAATGGCTTCAGTCAATGTAAGATAGTACTTTGTGCCCAGATATGGTCTTTTACTAAAGTACATGCAGTTGCCTTGCTCTTTAAGCCCATTTATTGTATTTGTTATGCCCTTTTAACCTCTTATCATGCTCATTATACTTTTCTTGTGCTCGTTTTACTTTAAACATGCTCGTTATGCAAATCGGAGGTAATTCTGAGCCCCATATGAATATTTCTGCTAGTTTTATCAAATATCGTGGTTTCAAACATTTTGTTTGATTAATAATGCATTTTGTGCTACTTGTTTAATTAATAATGTGTTTTGTGCCTTACAAATGCTCCGTTTCATTTTCTTTGCTAAATAAATCATTTGTGCAAGTTCTGGTTGCCTTAAGTTCATTTCTGGCCCTTTTTGATCATTTGACCTCTGTTTCACTCAACCAACTCAATCTGCCTTAACCTTTGACTCTGAACCTCATCCCTTGAAGAAGTTCATAGGTTCATAGGTTCATAGGTAGGTATTAGGCTATTGGCCCAAGGGCCTACGTAAGCCTAGCCAGCAAGGTACCATAGCTTACGCCACCCAGGAAAGTTATTTTCCTGTGCCACTGTCCCTCAGAGACAGAGAAGTGATCCCCGGGGTGTATTTCCTATTTCCCATCCACTATCTTGCTATCTCTCTAAATTGCTCTCTTAATCCTGGTTCTGACACCATGTTGCTCATCTGATCAGGATAAAACAGACGGACAGTTGTGGGTTCAGTTCAAGCAGGTTTATTACACACAAACATCAGGAATGAGGCTTTGTAACTTAAACTTAAATAAAACTTATAAACAGACTACCACGCTTATACATGTTAACACTCTGGCTGTTCTTTCAAAATGGCACTGCTGCCTGCACGTGCTCACTATTTATATGCTCATTCCTACATCTGGAAATGCTTCTTAAAGGTACATACACAAGCTCTGTTCTATGCATACTGTCTGTGAGAAGTAAGTATTTTATCTTTGTTGGTTTCCTGTATAAGTTACAAAATAATTTCCCCTGTCTTTATCAATACTGACAGTGATATCAAAGAACTGCACTGTCTGAACTGATGGAAGTGGTAAATTTCAAGAAGGTGGTGGAGTTACTGATGTAATGGATTAAGATTTCTCACCTTGCCAAATTATGATTACATTGTCAATAAAGCAGAGGTAGCTGGTCATAAATCTCTGGTATTCACTTTGCATTACAATTTCCTCCTCCCACTTGCCTAAGGCTACGTTGGCCAGGCAAAGGGCCATAGCCTCACCTGTAGCTACCCCCCTCATCTGTTTGTAAGCCTGGCCATTGAAACTGAAAAAATTGTAACTCAGCAGCAAGTTTATTAGCTTTTCCAAGCATTCAGTTTGCCCTTGTGTAACATTGTTATTTCTGCTATAAGCCTCTGTAGTTGGTTCTATACAGTACATGTTTGGTAACACAGTGCATTGGGCTTCAATGTTAATAGTTACAATATGCTTTGCTCATTCACATAAACTTCTTTTATTTTTATTAAAAAATCAAGTGACTCTAAAATAAAAGATGAGTTTTTTTCAGCAAGAGACTAGAATAAAATCTAAGTATATGGCAGTGACCTCTGATATGGAACTTCCTCTTGCAATAATAGGTCTGTAAGGAAGATCTTGTCTATTCTTATGGGGTTTGGGAATCCAAAAAAGCAAGGTAACTTGGGTGAGGAGTGCTCAAATACTCAAAAAAGTTCTCACTAATAAGTTCTTCATTAAGCATTGTGCTTAGCTTATCCTTCCATTCTATAGATGCAGTTTTAGCCTCCTCAAAGGAATGTTTAGAATAAAACTCAGGTATGTTCAGCGTGTTCTCTATTTACATTATATAACTGATGGTATCTTTAACCAGTATGATCCAAAAGAGAAGCACAGGAGCAAACCAAGGCTGACAACAAAAATCAGCATAAATCCAGCAGTCACTGAGGTTTATTCAAGCAGCAGAAATAAATGCTAGTTCAAACAATGACTGAATCCATGCCAAAGACAAGTAAAATCCAAGCTGTTTTATTGGTAAGCGCTTTCACCCTGTAAGGGCTTTGTCAAACCATAAAAAACAAACACTGAATAAAATCAAGTCACATTTTATAAGGAAATAGTGCTGACATCACTTCCTGTTCCTGATTAAAACTTTTCAGTATGCAAAAATAATTCATGGCAATAAAAAATGTATACAGAGAACTATATATATAAAAAATATATATATAAAAAAAATATATAAAATATATAAAAAATATCTGTATATAAAGGCAAATATAAAACATTTGTTAACATTCTAAAATATGTATGTTTATCTCACAGTGAGTCTCCTATTCTTAAGAACAGGTTTCAACGGAATTTTATCATTCAGACCTGGTCTCCGATCTGCTCTAAGTCTGATAATCCATTTTAATTCCAGTGTTTCAGTGTAATTGCATATATCCCCTCCCCTAACACTGGGTTCATTGATCTTTATGACTAAGAATACAAATTAATGTGTATTGTCACTGTCTATAATGTGTTTAGAAAGTGCACTGCGTGGAGACAGTGTACGAATGTGATAAAGGTGTTCTCTTACTCTATCTCGTAGGCGTCTGTCTATCTTTAACCAGTATGCCCATCCCCTTGTCAGCCTTCTTAACATGTCTAGTTCTAAATTTTGATGTGCTAATATCTCATCCTTTGAAATATTATTAAACTTAATGGTGTTTTTTTGAGAGATTTTCTTATGTGGAGCTCACATTTTTTCTCATAGGCTGCAAGTGTGGGATGCGGTGGGGGGCAAAAACTACTGGGTCTTTTAATTTTTCCTTTGATGGGTTTATCTTCCTTCATGTAATTTTTCACATGAAGGACAAGTTTCAATTTCAACTTCCTCACATACATTTGTAAATCAGTATTGGTTTGTGTCTCATCACTCCTTCCTTGCGGTATGAATGTAAGTCCTCTGCTAAGCACTTTTTCTTCAAGTACTGTCAGTGGTTTCTTCTAATGATTCCAGATCCTGGGGCTAATTCCATCTGCAGGTTCATGTCTGTGATGGGTAGAAGTGGTTGTTCCCCAGGTACCTACTTTCTTGCCCCTGTCCACTGCTTCCTCCTCCTTCCAGTTGTTTTGATTCTCCTTCAGTGGGTTCACATAGTATTTCACTTCTTCTCTCTGGAACCTCAGTGGGCTGTATCTCTGGTTGTAGCTGTACTTGTTGTGATGACAGTTCCTGTTCATGTGTACTGGGCTCTGGTGATATGAGCCCTGGGAGTAGTATTGTGGCTGGGTAGGACTCTGGTGTTCTCACATGCCAGTCTATTGGGTCTGAGGGGTACTGAATGCCATCGGTTGGTCTACCATTAGTTTGTCCCTCATTTGTCTGCCTGGTCCTGTGGGTGTGTTCACATTGTGAAAAACCTGTTCATTCCTACCACCAGCATTATCAGCCTGAGCATTCATATTATTGTTATCAGTATTATTGTTGGCATTACTAGCATAATAATTATTGTTATTGGTGTTTCTGGTGATATCTGTATGTGTATGTGTTATCCTGTTGCTGGCACTCCTGTTAAAACATCTCCTGTAGTTCTGCCATCCGATTCCACCTCCCCTTCTGGAGCTATGCTTCATGAGATGCTGCGGATCATCTTTATCCATTTGATCTCTGTTCATTTTCTGACTCTTTCTCATTCTGATGGACTTCTGATACTTGTGAACCTGGTCTGTCACATTCTGAAATTTCTGCTCACGATCTGCCTTCTGCTTACATTCAGTCTCAAGATCCTCAATCATTTCCTTTATAGTGTCCTGTTTTTCTTTGTTGTGTTTGGTAAACAAGTGTAATATATTAAAGCTAGCTTTCTCAAGAATATCAGTCCATTCCTGTGCTAGTTCTTCATGCACATTGTTCCACATTAACTTTTTATTACATCTCAGTCCCCTAGGTCATCTTCTTTTGTCCGTACTCTGTTCCAAATATATTTTCTGCCAGAGCAGACATTGTAGCAGTTTTAAGTTGTTTTTCTAGCTTTGCAAAATTTTCAGAGTTCATATTCACATTGTTACCTTGTGGGTTGTCATTTGTAGTAATCTTGGGGTGCTTTCTTTTGTCATTGCATACTGGTACATTCATTAGGTCTTGAAGCTCTATGTTCTCCATGTGGAGAGGAGCCGATAAGGTGGATTTCTACTACCACTTTCTGTGAGTACTTGATGGGGGTGTGACTCATTTGAGTGCCCCTGTCTTAAAATGGTGGTGAAAACTTCAGCAGGTGCTAACTGTAACACTGAAAAAGTTGTATATAGGGCCATGTGTAATAACTGTCCTGCATTTTATGTGGGTAAGACTATGAATAAACTGAAAAGGAGGATCTCAGGTCATCTTTCTGACATCAGACATAAATGCCAGAAGAAACCTTATCCAAACACTTATTAGAACACCCCAGACATTCTGGTTTTAAATTTATCATTCTGGACTGTATGAAGATGGAGCTTGAAGGGACATTAATGGTGTTTTGAAGAAAAATAATTACGCTAGTAGTTGAAATTAAATGCATTCAGAAAACCAGGACTTAACTACTATTGCTCTGTTAAGAGTGTGTTGAAGTTATGTAAGCTCCCACACAATGTGTAAAGTTTTTTAGGGAATTTTTAAGGAAATATTTTTATGTACTAAAAATCAGTAAAAAATGATGTGTACTATGTGTATCAATGTATATATGTTTAATTACTTTAAACTCAATTCTGCTTTGATTTGATTTAGTACACTCTTGCATCACACCAGATATTTAAACGGTAAATTCAAAACACACATTTTTTCATGCCACTGTTACCATGAAGTATTGGTATAATTCCACCATTTAGCATACTGGTGCATCCTCATGCACACACCTGCACACTTTTCTACATTACGAGTTTACTTCATCCACTATGGTTGTGTGTTTTTTCTACTGGTTTTCATTGAATAAACATGTTTTTAGGGCTGTAAACATGAACAATGTCATGAAAGTTTTTATTTTAACTGCAAAGCACTGACATTTTTTTTCTGGCATTTTTCCGAGCTGTAAATACAATAATTTTTCTGAAATTTTTTTAATGATTTTTTTTCTGGGCTATAAATAACTTAATTTTTATACACACTAATACATGTTAGATATGATAAGACATATATATTTATATTTATAGTGTTCTAGTTAGATAATGTTTATGGTTAGCTATGTGTTTTTTCTTGTATCAATCTAGTTATTTTTTTTACTTATCTGCCTATGTATATGATTTTAGTTCTTGTCACAGACCTGATGAAGGCTTTATTGCATTAGTTAGCCAAAAGTTATTTTAGTTAAATGTCAGTCCTTTTATGTGTATGTTATGCTTTTCTTAATACCTGATTTGGGAATATGGGTTGCAAATAGGTAGGGTTTTCCTTAACTAGGATTTAGTTTGACCTAATCAGTAGTAATGTGTGGGGTGGGTACTTGCTGTTCTAAAATGTACTTTTTATGGTCCTGTTTGTATTGTTTGCCTTGAATAAGCTGGTTTAAATGTAAACAATACATATATTTTACACACCTACTTCTGTGTCTAAAAACTGATATGTTTTCTGATTTTTATTTCTGAGGATCTCTTGTGATGAATAAAGGCTTGCTGCTTTGGATCTACATAGTTTTCATGATTTTTGGGAATTATTGTGACTGAGTTCATCAACAATGTTTTTAGACCACTAGTTTCTCTGTTTTATTTATTTATTTTTTACATTTTTTCCTCAACAATTGTGGTAGTCAGGTTAGAACTAGACAGATTCCTATGCTCACTCAGTTTCATAGTGTAACTATTTATTTATTTTTTATTTTATTTATTTATTTTACATTTGTTGACCGGGCTAGTCTAACTGGATATATGTCCATTTTCAGTAGAGGCCGGGGGAGAAAAGCTCCAAACATGAATAGTGACGATGTTAAACATATATATAAAGGCATGTAAAATCACATAAAGTGAAAGCATTGGTAAAAAAATATATAATACTCAGGTTATAAACTCTAAAGATATTACTCTAAAAATTATACTAATAAAAAAAGATTATACTAAATACAATAGTGGGTAAGAGTAAAACCCAATTAAGAGAGAAAGGCCTTTATATTTTATAGAATTACTAAGAAGAAAAGAGTAGCACCTAGATCGGTCAGATAAAGTATTTGTTTGTTTCAGGAGTAAGTGGTTGTCAGTATACATGAGACAATTTCTACATTGCCTCTGGATGCCCATGTCCATCAGTCTGGCCAGAGAGATGATGGAAAACTGCCCATCCATGATATCAGGTTCTTACTCTATGTTTTATAAGGCAAGTGAATGGGCTAATTTGACAGTACTTTGCTGGTAGCTCCAAGACTACAAGAGGGACCTATACTTTGTGTAGGCCAAGGTTGATCAATAAGGCAACTCTTCTCAGTACGCAAGTGAGTAGCCTTGAGCAGCAGAAAAGTTTGGAAGGATTTCAAAAACTGAGCTTCAAGGCTTTTCCATCTATACAGGGCACTGCTAACTGGATCTGCAGGAAGAGCATCACCATGCAAATGGGACACTTAAATACGAGCAAAGATAAACAAGTTTTAAGCTAACTACCAATCAGGAAAGCGCTTACACAATAAGCCTTTTACCAGCAATCCCCAACTCAGGCAGGTTAGATAGTACACTTCTGCCACAAGAGTGCAGAAAGAAACCTACTTAATAATGAATAGCTGATTTGGAGCCCAAATGTAACAAGATCACACAAACTACCTACAGCAGCCCTACAACTATCAGATACGATGTAATACAGTGCAATTAATTACTTAAAGCAGTAGTAGACAGTACAGTTTTAGTTTATATGTATAAAGGACAGAAAAACAGCAACTGGTAAAATTCAGTCACAATTTATAAGAAAAGTGTGAAAAATTTTTATTTTTGTCTTTTCAGTAATGGATCGCTCCAGATGAAAGCAGATTCTCAGTGATCTGTAATGAAGTTGCCAAAAGACAAGTAGCTCTGAGTATCTATATTGAGAAAAGTTGGGTGCTTAATTATTTTATGCATAATATGCTCAATAAATAGGCAAAACTCAGCATCATTCACTGTACTATGGATCACTTTGCTTGAACATCAATATGTTGTGTCTGTTTATTTTCACTCCCTGTGAAAACAAGCTTATTGTGTACGAGACAAGCTGTTTTGCATAGGCTAGAGCCGATTCTTTTAGAGTTTTGACAGTTGCTTTCAATGAATTAGCATCAAACTCTAAATATTCTATTCTGCTTTGCTATTTCTTGGTAAGCGAATGATAGGCCTTGACCTTGAACATTACTGCTGTCAGTCTCTCAAAAAGTATTAGCAAGCATTCGACTGGTGGTACTTAGTCTGAAACATTCCAACATATGGTCCTCTCCTCTTTTTAGTTGTGTAGGCATACTGAGGAGTAAAAAGAGGTGCCAAGATACCTCAAAGCAAGTAAATTATTGCTCAAGATGAGGGCTATCCAGTGGATCAAGCATCCATATTGCTTTGGGCTAGTCATGCCTCCCATCTTACCTTATATGAAGACTTATTCAAAGTTATTTCCAGTTCTTGAAGTAATTTGCTTCTTTGATTCTAGCCTGAATTACCAATACCTCGTGTCCATTATATCTAACACATTCAAGTGTTATAAGTAAATCTGTAATTTGAATTAGATCACCATAGTAAACAGTAGCCCTCAGAACAACAATCAAATGCTAATACTTGATATTGAGAAGTGTGTCTGATAAGCACTGATTACAGTTCCACAGTAAATGACCTCTGAATCTGGCTTTTTAACTTAAAAATCCACTGTGGTCATATCTTTTATTAGCTATCTAAGAGTCTGCTAGCCTTAATGACATCATACAACCCGAAGCAGTTACTTTTAAAATATTGCAATTTACTCAGTATTCTAACCCTACCCAACATGGTAATATGAATGCTTTTTTTATCTTGCATTCATTCTCACCTTTAGTTATACTCTCCTGATCCTGAATACCTCAACAGAAATAGCTTTATTCTGCTATAGGTTCTGATTTCAAGCCCCTCTATTTTCAGTATGTGTCTTGAATAACATTTGTAGAAATCCCTAGCTTCAGAACCATGAAGAGGTACCTTTGAAAGGACTTGACTGCTCTTTCATTCCCATTGTCCTGAAACTTTTACTACTTCTTGGCAGACCCACTACTAGTTACTACAAAAATACAGGTCTCTGGGTTGGCACGCAGTCCCCAAAATTATGTTTTTTCTCTGCAGAAGGATGAACTATTTACTCTGTCAGTGCAAAGAAGTGCGTACAGAATGACAGCACTCTGAACTCCACAATATCTCCCTGAAGATTACCGCTCCGCTATACTTGGTAATTTCTCTGACTTCTTTTTGCCTTATTACTGCCTTCATACAGTCTTAGCTGCTTATTTATATCAAAGAAAATTATGCTAATGCTTTAATTATGATAATTTAACCCTGTCATCAGCAAGAATAACATATAAGTTTCTTCTGTGCTACTTCATATGCTATATTTGCTTCCAAACATGAAGCCCATATAAACCTGACAATGTCTGTGCTTATAAAAGCAAATCTATATTTATGTGTGATTGGCATGCTGAGAAGGGATGATGGGACCTTATTCACCAGTTGTTCATCTGAAACAGTACTAAACATAGATTAAAGAAAGTCTTAAGCAAATTATCCAAGTAAAGATCAGATTTGATGAGACAACAGACAAAGAAACTGACAAACAATTGAAGTTAATTAAAATAAAGCAAAATCGCTGTTCTGTGGTATTGTTTTGTTAATGCAGTGTCTCCTGAATTTTTAAGTTTTTATTTTTTTCTCAAGTTTTATCTGTAGTTGCTTTTTCTCAATTTAAATCAACTTAAATCTGGTATGTGATGTCCCCAAATTCCATGGGGATGCTATACATGTTATATTTTAAACAAATGCTATCCCTGAGGGTGGGACAAAGGCAGGAAGAGATAAGCACAAGTAACCTGGTCACCCACGGCACTGGTGTTCAACAAGGAAACAACTTTAAAATATTTAATCTGAGTCACATTAATGTAACTGAAGGGCACTTAAGTTTGTTCAGCGAAGGATTTACCTTTTTGCCCCAATTTAAATTGGAAATCGCAAGTATTCTTACACAGTTAAAGCTTTTTTTTCACAGACTGAATTTGAAAC